>NC_134571.1:189711089-190018589 GCF_050947875.1 Dermacentor variabilis
CGTATTTCACATCACTGCTGGCGCAGTATCGTGTAGGGCTCTGTGTAGCGCGGCAGCAGGTTTTCAAACAAGCCGAGGACAACGGAGCCAGGAGAAATCGAACATCCCGATGTAGGCCGTCGTACCGGATCTTCGGCTCGGCCTGAGACTCAGTGAGCCGGGAGCCGGCAATCTAGCGGGCCATGCGAGCCCGGGTGGAGACGTCTTGAGCGTATTCAGTGGGAGTGTTTGTCGAGGAGGGAAACGGTGTGTCAAAGGGCAACGAGGAGTGGCAGCGGAGCAGAAAGTAAAAGGGTGAGAAAGCCAGCGGTATCATGACGGGACGAACCGTAGGCGAAGATCACGAAGGGTAACGCACTGTACCAATCACTGTGATTGTCGGAAACGTACATAGACAGCATTTCTGTCTTTGTGTGATTGGGTGGCTTCGTGAGTCCGTTTGTCCGCGGGTGGTAGGCGGTGGAAAGCTTGTGCTCGGCTTAAGAGGAGCGAAATAGGTCTTCAGCTACTCGGGACAAGAAGGTGCGACCACGAACAGCGATGAGCTGCCGGAGTGTGCCGTGATGGAGTAGGACGTCATGTAAAAGGAAATCTGCCATTTCGGTTGCACAGCTTGTGCGCAAAGCTCGCGTGATCGCGTATGCGTCGCGGGTCGCTTAACAGTCGCGACAACGGCCCACTTATTACCAGATTTCGACGTCGGAGAAATGCCAAAAAGACTGAGACCAATGCGAAAGAATGGTTTTAGGGAACATCGATGGGGTGAAGGCGTTCAGCGTTTCAGCAGGGCAGACTTTTTCGGCGCTGACAGAGAGCGGAAGTTGCAACGTAGCGGTGCACAGAGCGGTACAGGCCTGGCCAGTAGAAGCGGCGCCGTGCGCAGTCGTAAGTACGCGAAACGCCGAGATGGGCTGCAGAAGCGGAGCCATTCAACTGCACAAGAACTGATGTCCGGTGATGGCGTGGTACGATGACTAAAAATTCTGGCCGTTCAGCGCTTAAGTTGTGACGGTAGAGGACGTCATCGCGGAGTACGAACATGCGCCGCGTGTGCTCACAATGTACAGAATTTGAGGCGATCGATGAGAACACGTAAGCAGCCATCACGCCGTCGTTCAGTGCGGTTGTCGTACAGATCAGAAATGGGGCCTGTACGCAAGAGTCGGTGTCATACGCATCGTATTCAGAGCGGTCAATACGATGGCGCGAGAGGCCTTCGGCGTCCTTGTGCGAACGGCCTGACTTGTATAAAGCAGCAAATGAATATTCTTGGAGCCGTAGGGACCATCTACCCAATCGTCCAGTGGAGAGCCAGCACAAGGCGCTGTGATAGGTAACCACGGGAAATGTGCTGCCGCACAAGTAGGGGTGGAATTTGGCTACTTCTAAACTAACGTCAGGCATTCCCTTTCGGTAATTGAAAATTTTTTTCGGCGGTTGACAGGAGGCGGTTGGCGTATGCAATTACGCGCTCTGTGTTACGCTGCCATTCAAAAACACCAGAGGCACTGACAAAATGGCGAAGAACGGTAATTCGACGACGTCAAGAATGGCATCTGGATGAGTTCATTTGCAGGCCGGCGCATCGGAAAACAGCAAAACTATTCGATAGACGCGTTAGATAACTCGTAAAGGTTGTTGGAATGACTACGTTTATAGCCGCGAAATAAGGAGTCCATCATTCTTTCGAAGGTTTGCGGGGAATTAGAAAGGCCGAATGAGATAAACTTGAATTGGCAGAGCCCGTCAGGTGTTACAAACGCAGTTTTCCCAAGGTCCATGTCATCTACCGAGATTGACCAATAGCCTGATCGGAGATCTATCGATGAGAAGTACTTGGATTCATGCAAGAAGTCCAAGGCGTCATCAATACCCGGCAAGGGGTAGACATCCTTGCGTCTGATTTCGTTGAGGTGTCTGTATTCCACACAAACTCCCCAACTGCCGTTTTTCTTCTTGAGAAGGACAACAGGGGATGCCCATGGACAGCAAGATGGCTCGATAGCGCCTTTAGTCAACACCTTATCGACTTTTCGTTGTATCCCTTGCTGTTCAGTATGTGAAACAAGGTATGGCCAGAGGCGTATGGGTATTGGCGTCTCCGGTGTAAATACGATGGATTACCACCGATGTGTTGACTAAAGGGCGCACGCCAAGGTCATAAATGTCACGGTAAGTTTCCAACAGACGGCGGAGGTCTGAAGCTTGTGCCTGAAGAAAATCACGGGCAATCATATAGCTATGGTCGTCTGTCAGAGCCGGGGAAGCGGAGGTTCCTGTAGAGGGCGCAGAATTGCGGCGTCAAGAGCTGATATCTCTTGATATCTGAAAGACATGCCTCTGGGAAGAACTTGAGTCGTGCAGTTCCAGTAACAATGAGCACAGTAAGGCAGCGGGCATTTCTTTCAAGTGGTGTGTTAGCGGTCGGACATAGTACGTAGACGCCGTCAGGAACAGATGGGAAGGACAGTATAGTGACCCACGTAGTAGCTTGAAAAGATAGGTGGATGTCTTCGGGAGACCATAACCGTGCTTGTGTGACTGGTGGACTACAGCAGCCGTAGGGCAGTTCAGGCTGAATAACACTAGAGGCGCAATTAAAAAGGGCTGACTGGGACGATAAAAGTCTAAGCTGAGTATAACGTAGTAAAGGCATTTATTTTTATTCAGATTACACCTAAAGGCCCTCTCGCACGAGGGTATTACATAGGGTTCCAAAACCGCTAACAATACAGTCGTTAGGCGCCTCACCATGCCAATGCGAGAGGTGCATATATCATAAACGGTAGGCGTTCCTCCGTCGGCTACGCGGAGGGTACCTGATGCAGTGGGTCTGAGAACTTTGTTCAGGCCTCGGGCTATTGGGCACTCATAGCGGATACGTGCGCGCCAGTGCCAATGAGTGCTACGACATTGACGCCATAGACTAAACGTCCATCAAGCTCTGTTTGTTCGAAAAAGTAATCAGAGGGCTCTGCGGTCGAGTCGTCAATGCAGCGACACCTGGTGGACCTGGATCGCTTAGTTTTGAGGAGACAGGCGTCGGGGCTGCATCGGGGACCGTGGGCGACGAGCTGTTGGCGAACGCGACCGGTCACGTCGGAAAGACGGCGAGAGACTGCTCCGAGGAGCACGTGCGTCATTGTCTGGCTGTTGCGGTGCAGATGGAGGCTGGTAACGACGCTCGCTCTGTTCTGTGCGATAATAACTGGTGAATGGCGTAGGCAAAGGGGAGGAGACAGTACGTTTGTAACAATGGCGAGCAGCGTGGCTGATACGCCGCAGGCAAAGGGGAGGAGACAGTACGGTTGTAACAATGGCGTGCAACGTGGCTGATACGCCGCAGGCAAAACAGATTGGTCGATCGTCTGTGGTTCGCCACTCAGCTGGATTTCGGTAGCGTGCGGGATAGCGCGGACCAGTCGATGCACCTGGAGCACGAGAAAGCTGTGAAGTGGCAACGGCACATACAGAATGAACTCCAAGTTTTGCCAGTTCTTTGCGGACTTTTACCTGCACTAATTGTGCTGTGGGCATGTTTTTCAGCTCACTGGGGTAGGAAAAAAGGGCTGCAGGTGCCATGGCTTCTCGCCGCACTATCCGCGTCAAGTAATCTGACGATGATTGTCGCTGCACTCCTTACCTGTCGTCACAAGACGATGTCGCAGCTGCGTTCTATAAACGTGCGAACGGCGTTGCAGTGCGACGGCTCTTGGTCTGCCCGAAGCGGGGGACTTTCGTTACAATGCAAGGAGCAGATCAATCGAAATTTCTTTTTTATCCTCAGCAACTCCACTGATTAGGAAAGCATTTCACACATAAGATGGTCATCCATTGATTTCAGTAGAGCATCTCCACCAATTACACCAAACCTGTAGTGGAAGTTTGTGAAAAATTGGTGTGGCAATGAGCACTTTCCAATTGTATTTAACACAACAAAACAGGATAAATACCTGCCACAGGCTACTCGATGACAGATTGACTCAGCCGACTGGAAACTGTTCAGAGAAATCAGGCATTTGTCATGGAATGAAATATGTGATTTAAGCATACGTGACGCTGTTACGTAACACCTTTCACATTTCATGCTTCTTCTAAATGCCTTCCACAAACAAATGGAATCTCTACCAAACGCCGTGTTTCGTGGTGTAATTAGGAGTGCAGAAAAGCCCACAAAAAGGAAAACGATGCTTGGGACCTCCTTCGCGGCTCTTCCAGTGCAGAAAATCTAGTTAATTTAAGCGAAGTACTCGTAAATGAAAGGACATGCCAGACGGGAATGCTGGCAAAAGTATCTAGCAGATATGAATTCGTATGGCGATCAGAAGAAAAGCTTGAAATAGAGAATACAAAGTCGTCCGGCACTCCCGGTGCCATTAGTAAGTGATCCATAAGATATCCATGAAGGTCAGGGGAATTATTTCGGTGCTAAGGTTCAGATTGGGGGGGGGGGGGGGGGCCTAGTCCTGCAAATTATATAAATGTGTTCCCCCAAAACAAGAAGGTGATGGATAGAAAGGCACTTTATCGCAAATGCAGGTCATCTGATGAGTACAGCAGCCAATTTAATTTAGCTGAGCGCTAAGAAGCGCTTAACTCTCGTAATAAGTCTGCGCCGTCAACTGACCGTATCGTATACTTTCAGGTGCTGGTGCATCACCCAACACTTCCACAGCTGTTGATGGAGTTAGTTTGACGCCTTTCATTCACAACAAATTGAGGAGCTACTGGCAGTGTTTGTGGGCTGCCGAAACCTGTAATAACTCCATGTATTAAAATCAGAGTTGGGCCAATTAGCCATCAAAAACAAAACCACGGCAATTTCATTTCCCCGTCTATTGCTTCCGAATATGGCACACGTACGGCACACAAAATTCGTTCCTGACTGGTGGTGAACCCCCAAGCTCGATGCGGTGAGACGCTGGCCTTCCGTCACGTTCTGCTGGAGTGTGGGAAATCAGAAGCTGTCTGACCGGAAGCACATCCGTGTCGATTCGGCAATGTTCGTGGAGAACGAGTTTTTTAAACCAAAAGAGTCGTTTTTCTACGATGATGACGCCTCACATGTTACGAGGCCGACAAAATCGTAGCACGTTCTTTTGCCAGACGGTGCTGCTAGGATAGAATATTTAGTTAGGAAAGCATATTTAGCGCCCGCGGGCTAGGTCAGAAAGTGAGACAACACAGTGAGCTAACTTCAACAACTTTATTTCCAGGAAACAACCACCTATGTAACCCATGCACAATGGCGCCACATCATCCAAATTTATCCTTCCCAAAAGGCCATTTCCTTATCTGATTAGTGGACAGAACGTCCCTTAACACGTTTTACTGCTTCGACAGATAGCCTGAGCCACAGTTATCTCTCTCACATCTTTATCTTCGTGCTCTGCAAGAACTAGGTGAGACCTAAATAACGGTTCGCAGCCACATTCATGACAATGGGCAGACAAATGACCTTAATGCTTATTGCTCACGTTCACACAATGTTCTCGTAGCCCCCCATTAAGTTATGTTCCTGTCTGTGGGATGTATTTTCTCCCACAAGGCAGCAGAGGTTGGTACACCACAGCTTCTACGCAACCAGTAAAAGTGTTACGATGATGCTTACAGCACCCGACGGGTTACTTACTGTACGGGTCTGTCCAAACGACACATTTTGCTTAGTTTTTCTGGGCTGTAAAAACCGCTTTTGTGTCCACGCGGCTAGCCATTTTCTTAAGACTGCGCGCCGCTCCAGGCAGATAGGCAACTACCGCTACCTTCATTCTGTTTTGCGTCCGTTGATATGCGGCATCACGAGCCTTACTGTCTACACAGCATCTTTTTAGCAGACCCTCTGCAACCGAAACATGTACTGACTGCGGAAGCGCTGTTGCTGATGACCTCCCAGACTGATTTACCAGACAAGTATAGATATTATGGTGGCAAGGTTTCTATAACGGATTTCCAAAAAGCAAGTTCGTAATGCTGCCGTTTCAGTCCACTCACTTGAAGCTTGTGTAGAGGAGCATTACCAGTACTGTACCTTTTTTGCCAACATTTATGGCTGACAGATTTTCAAATATATCATTGCTTCCTGATGTATCTGTCAGGTTCATAGCACTCCTCATTATTCACTGGCATGACATTATTACGACTCGCCGTGGTTGCTTAGAGGCTATGTTGTTCGGCTGCTAAGCACGAGGTCGCAGTATACATGCCGGCCACGGCGGCCGCATTTCGACCGAGGCGAAATACGAAAACACCCGTGTACTCAGACTTAGGTGAACCTGAAAAAAACCACGTGGTGAAATTTTCGGAGTGTCCCACTGCGGCGTGCCTCGTAATCAGGTAGTGATTTTGGTGAATAAAACCCCATAACTAAATTTTTTAACATTATTACACATACACTTAGCGCAGTTTACTGCGACTGTCCTTTAGGCCCATTTACAGGTCACGTTACGTCTACTTCTTGTAATTCATCGCTCCATTGTCAACTCATTACACAGTTCTGGTTGAGCGCCGCTTATGAACCCCTCAGATTTCAAGTGTTGAGACAGTGCAGGCAACTTCGTAGATTCGCATTTCATAAGCCCGTCTTGCCGAGGCGCGCTATGAGCTATACTCTATCTCAGTACCTTGCAGCACAGTAGAAGGTACATGAATTCTTAACCAATGGAAAGGCCGAAAGTCCCTCGAGATTTGCTCATCCGCGCCGCGTCGTCTGCTCAGCGCCTGCTTGGCATCCTGTTGATACATTCTCCATGGTCGGTGGATTGACGCAGAAAATGTTTCGACGCCATAATTTAAGCTTTGTTTACATGCATGCGACAGCAGCGCTTCACTTCACCTGCCAATCTCCCCTGCACTTACCTTGCAGCCTTCTCAGCAAGTAGTAAGCGCGAACGCGATCACGAATGTTCAACTGTGGCACAGCGTCTACTCGGCGTCAGTATTTGCTTGCTAGATTGCGGTAGTAAATTAATGACGTAGTGAACATTTAGGCCTTCATAGCGTTCTGCATCGTCAACGTTGACGATGCGGAACGCTATAAAGGCCTAAATGTTCGCTAGGTCATAAATTTACGCATCAGCAGTGCTAATGGTGTGGCGCCATCTGCTAACTGGAAACCAAATCAGCTTTACGGCTCGGTGCCTTGTCTGTAGTCCTAGCAGCGTGAAAACAAAAGAGCCAATCTAAAAAATTACGAGAAAACATACCCAGTGCTTTCACCTCAGCTTGAGGTTAGACTTAGCGATGATGAAGTTTCCCGCTTGTTTATTGCTGACAGGGTGGGGAGCCAGTAAAATGCGACGATTAGGATCCAAGCGGGTGGTCGGCACTGTATGGGTGCTGCCATGTTTCTATAAGTAATCCCGGTTAGGGCGGCTATTACAGTTACCGGCAGTAACTGCCACAGTAATTCTCGGTATACGACTTGCATGCGCAAAGTCCCTAACGCCTCACGTATCCCTGTGCCATATCTTGGAGCGAGCAAAAATTAAACTGTCTAGTGCAGCCAATAGTCAGCAACTTAGGCCTAGAACTATATGCCGTTGCTGAAGGATATTGGCTGTGTATACGTCGTGCCTTTCGCAGTGCTGAAATGCACTTGTGAGGAGGAGTATAGGCTGAGAAACGACCGAAAATTCGAAGTAGACGCGCTCTCACGCTTCGCTCAGTCGGCTTCGTAAGCAGATCGAGCGACGGCAGCGATCTTTGTTTCGCTACCGGCATTAGCGTTGCGCACAAGCGCCCTAACATTTCCGCTAAGCGGAGAGTGCTGTACACGGTCAACTAAAACGCCCTAGTAAAGCTTCCCCGGCACTGTTTGACCGTGCTTAGCCCTTAGGCCTCAAAACGCCAAAGTATTCTTCATCATAGATTCGGCTACGTTTTCGGGCAGGTCGAACATGTCCACGGTTCGATGAATGACTTCTCGGGTTTTACGTGCCTAAGCCACGATTTGATATAAGGCAGGCCGTAGTGAGGGACTCAGGATTAATTTTGACCACACGGGGATACTTAACGCACCCCCAATGCAAGTGACACTGGGAGTTTTATTGCAATAGCAATTATAGGGACACTTCAGGCGCATTTTTGTCGTCGCTGTGATGTTCCGTGTAAAGTTCAAAGGCTTCACACCGTGGCTGTGTGTCGTATTCTCTACTTGCGAGTGAAGGCACGCGAGGCAAGCCGATGCTCGCGGCTCAATCTGCCGCACGCGAAGAGGAAAGCAAACGCACCGTCTTCCGACACGCTAAACGCTGTGCAGGGACTGGAGAAAGGGGGGGGAGGGTGGAGTTGTGATCCGGCTGCAACTACGTATTTCGCGACCGCGCGCAAGGGGAACAGAGGATGGCGGCTCTATGTCGCGCGCGAAAGGAATGGAAGTGGGAGGCAGCGCGGGATGAAGGTGGGGGGGAGGGCGGTTTCGACTACGCCAACAAGTGCCTACTGTGCACGGGCGTGCCCGCCGATCTTGAGAGGGATCTGCAGAAAACTCATACCTTCGTGCGCACTCTTCTCTCGCCGCTATTGGCGGTGAGCTTCACCACTGCAAAAGCTGGCGCCACCATCGGCGTGACGTGCCATGAGGGATCACGTGGACACAGCGGCCGCGACGGCTGCTTCGGAAGCGCTAAAGCAAGTTGAAAACGAAAGTTTGAAGTCACACCTGCGCGGCGGTTCTGATAAGTGGTCAGGCTTTCCCGCCTTGGGTGTCTGCTTGACAACATTTGAAATCACTATAATGGGTAGTGGCTGGCTTTGAAGGCGTGCAGAATGGTAGGCTACTACTTTGCGCTGCAGTGCCGGACGTACGCAACGGAGCTCGGTGTCAGCCTTATTCACACGTAGCCGCAGGACAAGAAGCTCCGTGAAGCTTGGCTGGCGAAACTTAGAACCGGCAGTCAGCCATCGGGTACAACTCGGGTATGCAGCAAGCACAGCCGCGAGAAAGATTTCTGCTACGGCGCCGGGACTGCGTGATGTTCGATGAGTAGCAGAAAACGCGCACTGAGGCGCTCGCCCGTGCCCGCTGCCCGGCTAATGTCATGACGGTTTGGTCTATGAACTTGTTGATGCTAAATACTGGCAAGTCCACTGGAACGGAAAGAGAGCGCTAAGAAGCACATTAAAGAAAGGCATGGCACATGGTCATGTTTGTGTTGTGAATTAATGCGCATTTGATTATGAAAAAGAAGCAGAGGGAAATGGCACGCCGAGAAGACTAATGAACATAAAGTGCGACGCAACTTGAGAAATATTATTGAAATGCCCAAGGATTTAGAAGACAAAAAGATTGAATCGTCGCGACGGCACATCACAGTCGCCGTAAGCGTCGAAGTCTCTATAACGAAATTATTTTTGAACAGTTCTGATAGCGTCCACGCAACAATGGTTGCTAGTGTGCTGTCAAATGCTCATATGCTGCGGCCTAAAGCTCACGGCACGGTGCGAAAACGCGCTCACAGCGAAAGGAAAACATTGTGCGCGGACGTGCATGCAGACGCGCAGTCGGTCGCCGCGCACCCCTGCGATCACTGTATTGACGCTTCATTCTGTTATTCCCAATTTGGTTACGTATCTTTCACCTCATTGGTTATGCATGGATATAAAATCTGGCGAAAGCGTTCGCGCTCTCGAGACATTCATTAAATTATTTGACATGCGAATTACAATGCGTTGGTATTTCCTATTTCTTGTCTTCTCCCTCCAAGGGTCGTGGGTTCGAGTGTTTTAATTAACTATCTCTTAATTAACAGTGTTTTCATAAACTTCCAATAATTAAGACCAAAGGTCGTTGATTCGACTAGCATCAATTTTGGTGTGAAAAAGCTGGACGGTGAAATTTTCGATAACGCCGGACATCGGATGACATATAACCCGCTTTATGCTTTCACCTCTATTGATTGCACTGTTTTGTAGTTGTTAACGAAAGGAGTGTCAGGAAAAATATGTGAGTAATTATAGCTTCTAGGAAGGATTTAATATTACAGACTAGGTCTGAATGATCTCTTGGTATAACTAAATACGAGCGCCCGTAAAACATCGGGCAGCCAGTAATTTTACGGTGGCGGGAAAAGTCCAGAAATAGAGTTCGCTTTTTAGCGCTGCCTGTGAGGCTTCAGATAATATAGACCCAACAATGAAAGCTTGGCACTACCTTTCCCTTACGTAATATTGCGCTGTGCTGCAAAAAGGCCCTCCCTGAACGGTTTTATAACCAAGAAGGGTTTGACAGTGATCCTTGCTTAATTATTCAACGTCACAGCATTTGCCTCCACCAGGGACGCAAGTAAACAGTAACGTAAGAAGATTGCCGACAGTTCAAATTATTTTGTAATTCCAATTGCAAATTCTGGATGCTTATCTCTTAGTAGAAACTTCTGTTAATAACCAAGATTATGATATCAGGACGTAATCAATATAACCGATGGCGCATCGACGGATGTATAATTTTTGAAGCGAGTGCTGTTGTGGGTGACGCTTGTGTCTGGCGCATCGTTGTTTAGGTTAGTCGCGAACTCGCACAACACTTGCTTTCTACAGTCTTTATTGCTTACATATCTCATGGACGTTTTTCCCACTTCAGGGACGATGATGCAGCGGCAGCCAGGTGAAGTGTTTGTTCCTGTTTTAAAGAACGCCTCGCGTAGCGTAATAAGTAGTTTTGTCCCTCAGAATACTAATGCGCAGCTTTGCCTTTCAGCACCCAGAAGCGTAAGCAGACCCCTACACACAGTCTTGACAATATTCTATAATGGCTACGCAATTGTAACTTTTTCCGTTATTCTCAGCATAGCCCCCGTGTCTACCGCTCATATATATATATATATATATATATATATATATATATATATATATATATATATATATATATATATATATATATATATATATATATATAAGGAGAATATGGTGCTTGCTCAATATTAGAAAAGTACAGATGACTTGGAGGTGGTGCCACTTGCTAGAGCATATTTGCATTGTTGCAGGCAAGCTTGAATGAGCTCGGTGGTACACCACCTGTGACAATTATGCCATCGGCTGCATAGTTATGAACATGAATATTTATTGAGGGAATAAAAGTAAATGTAAAAATAACGATCCTTTCTCATAAACACAGGATTTCACTGCACACGCTGCCTTAATTTATGAGTGAAAACAAATTAATCTATTACAAACGGCACAAAGCTAGATGCTCGATATGAATTCTGCAGTGCTCCAGATTCTCAGTAACTCGGCTTGACAATCAAATTACAAACACGTAACATTGAAAGTGGGCATTAACGGTAAAAAAATAAGAACTTATCAACTCTTTTACTTAGAGAAACTCTAATGCATTTTCTATATCTTATAGCATGGAATATAGTTTTTTTCCCGTTGTGCATCTGTAGTATTTTTCTTATACGGTATAATCTCGCCAAACGCAAATCGCCTAATTGTAAATGGCTGCATAAACTGAATACAAGCATCTATATCGGTTCGTTTCGTATTCAGATATTGCAAAAAAAACTCCCATTATTCACTATGAACATGTTGCAACACTCAGTGAACGGAAAAACAGAAGTTAGCTGTTATTTATATGTTTATAAATAGCCCAAATCTGGCTTTTGTATCGGACATCTGCCTTCTACATACAAATTAAGCGTTATAATAGGAAGCTTTAGCTTGGGCCAAGCTCCGATACGGCTTCTTCAAATACATGTAAAATGTTATAATGCCTTTCAGAAATAACCAGTGGATCAGTTTCATTGGCATTTGTTGAAATTAAGAGAATATTGTCACGAGGTGGTGACGTTGAAGAACACAGTAGCAATACTGAGAAAGACAAAACTAACTTTTATTGGGCGAACCTATGCCCATAAAAACAGGCTACACTTATAGGTCAACGATAGCGGCGAACACAATCGGCGATCGTCAAAAATCTGACCAGCGGGTCAAGCGCGTCGGCTTTTATGCATCAGTCGTCGAATGTTCCAGAGTAATCGCTGGGACCCGCGTACCTTCCCCAAAGTTCTACATTATTCGCGTCGCGCACACATGCGATCACATTACACAAGGTTCGGTCAGAGACAGCGGATAGAATCATCGATAACATTCCAGAAGCTTCCGATACATGCAAGCGCGTCCTGCGATGTGCGATAACATTTGTTAGACGGTAAAACGTGTCGCCCGATAAAGACAAACAAGTACACGTGTCAATACCCCCCTCTTAAAGAGCATGGACCCGATGCTGCACACAAGTGAAAGTAATGAAGAAGCACTCGTAATAAAGAAAACAACACAATAAGAAAAGTTCGTCAGCGTCCGTAAACGGGTTTAAGACGCACCACGTGCACCATTTCAAATCGTGCGCGGCGCCGCTGTGAATGCGAAATGCCGTCTGGCACGACCTCATAGTCCAGTGCGCCAATACGTCCGATTACCTTGTAGGGTCCGAAATAGCGTCGCAATAGTTTCTCACTCAGCCCTCGTCGGCGTATCGGGGCCCATACACGGTCGCCGGGCTGGTACTAGACGAAGTGTCGTCGGAGGTTGTAGTGTCGGCTGTCGGTACGCTGCTGGTTCTTGATCCGCAGGCGGGCAAGCTGTCGGGCTTCATCGGTGCGTTGGAGATAGGTAGCGACGTCAAGATTCTCTTCGTCAGTGACGTGCGGCAGCATGGCGTCGAGCGTCGTCGTCGGGTTCCTGCCTTAAAGCAGCTTAAACGGCGTGATCTGTGTTGTTTCTTGCACCGCCGTGTTGTAAGCGAATGGTACGTACGGCAGGACGGCATCGCAGGTCTTGTGTTCGACGTCGACGTACAACGCTAGCATGTCGGCGAGGGTCTTGTTCAGGCGCTCCGTGAGGCCATTCGTTTGCGGATGGTAGGCAGTTGTCCTCCTGTGGCTTGTCTGGCTATATTCCACAATGGCTTCGGTGAGCTGTGCTGTAAAAGCCGTTCCTCTGTCGGTGATGATAATAATAATAATAATATTTGGGGTTTTACGTGCCAAAACCACTTTCTGATTATGAGGCACGCCATAGTGGAGGACTCCGGAAATTTTGACCACCTGGGGTTCTTTAACGTGCACCTAAATCTAAGCACACGGGTGTTTTCGCATTTCGCCCCCATCGAAATGCGGCCGCCGCGGCCGGGATTCGATCCCCCGACCTCGTGCTCAGCAGCCCAACACCATAGCCACTGAGCAACCACGGCGGGTGTCGGTGATGAGGAATACTGGGGCACCATGTCGCAGCAGGATGTTCTCGACGAAAAATTTCGCCACTTCGGCTGCGCTGCCTTTTGGTAGAGCTTTAGTTTCAGCGAAGCGGGTGAGATAGTCCGTCGCCACGACGATCCACTTATTCCTGGATGTTGACGTCGGAAACGGCCCCAACAAATCCATCCCAATCTGCTGGAATGGTCGACGAGGAGGTTCGATCGGCTGTAGTAACCCTGCTGGCCTTGTCGGTGGTGTCTTGCGTCGTTGACAGTCTCGGCATGTCTTGACGTAATGGGCGATGTCGGCGGTCAGACGCGGCCAGTACTACCTTTCCTGTATCCTCGACAGCGTCTGGGAGAATCCGATGTGCCCAGCGGTTGGATCGTCGTGTAAGGCGTGCAGTACTTCTGGACGCAGCGCTTACGGTACAATAAGAAGGTAGCTGGCGCGGACTGGTGAGAAGTTCTTCACAAGCAGGTTGTTTTGTAACGTGAACGATGACAACCCGCGCTTAATTGCCCTAGGGACAACGTCGGTGTTCCCTTCCAAATACTCGACAAGGCCTCTTAGCTCCGGGTCTGCTCGCTGCTGTTTAGTGAAGTCTTCCGCGCTTATTATACCAAGGAAGGCATCGTCGTCCTCGTCGTATTGCCGCGCGGGATCGATGGGGGCGCGTGATAAGTAGTCGGCGTCAGAGTGTTTTCTTCCGGACTTGTAGATTACGGTGACGTCATATTCTTGCAGTCGGAGGCTCCACCGCGCCAGCCGTCCTGAAGGGTCCTTTAAGTTAGCTAGCCAACACAACGCGTAATGGTCGCTGACGACATTGAACAGCCTGCCATAGAGGTAAGGGCGGAATTTTGCTGTAGCCCAAATGATGGCGAGGCATTGCTTTTCAGTCGTAGAGTAATTGCCTTCCTATTTTGACAGCAACCGGCTAGCATAAGATATAACCCGTTCAAGTACGTCTTTCCTCTGGACTAGGACGGCACAGAGGCCTAGGCTACTGGCGTCAGTGCGGATTTCAGTATCGGCGTCCCCGTCGAAGTGTGCAAGTACCGGCGGCGACTGCACGCGTCATTTGAGTTCTTGAAATGCATCGGTCTGCGGGGTTTCCCACTTGAACTCCACATCACATTTCGTTAGATGTGTTAGCGACTCCGCGATGCGTGAAAAGTCCTTGACAAAGCGCCTATAGTAGGCACACATGCCAAGGAGCCTGCGCACTGCCTTCTTGTCGATTGGCTGCGGGAGCTTTGCGATGGCAGCTGTCTTCTGCGGGTCGGGGCGTACCCCAGATTTGCTGATGACGTGGCCTAGAAATAGAAGCTCATCGTAAGCGAAGTGACACTTTTCCGGCTTCAGAGTGAGCCCTGATGACTTGATGGCCTCTAGTACTGTCGCAAGCCGCTTAAGGTGATCGTCGAAATTTCCGGCGAAGATGACGACGTTATTCAAGTAAACAAGACAGGTCTGCCACTTCAATCCTGCTAAAACCGTGTCCATCACGCGCTGGAACGTTGCAGGCGCCGAGCACAGTCCAAATAGCATAACCTTGAACACATAGAGGCCGTCTGGCGTGATAAAGGCGGTCTTTTCGCGATCCCTTTCGTCGACTTCTATATGCCAGGTGCCAGACTTGAGGTCCATCGATGAGAAGTATTTAGCATTGCAGAGCCGATCCAATGCATCGTCTATCCGTGGGAGGGCGTATACGTCTTTCTTCGTGATTTTGTTCAGTCGACGATAATCGACGCAGAAAGGTAGGGTTCCGTCCTTTTTCCTCACCAGGACAACAGGGGATGCCCACGGGCTTTTCGACGGCTGGATGGTGTCGTCGCGCAGCATTTCGTAGACTTGTTGTCTTATAGCTTCGCGTTCTCACGTCGAAACTCGGTAAGGGCTCTGGCGGAGAGGTCGAGCGCACTCTTCGATTATTATGCGATGTTTTGCGATTGGTGTTTGTCGAATCCTCGATGACGTCGAAAAGCAGTCTTTGTATTGTCGAAGCAGACTTCTGAGCTGTTGCCGCTTAATCACGGGGAGACGTTGTTTAATGTCGAAGTCTGGCTCGGGAACTACGGTCGTCGGGGTAGATGCGACAGAATCCGAGAGGACAAACGCATTACTGGTTTCCAGAATTTCCTCTATGTACGCGATCGCCGTGCCCTTGTCGATGTGCTTGAACTCCTGGCTCAAATTTGTCAGTAACACTTTCGTGTTTTCTCCGTGCAGTCGAGCGATCCCTCTTGCGACGCAAATTTCACGGTCGAGCAGTAGACGTTGGTCGCCTTCGATGACGCCTTCGACGTCAGCGGGCGTTTCGGTGCCGACCGAGATAACAATGCTGGACCGAGGCGGTATGCTCACTTGATCTTCGAGCACACTCAAGGCGTGGTGACTACGAGGGCTCTCCGGCGGTATCGCTTGATCTTCCGACAGCGTTATTGACTTCGACTTCAGGTTGATGATTGCTCCGTGTTGGTTCAGGAAGTCCATGCCGAGAATGACGACTCGTGAGCACTGTTGGAGGATAACGAAGGTGGCAGGGTAAGTCCTGTCATGAATGGTTATTCTTGCCATGCAGATTCCAGTCGGCGTGATGGGGTGTGCTGCAGCGGTTCGAATTTGAGGGCCCTTCCATGCAGTCTAAACCTTCTTCAACTGGGCGGCGATGTGTCCACTCATGATGGAGTAATCGGCCCCTGTGTCCACTAAGGCGGTGACTGCGTGGCCATCGAGAAGCACGTCGACGTCGGTGGTTCTTTGTCTTGCGTTACAGTTAGGCCTTGGCGTCGGATCACGGCTGCGTCGCGTTGACCTGTGGCTGATATGTGGCGTCGTCAGGTGGTCTTTCGTCGACGTATTCTTTGCTTCCAGTCTTCGTCCGGACGGCGGCGTGTCGCTGTTATGTCGTCGAGGCAGGCTCGTCGTAGTCTTCGTAGGCGGCGGAGGATCTGCGTCAGTTCGACGAACAGCAACCGCACCTCCATCGGTTGCTGCTTTTAGTTTTCCGGATATGGACTCATGGATCGGCGCAGGGCTGGGCCAGTGTATGGACGGCGCTGCGGCGACAGGTAGCGGCCTGGTGACGGCGAACGGGACGGTCGTCGAGGGCTCCACTGAGTAGCGGCGAGGTAGTCGGCGATGTCACGAGGGCGTTGACCTTCCCTCGGGCACTGTGCGTTGACGGCGAATCCTCGCAGTCACAGGTTGCGGTATGGGCATCGGCGGTACACATGACCGGCTTCGCCGCAGTGGTAGCAGAGCGGGCGGTTGTCGGGGGCGCGCCAAATGTCCGTTTTCCTCACGTAGGTGCGCTGGGGATGGTTGGTCGTGCTGGCGGCGGCAGCGGCGGACGACGGAACTGCGGCGTGACAGGGCCCTGGCGCGGTCGCAGAGGGGGACGTTGACGGCGTGCGACGGAGGCGTAGGTCATCGCTTCTGGCTAGCGCTGCGGTAATTGTGGTTGCAACTCAGGAGCTCCCAGCGATCGCTGAACCTCACCTTTCACTATGTCAGCGATCAAGGCTACTTGAGGCTGCGACGAAGGCAAGACTTCGCGCAGTTCTTCGCGCACAATGACCCTTATGGTCTCTTGGAGATCAACGGAGCCCAGCACTTGGATGGCGCACTGTGGCGTGAGCACTTGGCGGTTATATTTCCTAGTGCGCATTTCTAACGATTTCTCAATCGTCGTAGCCTCTGTCAGGAACTCAGCTACGGTCTTCGGCGGGTTTCGGATTAGTCCGGCGAAAAGTTATTGCTTTGCGCCTCGCATCAAGAAACGCACTTTTTTCTCTTCGGACATTTCCGGGTCGGCGTGCCGGAAAAGACTGGTCATCTCTTCTGTGAAGATGGCGATGGTCTCATTGGGTAGTTGGCCTCGGGTTTCCAGCAGAACTTCGGCTCTTTCTTTTCGGACAACGCTCGTGAACGTCCTCAGAAAGTTATTGCGGAACAGGTCCCATGTTGCCAGGGTGGACTCCCGGTTCTCGAGCCAAGTCCTCGCGGTATCTTCCAAGGAGAAGAACACGTGTCGTAGTTTATCCTCAGAGGTCCAGTTATTGAAGGTCGAGATCCTTTCGAAGGTTTCGAGCCAGGTTTCAGGATCCTCCGACGTAGCTCCACGGAAGGTAGGGGGCTCTCTGGGTTGTTGAAGTACGATGGGTGACACTGGGGCAGCCATTGTGGTTGTCTTGGCCACAATCTTCTTGGTCTTCTCAGGTAGAAGTCCGTGCTCCGCGGGCAGCGGTTGTAGACGACGGCTTGCTTGATGGTCCGTGACTACGGTGGTGCTCTCTTTACGGTCCGGGCTTGGATCACGGCTTGTCGGGGACGTCCGGTACATGGATGAAAAGCACCTCCACCAGATGTCACGTGGTGGTGACGTTGAAGAACACAGTAGCAATACTGTGAAAGACAAAACTAACTTTTATTCGGCGAACCTGTGCCCGCAAAAGCAGGCTACACTTATAGCTCAACGATAGCGGCGAACACAATCGGCGATCGTCGAAAATCTGACCAGCGGGTCAAGCGCGTTGGCTTTTATACATCAGTCGTCGAATGTTCCAGAGTAATCGTTGGGGCCCGCGTACTTTCCACAAAGTTCTACATTATTCGCGTCACGCACACATGCGATCACATTACACAAGGTTCGGTCAGAGACAGCGGATAGAAGCATGGATAACATTCCAGAAGCTTCCGATACATGCAGGCGCGTTCTGCGCTGTGCGATAACATTTGTTAGGCGGTAAAACGTGTCGTCCAATAACGACAAACAAGTACGCGTGTGAATATGTTAAGTTCTAGTGACTTTAGGAAACTGAATTTCGATTTAGGACCTCAACGCTTTTACAATAATTTCTTAATATTTGTAAGATTGAAAAAAGACAGCACGAAATTTAAAAATTCGTAACTCTGAGCGAAAAGCAAATATCGCACTTTAGCAAGCTGCATCCATTACCGCATCGAAATAGAAGA
Organism: Dermacentor variabilis; assembly: GCF_050947875.1. Lineage (NCBI taxonomy): Eukaryota > Metazoa > Arthropoda > Arachnida > Ixodida > Ixodidae > Dermacentor > Dermacentor variabilis. Next base: position 189,729,269 of record NC_134571.1, read on the forward strand.
AATTTAGCATATTAAATTACAGCTTACGAAGTTATATACAGTCGTTACAAAGGTTTCACAATAGTCGTGTTCACAAATCAGTAATATAGTGCACAGTGGTGTATACTATATCAGTTTTGTCTGCTTTCGATGCATTATTATATGCAATTGACATCATTTTTATATCGCTCTTTCAACGATTTCTAAAGAAAAGCCTACGACCAAAATAAAGAAAATCTGCATCCTTGAGTCACTGCAGCATACCCTTTTCCTTAAGCGTAATAAATTTAATCGAATTCGCAGCAATAGTTACCGAGAAAAGCAATTTATTCGTTTCCATGTAGAAGAGTTACAACTATTAATTGAGGACCTTAACTGAGAGAGTGCAAGAGGGGTTGAGGATTAATATGCAGAAGACAAAGATAATGATGAATTGCCGGGCAAGGGAACAGGATTTCAGGATCGCTAGTCAGTCTCTGGCCTGTGAAGGAGTAGGTTTACTAGGTCTAGACTAATCACAGGGCCTAGACCTAGACTAATCACAGGGAACCCTGATCATGAGAAGAAAATTCACAGAAGAATAAAAATGGGTTTGATTGCAACGGCAGACATTGTCAGCTCCTCACTGGAAGCTTACCATTATCATTAAAAGGGAAGGTGTGTCATAAGTGCATTTTGCTGGTGCTGACGTATGGGGCAGGGACTTGGAGGCTGAGAAGGAAGTTTGAGAACAAGGCCCGCAAAGAGCGATGGAACGAAGAATTCTAGGCATAACGTTAACAGACAGAAAGAGAGCGGTTTGGATCAGAGAGCAAACGTGCATAGCCGATATTCTAATTGACATTAAGAAAATAAAGTGGAGCTGGGCAGGTCGTGTAATGCGCAGGTTAGATAATCGTTGGACTATTAGGGTTACAGAATGGGTACCAAGAGAAGGAGAACGCAGTCGAGGACGATGGAAGACTAGGTGGAACGATTAAATTAGGAAATTCGCGGATGCTAGTTGGAATCGGTTGGCGCAGCACAAGGGTGATTAGAGATCGCAGGCAGGCAGAGGCCTTCGTCCTGCAGTGTATAAAACAGGGTGTGAGACTGGGCTAGTTGGTATTCCATGCTGAAGTGACTAATGCAAGAGTGTCCACGGGACACTAAAAAGTTGACAAGGACAAGCGACAAGGACAATCTGCGCTTGTCCTTGTCGCCTGGTTAGTGTCCCGTGTCCACTCTTGCGCTAGTCGCTTCAGCGTAGATATGAAATAGTATGATGGTGATGATGATCATGTATCTTGATAATAAAGATACAATGGAGGTACAATAAAGATAATGTATCTTGAGAAGAACCTCCGAGCTCCTCTTAAAAAGAAGTGGGAAAGACTCAAGCAAGGGAAGATTCTACAGATATTTATTACATTGCATGTAAAGTCCGGACAGCTTGGGAGCACCCCACTCGTCCCATATATGGGCGAAATAGGAGCGCCTCAAGTTGCGGGCATCGTACAGCACGGCATACGATAAATTGGACAGCACCAGCTCGACCTCGTTCTAATTCTGCTGCCGAGTCAAGCGTAAAAGGCGATGTTCTTGCTTTGATATGTCTCCCGCGTCTCTTATAGATGGAAAATACCGAAGCCCAGTCAATCTAGAAGTCGCCTCCATAACTACTTTGTTTAGCGCAAAATAACGGACACAAGAAAGACGACTAGGACAACGCGCTACTCTCAACTGACACCATTTGTCACTTGTAAGGTGGTTCCTGCTCATGGTGCTAACTGCGCATGCTTCTCTAGATTCTGTCCTGTATAAAGGAGTGACGCAATAAAATGATGTCGCTTGGGAGTATCACCTTCTCCTGTCGTCTTTCTTGTGTCCGGTGTTTTGCGCTAAGCAAAGTAGTTATCGATTCGCACCAACCAGCCTGCCAAGGCATTGCGCAGAAGTCGCCTACCATGCTCAAACCACCGGACAGACTAGCTGCCACTCACGTTTTTATTCCTAACATGCTGAACACGTTTAAGAGGGTCTGACATATAGTTATGCAGTTCTACACATATGTCTGAGTAAACGGACTCCTGTTCATCAGAGCATATTTGTCCAGTCTCCTGAGTTTCCGTTTAACAAGATTCTGCTCTATAACCAAGTTGTATACTCCTCCGCAGGCACCAGCAAGGCGAATTCTTGGCCTTATTCATTACATTTTTACCTTGCGCACTAGAATCACTTATGCGTGTGCAGATTACGCTTGTTTACCGAGTGACATGCCTTGTCTGTATAAAAGGCGTGACTTATTGCACGTGTACTTGCAGTGGAACCAGCCTAGCACGAAGGACGCCGGGCCCGCTGCAATCGCGGCCGCTGTGGGGAGCGTCCGCTACTCTACTCCACACAGCAGCAGCAAGACGCCCCGCAATTTGCATTCCCCACCTGAAATCATCGCCTGGCGAAATTTTATTTGTGCGCCTTTTTTGCCAAATATCCCCGTGTGATGTTCGCGCAATAAGGTTATTTATCTAAGTGTGCTGTCCCACAGTTCTTCTTCCCTTGAATTATGAACCTATACATTTTCCTTTGGCTACTGGAGAGACTGCCCTGGTGCATTCCTCTTTCTTTCTTTACTTTTGGCAGTACTTCTAGGGCTAGTGTCATACTCAGCCAATACTTGCTAGTTCAATTTTTTAAACTTTATCTCTGCATTGAGCAGGAACCACTTTCTGAAATTTTATTTACTTCCTTTGGTGATTTAAACGCCGAATAAAAATATACGTTTATCTGTCGGCTGTTAAATATTTTCTTCTTTAAAGCTTTGTATTGGGAGATGAATGTGTGGGAAGGGGTAACTTCTAAACAAGAAACTTCGGCAGTTGCTGCGCAAGGAAAACCATCACACGATATAAAAAAAAGTTGGCCGCAAGGACAGTTTCAATAATACGTTATAAATTATACCCCTTAAAACCAAACCCGCCACTTAGAATATTACGCCAGTGTATTGATGTTCGGTACATAATAAATTGATATCAAGCAGATCTCACAGATGCTGTACAAGAATTACCTTACGCATCGATGTGGAGGCGTGTTGTAAGCAGTACCCAAAACTTTTTCTTCTCGGTGCATTGAATTAACGAGGAGCGGTGAAATGATTTGAGCTTTAGTTGAATAATCATTAAATAGTTGCTATAGAGCTTTTTTACTGACCCTTCATATACTAGCACTTTTGCAAACTAAGTACACTATGCCATTCTATCACGTTTCCCGACTTTGCCACTGTTTGTACTTGGAGACCTTAAATTTCTTGACGTAGCATGATATCCTGAACCACCATTAGCTTAGCCTTGCAGCAAACTAGTGCGAGATTTTTTAGATTTGTGTTTTACTTTTTCACTCAGCTAGTGCGGCAACCTACTTGAATAACTTGGTCAGTGTCGAAGATTTTTCATCTGGTACTAACACCTGAAACTGATTTTGTTGCTAACGTTACCTGCTTACCTGGCTTTATTTATTTTGAATCTTGTTCCTGGTCGTCTCAGTGATTTCTAATGAATTGTTATTATTTGAGACACTTCAGTTATTTAACATGTGACTGAACTTAGGATTTGATATCATATCTACATTGAAACCCATGAATTTAGTACCGTAGCACTTTTTTAATATTATCTACTTATTTTGAATTTAGCTCGTGGTCGCCTCAGAGATTTCTAATTAATTCTGATTACTTCAGACATTTCAGTACCTCCACTTGTAACAAAATTTATGCTCTGATATCCTATATATAATGAATCCCGTGAATTTGTTTACTGTACTATACATTCTTTATTTTTTTGTGATATATAGTGCATTTCGTCCCTGGTCGTATAAGTGATTTTAAAAAAAGTCTAATTATTCCACACAGTTCAGTAGCTCAACCTGTAGGTAAACCTAAGCTCTGATATCATATCTATAATGAAGCTCGTGAATTTTGTACTGTACTGCAGTTTTTTATTTCTTTTATTTATTATTAATTCCTCACCGGTCATCTGAGTAGGTGAACCGGAAGTGCTGCACAAGAAATAAGAATGTCACTCGGTGCTTGTGCCACTAATAAAACGGCCGACTTACTACATTAGCCCAGTTACGCCCTAACATGCGCTAGCAAAAGTACAAACAGGCTTCCGAAGAATACTTGGCATCCCTGAAAATCTGGAAGGAGAATTATCTCCAAAATACACCTCAACAGGTAAATCTCTTGCTCGGGCTAGTTCGTTCATGCTTGAATGAGTAAAGGTAACGCGCAAAACACCAGGACTGAAGAAGGACACAAACGACAGGACCGGCGCCACTCGGACTTGAGTATTTTACATACGCGCTTGACGTGCCCTGAAGATGGTTCCAAGACGCCGAAGATAGACTGTACTTTCAAAGGCACCAGATTTCTTTCTCAAGCAATACGACACCACGCGAGACTGGCAAGCTGAGACGGCGATCAGGTTGACGCACAAAATGGCAGGATCGGTGCGAAAGCTTTGTTTAAAGAAAGGGCCCAATGTAGAGAAATATGCTCAAGTAAAGCTCTTGCTTGGGCTAGTTGGTTCATGCTTGAAGGAGTAATACGTATTCGATCACGAGCAATGGCTGTGCAGTACACAACGTTGAGTATAGGAAGGCCGAACACATCTTTCCTGTCCCATCTTCTAGAGTGAAAGCGTGCATCGTGGCGCAGCAGGCAAGTGCGATGCAGATCTGCCAACGCGCAAAAGGCTTGTAAACTGCAGTTGACGAAGCTGCACGAGCTAGATTTGAACAGCACAGCCACTTGCCCACCAAGATCTGCTTGGGCAATGCTTTCCCCGGGTGAATATAAGTACTATATAAGCCGCGATGTCCTACGAAAACTAGAGATAAGGTTCAAAGGCAAAAATGTATTCAAAGGGGATATTCTCGACCGATCATTTTCGGTAGTGCACCATCTTCAAGATATTTTGTGCATCTCTACGTCGGACGCGTCGAAGTAGACGAACGGAATTCCTTCTGACGCAGCGCCAGAAACGAGCATGAACCGCATGCTGCATTTGCCAGGAAAAAGAACGCAACGCGGCGGCCATGTTGTAGATGCGGCGGCAGACCATGCCGGAATGGAATACCGCCAGAGCAAATGGGCGAAGCATTGTCACGGCCGCAGTGTGGGCTTTCTGGTCGTGAGTTTAAGCGGGAAACACACGTGCGGAAACCTGACCGGCACGCCGCACCGGTCACCGCTTGCGAACTGCCGCCCACATGGCAGCGACGGCAGCAGCGGCGCGCCGGCGGCGTCGGTTCGGCGAAGCTCCTCCTATTTTCAATGTTACTAGACTACTCCTCACTTCTTCGGAATCCGCGTGAAGAAATCGCAAACATATGAGCAATTCACGTCCTTTTAACGTATGGTACCATCGCCTTTCATTATAAATAAACTCCCCTGTACATTTTGGTGTGCCGTAATTATTGTAATAAAAGAACTACCAAAGATGTTTACCTTTAGCGCAAGCTTTGTTATGACGCTGGTCAGTAGGTTTTCTTTTTCTTCTTGTGTTGGAGGGCGCAACGTCATCGTGACGTTGCGCTCTCCCCGCTCTTATTGCCTGCTGCCACTCGCCGGTGAAAGAGTTCGCATGCGGCATGCCGGTCATATCTACTCCGCTGGACGTAGGTGGCGGCCGCTGGTCTGCCGTTGCGACTGGTCTCGCACCGGTGCGCCGTTGCAAACTTCGCAACGCTTTAAGCACACTTAGTAACGAACCCCTCTAGCGCGCGTGCGTCTAAATGTCGTACAAAAATCCGTCACGTGACCTGATCCTAGGTGCCTAGGGACAGAATCGTTTAGGGACTTTTGAGAAGGCGCGATAGTAGCTCCAAGTGATGCCGTGGCTCCATGTGGCGCGTTCAATCTTGGGCCCAAGCCGGCCCCTGGTCGTATGATGCGTATCATGTCTCCAAAGTGGGTTCAGGATTTGTTGGCGAAAAGTCGTGCAGTAGTAGTGGTGTGGCTTGTCGGCTTTTGGCCTCGGGGAACTCTGGTGGTCTGAGACCCGCATTTCTGAAGAATTCAGTGGTGCTGACGATCGAAATATTCAAGTGGCATTGCGCCTCGGCAATGAAATTTGCGAACCGGCGCTGTGCAGCAGCGTCGCCGTGTTCGCCCTTTTCGGCAGCGTCATCACATCGCACATGCACCTTTCCTTGACAGGTGTTCTAGGCGGAAGTATTGTATGTGTTCTTCGCCGCGACTTACGTAAGTAATATAATGCTTAAGGTGGTGTTTGCTCGCAACTGTTCACGCGTCCGTTAAATGGGGCAGCGCATGTTTTCAATGGTGTTCAGCGCCAGTGCGCTGTCCGTCACGTCATGTGATTTACTGTTATCGTGGGCTTTACGGCAATTATTGCCTAGTGCTGTGAATATAACGGAGCTTTAGTGACATCACATGGTCTGCCAGAATTCCACGAAATAAAACTCAGTATAGATGTTTAATATTATTGGTATTAAAGGCGCGTTAATCACAATCTGGTGGAGCTCAATACCGTGTCCTGTGATGTTAAGCTGCATCTCTGCCCATTTTTCGCGCTCTTAGTTTTAGCAATGGGACGCAGGGTTCTGTGCATAATTGGGACGAATGAATGTGTATATCTGTCTGCAATAAGTTCACCGCAACACACTTGTGTAATGCGATGAAGGAAACAGTGTATTGCGGTGACGGGATGTATGGCAGCCCTAGTTCCAGCTTTGATGTCCCCGTTACCCTGAAGATACTGCTCCGCCCGCTTCAGGTGCTCTCGAACTCTCTATTTGCCGGTATTTTTATTTTCACAGGCCGAATGGTCCCAGCGCATTACATATATGTAGTGAGGTGAAGCTCAGTAACCCCCGTTAACACCTCATAGCAACTGCTTCAAATACTCTTATTTTACAAGAAAAATAGTTAATTGGAATAAACTTCCTGATGACGCTGTTACACTAAATTATTTAGCCCGTTTTCAGGCGCACCTTTATTCATGACTAAACCTTACATAGTTTATTTGCTCCTTTTTTCATGCATTCTGTCCTATTCCCATGTTGAATTCAAGCGTCGGCATGATTGCGTGAACTGTATGTTTGTATGAATGTACTTGTATGTTCCCACCCTGCTCAGATCTTGTAAAATATCCTAGCAACTATAAATAAAAATAAACAAATTGAAGTTGCCAAATGCTTTGACAGTGTCAGACCTAACAGTTTTAGAATGACATGGCCAATACAACAGCCCAGACCTTTACTTTAACAATTTTATTATGACTGTCAGACTAATCTTACAGCACAGAAAAAACATTGTAAACACCTCAAGAGTTGACTAGCAAGTAATACTGGAAAACACACGTCTAGTGACCAAGGGTGTGGTGAAGTACTTTACACACTCAACTGACACGCCTTAAGTGCTTCAAAATTTCTAGCATATGCCTGCAGGATGATGACACTCACTGCGATATCGGTTGCCATACAATGAAAATAATAGGAGTGGATAAGAGGATGCAAGCGACTCGTGTGCTGCTTGGTTATGAAAACCACATGGGTGCCAGAAATAGGCAAACAGGGTTCTTGTTTACGCATGCTGCTTGCGTCTACTAGTCTAAAGCTCGCTAATGTCAGCAGTATAAAGAAAGGCTGTAAATATAGGGCTTTGAACTTCACAACTCCAATTTTGTTTCTTCTATACTCATACAACCTGAGCACTACGCTTTCGTGAGAGCGTCTGCCTAGCTCATTGCCACATTTTGCGAGAAAAGCAGTGATCACTCAGTTAGAATTGCCTGTCCTCATATTACTCCAAGAATTCTTTAAAGAGTTTATTTTTTAAGCACGAAGCATGTCACGCCCAACTAGCAAATTAACAACGCAATAAGCTACTGAATTAACTAAAAAATCAGCAGTCTTCTGAAGTCAGCTTGGTTTGCAGCTCCTAGAATAGGCTGTTATTTAATTAGGGGAAGAAAAGAACAGCTTAAATAAACATATGTTTGATCAGAAAGTTGTGGTGGTGTGCTGCAGGCTAAGGCAGTGAAAGCAAGCCGTTTTGGCATTGGTCTCGCTCGGTCCCAAAACTAGGCACCGCAGCCGAGGCGACTTAACTTGGTGTTGACATCTTCGAATTTGCTTTCCCGAGCAGAGAATAGCAGAGCAGAGCAGAAGAGCAGAGTCGAGGTGAGCTGAATGCACATCACCCACATTGGGGATGCAAAGACGATGCCAAGAGGATGCCACCTTGACGAAGCAGGCACTACAGACCTCAAATTAACAAATGGCACTATCTGTCGCAACTGCTACACCTTCCATTTAAACCAGAAGGGCAGTACACTTACCTAGCATGGACAACTGGGGCCTTCATCCAGAGTGCCAGTGTGACTCCGCCCCAAGAGGCAGCGGCCATTATCCGATATAACACTTGATGTAGGGGTGAAAATGTGCCACATTCACAAAATCAGGGTTTCAGGCTGGGACCACTTCCGTGATGTACTTGAGTCTGCAGAATGTGAAGGTGTTGAAGGATCGCTAGCAACACCAATCCTTTACACTATGCAAAGAACGAGATGCGCACTAGAGCTTACTGGGGCGACATCCAGCCCTGACAAGCACCTGCTGCAACTTTGGGGTGAGCAAACCAACCTGCATACTGCGTACTTAAATTGTGGCTGCACGCAACAAACCCTGATCAATGTTCTGCGCAGGACTGAGCAGGCAAGATGTCATGCTTGGAAATTTGCCAGAGACTAGTGGATGGACCACTGCGCGTCGTCTGAACGTATAGGTCTCAGTAAGCGGTGAACATTCTCGGCTATAACAGGATGAATGAAGTATTGTAATACTATTGAAAACACGCTGCTCGATCTTCAGCGCACATCTGAGAAATTTGAGGAACAAGCTGCAGATGCTTTTCCCGACCACCTCAGAGTGACTGACCGTCACCACAGTTGTACGCACCTTAATGACCACTTGCCAAAGAAGGAATGGAAAGCCTCTTTTTAATGGCAGAACCTGTTGTTGCTCTCGAGCATGTTAACAGTTAAAGCGCACGTGGTAAAGATGGGAGTCATTCAGCAGATGTTGAGGAATCTCGCCGAAACGAGGAAGCAAGCCCTATTGCTTGTAATCAATGAAATCTGGAATATTGGAATTCGCCACAGAGTGGAAACACTTGGTCATGATGCCACTACCGAAACCAGGCAAGAAACCCAACACCATAGCCAACCTTTGATCAGTCTCTCACATTGACAGTGTGCAAATTGACTGAAGGAATGCGCCTCGCGAGGCTGAACCAGCATCTGGCAAAGACAAGACTATTTAGACCTGCGCTAGACTGGTTTTTGACCTATGGTTGACATGTGCGGCAACAGCCTCTTTCTTCATCAAAGCATCGCCAGTACCAGCCGCTTCGGAGGAAAGATATATGGGTTCTTAGTCACAGTTGAACCAAGAAGGATGTTGAGCACAGTCTGCAACGAGAAGGTACTGGTGGCCTCTCGTGAAGCCTGCCCAGGCATTAGGGTTGCCAGTGTTGGCAAAGCCTCTTATGCAGCCAATTGTTTGAAATATGAAGTTAGAGTAAACAGCGAAAGACTTTTACCAACTGCACAGGTGGAAATGCAGGTAAAACCCGGACTAGCACACTTGGTTGCAGGAGTGATTCGCTGATGAGCTAAGACGGTGACTGACAGTTGGTGATAAGGTATACCAACTGCAAGTATGTGCAGTGTATATATATATATATATATATATATATATATATATATATATATATATATATATATATATATATATATATATATATACTGCTAGGCCAAAACAGATGAATTTTCTCCAAAGCATTATCAAAACCTCTTTTATTTTCAGGATGCCACTCATGTGCTTTAGGTAAGTGTGGACAGGGTTATCTACAGCTGCATAGGGAAAATGGTACAACTAGATCGAACTGTTAAGTGCAATATCTTTTCTGGGCTAGGTTCTTGCTCCTTAAACTCATTCAAGATCATTAACTGTAGCATCCAAGTAGTGGACCACTACCAGAACAAGAGCATGTAGTGGGCCCATTTGAATACTTGTGTTTATGCCAGTCTTCTTTCTTACAGCAATAGCTGCTATCGGCTAACTCCCCTGGTTCTGATGTCTACTGGTGTTGTCACTGGAATTCCTAAATTTCTTGCTAGAATGTTGCAAATAAAGTTCTCATTGTGCTGCGAGGATTCAAACATACGATGAAAAGATTGGCAGTCCACAATTCTACATTTCAGCCACTCTGCTGAAGGTACAGTAGTGGTGAGTACTGATACTGGAGAGCGCGATCTAGCCAACAGGTGCCATGATTGGCTAACACCTGCTCACTGTCTGCGTAGTGTATATAGAGCTGGCGTCCACGCCTTCAAGTTCACCTTCCCACTTGTGAAGGCAGTCCTATAAAGTTTTTTTTCTTACATGTAATAACAGTGATTGGGTGCATCTGCTTCATTAATCTTCTTCTAGTGCTTGGCTTCTCAGATTTACTGGATATGGCTGTTGGTGTCTTGTTTTGCTCAAGCACAGCGCGAGACCTAGCAATGGGTAGCTCAAATATTGATTTGAGAAAACCAAAACGAATTCAGCAGTAAGAAGCTAAAGGGTTGTTTTGGTGGATACCAGTGGCCAAGTCCTTATATGAAAGAGGAAGAGGAAAAGTCGAGTCTTCCCACTTCAACATTGGGAGGCACAATTTCCACCCATAAATACGACCTGTACTTATTTTACTTCTTTAAAGGAGATTACTGACTTGCATTGGCAATTGTTCACTTCAACAAACACCGCATGAAGCAAGCTTCTTGCGCATATTTCACCGTCTACTGCATCATTGTTTCGCATTATGAGTGAAACTGTAATTTTCTTTATGCAACAAATTGCCTAATTTTGTGTTTTGCAGTAGGATGTTAGTAGTGCGGTTGTCACCTAAATACTCGTGTATAGAAGTAGAGAAAAAAATAAAAGTAAGAAAGCAGTGGCTTGTAGACTATGCATACACCTGGTCTTCTTGTGATCATTTTTCCCTATCTATAAACAGTTCTAAACAAGAAAAGCTTAAAAACAATAAGGTTACAAGGTCAGACCACTACTAAACCAGAGGTATCCTTGGTAAACAAGGTATATCTATTTGGCGACACTTTCTGCGGCCCTGCTATTGGGCTTTCTTTCCTGTTCAGCTGTGCAGGTTCATTAACAAGTCACGAGACAGATTGAAAATTTTAATAATTGAAAGACTTGGCAATACACTTTTGGGTTGTGTTTCCTTGGTTTCAGACTCTGCACATTGCATTTTAAGGCGTTTTGTCCGTGTTTCTTGCTTTTTTTATGGGTAGGGCATGTTAACATTTTTTACACCATGCCAAGTATGTGGTGCCACAGAGCGCTCTTGGATAGAGTATTGCCTTTCATTCTGTACAATATGTCATTTTTTTGTCCAAGGCCGTTTTACATTTGAGCGTAATTGTAGCATTTTGCTCAGTTTTGCCTCTGTCACCCAAGCTTGAAAGATTGCTGCCCACTGCTGGTGGCATGACACGTGTAACATTTCTTTTTCAATAAAAGGAAGTCTATCACTTATCCTGTGCACTGGTTGCCTTAGTCTTTTTGAATCACAATTTGTTGCCTATATTTGCTCTTTTGTTGCATTTCAGAATAGGAATGGCTATCATAGTTGACATCATTTAACCTTATTGCACACAATGTGGGTGATATGTACTTGCAATATATGGCCACCATAAATATAATAGAAGTTAATAATTCAAGAATAGTGCCTTTGCATGGTGGTGCAGTCAGGAATTGTTGCTATAAGGTACCAGCGCTGCAGGTAGCACTGCTTGAGCAGAATATAGTTCAGCTGTACTACTTTCAAACATCATTGTTTTTGTCTGCATTGGTATAGCTCCAGTTCCTGTGAACAACACACATCTGATGGAAGACTGGCTTCCACCTGCAGTTGGGCCCAATGAATAGCCAAATTTCTGCCCGTTTTCATGTTATTAGCATATTAGTAAAGGCATTAGTTTTTGTACTAACATGTTTGCCCAGTGTAGAATCCGCTGCGGGGTGTCAGGATCTCGTACACATCTTCGGCTTTGCAGGGGACACAGCATCTGGCACATAGTTTATCACAGGCCATGTCATCGGGGCCAGTTGACTTTACTCACTTTCAAAGGGAGAACCAAGCTTGTTGGATATTATGCAAACCACCTGTACACTCAGCGGTCTTTTTCATTTTGTGTGACATGTGTGGTTATAGCGACCCTTGCTTTATGCACTTCTTGTCCGGCAGCTGTCATTTGCTTTTGAAACACTCAGGATTGCTTTCAGGAAGGTGGGTAGGAATAACACTGAAAAATCAGCAGATGTTCATTTTAGCACTTATCATGCAAAGCTTTATGCAGTATGATGCGGGGGTAAATTAATAGGGTGTTCCTCAAGGCCTTGTAGCACATGTGATGAGTGTGGAGCAACATGATGTATAGCACTTTTTTGATCGCATGCTATAGTTTCGGCAGGTGTGGCCATGGTTGAAGTGCAGCGCAAGGTCAAGAAAACAGATATCTATGAGCAGCACCCTGGTACAGGAGACACTGGGAAAGCTAGTGGGAAGCCTGTTGAACATCTGGTTGACCCAGTTGCTAGCTTCATCAGGCAAAGTGTGATAAAGATAAAGAAGACATAAACACATCGTCATGACAATCGTCAAGGATGAAACAACTAATGATCCGTTAATAAAAGCCCCTTTTATTGCCTACTTTAAATCTGTTTACATCAGACACCCACGAAGTTCTATCCTTTGACCCTCCTAATATGGCAACTCCGATTACTGATATCATGATTAATGAGCATGGTGTACTGAACCTAATACTACAGTTAGACACAAAAAACCGACCGGTCCTGATGGTATACCCAATGCTTTTCTCGTCCATTATTCATTGTCTGCTCGCTATCTAACCATCATCTTTCAAAAGTCCTTCAATACTGGCATTGTTCCATCCTCATGGAAGCTGGCGAAAGTTCAACCATTATTCAAATATGGTAATAAACAGCTCTTATATAATTATAGACCTATTTCATTACCAAAATATTCATGTAAAATGCTGGAGCACATAATTCACAAACATATAATTTCTGGAATCGAATAACATGCTTTCTAACTATCAGAACGGTTTTAGGAAAGGTTTCAGCACTTTAACACAACTAGTTCAATTCTCACGTGATATTCGCGGCGCCCTTGATATCAGCACCCAGGTCGACACTATATTTCGAGATTTTTCCAAGGCTTTCGATACTGTACTGCATTGTAATCTCTTAATAAAGCTTAAAATTATCTTGAAATATTGTCGCTTGGTTAGTTGGATTGCCAGTTTCCTTTATCATCAGTCACAATTCGTGTGTTATAATTCAACTAATTGTTCTTCGCATGACGTGTCTTCTGGTGTACCCCAAGGGTGGGTTCTTGGTCCTTTACGATTTCTACTATACATTAACGACTTACCTCGAAACGTCACCTCACACATAGACCTTTATGCGGACGACTGTGTTTTTTCTCGCGTGATTAATACACGGGAGGATCATCTTGAACTAAATTCATCATTTGTCAGCTTCTGTACCTGGTGCAATACTTGGCAAATAAAAATAAATCTTAGTAAAACTGTGACAATGTCATTTTCTAATAGTGCCTCTCCTTCATTGATCAATTACACTTTCAACGATTTATCCTTGCACAGGGTCTCGGAATACAAGTATCTTGGCATCATATTTACCACTAACATGTCCTGGCCAAAGCGCAATTATTTCATTTGCATTAAAGCAATCAGTAAGCTCGCGTATTTGAGGCGTAATTTCAACAATTCTCCAAAGGAAACTGAGTTACTAATGTATAAAACTGCCCATTGTATAATACAATATAATATAATATAATATATTATACAATGTATAATACATTGTATAAATATAAATGTATAAATTCGCCCAATCCTAGATTATGATTCTCCTGTCTTGAACGCTCATAAGCAGTGCGAGATTAACTCCATTGAGAGCATACAACAAAAATCTATTAGCTTCATATATCGTCGCTATAATCACCATTTTTCACCCTCTCGTGCCGTATCTTCTGTGAACCTAACCCCTTTATCCATACGCCGTCACATTGAGTCATTGAAGTTTCTACATGGCAACATCAATTTTTCTTATAGTGTCTCACATACCATATCTAGTCCTTCAGATATTCCTCGGCAGTGGCGTAGCTAGGTCATCTGGCACCCGGGGCTCGCAGGTCTTCTGTCACACCACCCCTCTGGTGTAGCCGGTGGAAAGGGGGATGTCTTCAGACCTATATGACACCCCCCCACCCCCACTGGCCCCTTGCACCTGGGGCCCACGGCCTCCCGGTCCCCCTGTTGCAACGCCACTGTTCCTCGGTCAAGTAGGAGTCACCATGGCCTTAATATTAGCCTTACTTTGATCGATGTAATAAATTTAAATACAGCTTTTTCTCACGTACTATTGAATTCTGGAACTTAATTCCCAGAACAATTAGGTCACTGGCATTAAACGATTTCGTGCTAAAAGGTAACTACACCTCATTTTAAGTGTTTTCTTGTTACAGTGTATAGACTCATTCTCGTTTTTGTACTGACTCTCAGTGTTGCTGTTATTTAGAGTTTAATTTGCGTCATCTGCTTTATTTCTCGTGAATTTTTAAAATGTTATTGTTTACTTGCTTTTGTATGAATTCTTTTTGTCTAACCCACTCCTACACTAGCCCCACAAAGGGGCTGGAGTGTCTGTAAAAAGATAACTAAATTAATCAAAAGGTTTTTACATATAGACACTGTGCTAAGGTTCTCAGGCAGGTCTCTGTCATAACACGCCAACAAGCCTTAGTGCGCAGGCTACGCATAACCAACTACATATGCCTTTTGTTCGGACAAAGAACTGCTCACTTTAACAAGGATGGAGTGGACAAAAGAAAACAGCAGCTCCATTAATCAGGTTTCACTTGTTTCAACAGTGTTTTGCAAGTGTGCATCGACATCCCCGATGCCTTCTGTGGTGACACCAGCAAGGACCAGCTTGAGACAAGGGGTAATAGACGTCTTTACAAGCTAAAAATGCATGCTTGCGTAGAGAGCACATTGCGTCCAAAAAGTAGGCGCTTCACAGGGGCGACAGTGGGCAAAGACAAGCTTCTCTGCTACTAAGCCCCGGCACTCTTGCCGTGTAACGACGTCTGAAACAATCCCTTTCAAAAAGGAAATCATATTTGTGTATCCATGAAGAGGGCAGACAGGAAAAACCCCTTCAGAAATGCTGCCAGCTTCAAAAGACCCACTTTGCACATCCTGAATGCTTCCTTCTTAGATTTGCTGGGTGCATGCATTCTACTGTCCAAAAGTTGTCATTGAGAGCATTGATAGTTTGATGGCAATAGAGTTCAGAAGCGATTGCAACAAACATCCCTTCCTCGTTAATCTGGAGGCTCACAGTGCTCATGAAGCGACACCATGAAACAAGCAAGGTGACTGGATGCCTCCAAACCCTTGTTCGCGTATTACACTGTTCTGTTAGTAGCCACCATGAGACCTGAAACCAACAAGCTCAAGTTCGGTACTCGCATGGTTTCTGTGGTGGATCCATAATTAAAGGCACAAAACCAGAAAACTCAAGGGAAAGGATAAAGCACCATTTAACACTTAGTATTGCTGCAGCCCACCCCCTTTTTTGTCGTGTCATGCTACATTTTGTTTCACTATAGATAGGCATGAACTTCTCCTGTGCACAGATTACTGCAGAGAGCATTAGGTGATGTTCCCAATCAGGGTCCAATTTTTATTTACACTATGTGCTGGCTCATAGCTACTAGCTACTAGTAGAAAAGTTGCCTGGAAGAAAAGAAAAAGGAAGCTGTGCTGCAACCATCTTGTCAACATCTTGTCCCCTTAATAAAAATTGTGCTTCCATATCAACTTCACCTCTCGACTTTAGAGTAAAGTACCAGTGCACTTATGAACAACGAATCAATTCTGAAAGGGCATGTGCAGTCCAGCCAAAAGCATGGGCATGAATCCGCATTGTGCACCTGCATTGAAGGTGAATAACGCGTTCCATAATGGCAAATGTGCTTTAGTAAGCTTCCCTGCAATAGAAGTTTGTAATGTACAAAGAATTGTCAATGAAGCTTACCACGAGCAGATTCCGTTGCAAAATACATCACAATTGGAAATAATGAGCACAGTGTAAATCTATTTGCCCTTTGCACTCTTAGTATGCTTTACTGCACGATGCTTATTTCTACCCCTGTGTTGCGGTGTAGCAAGCTACAAAACAATCGTTGATCAGGTCACGTGATATATTTTTGTACGACATTTAGACGCACGCCTCTAGAACGGCCGTGCCAACTCTCAGCTACTTATCCTCGTTTACTACAGATGGCATTAGTAGTTGTCTGATCGGTCGACGAGTCCGACGCAGGACTGCCAAATTGGACTGTTATAGCGAAACTGAGTTACATTTATGCGGGTTCGCGTCGAAAATTCTCAGTTGGCTGCATGGTTTGGCTCAGTTGGCTGCATGGCAAGCGAAGCTTTCTTTGCCTCTTACTTTGACTTTCCCACTGCTGCTGCTGCTGCTGCTGTTGTTGTGGGCTGATGTCGCGCACACCGGTTCGGGGGGTGGTTTCGATGGTGTATATGCCTGACGGAATCAGGGTGTAGATGAGCCGCATGTAAAAATACTGAGAGATATCTATAGTGTATCCACCAGCCACCGTAGTCCTCCATAAAGAAAGTAACAGAATCCCAATAAAGAAGGGCGTCAGACAGGGAGATACGATCTCTCCAACGCTATTCACAGCATGTTTGCAGGAGGTATTCAGAGACGTGGATTGGGAAGAAATGGGGATAAGAGGTAATGGAGAATACCTTAGTAACTTGCGATTTGCTGATGATATTGCCTTGCTTAGTAACTCAGGGTACCAAATGCAATGCATGCTCACTGACTTGGACAGGCAAAGCAGAAGGGTGGGTCCAAAAATTAATCTGCAGCAAACTAATGTTTAACAGTCTCGGAAGAGAACAGCAGTATACGATAGGTAGCGAGGCAGTGTAAGTGGTAAAGGAATACATCTACTTAGGGCAGGTAGTGACCGCGAATGCGAATCATGAGACCGAAACAACCAGAAGAATAAGAATGGGCTGGGGGCGTTTGCCAGGCGTTCTCAAATCATGAACAGCAGGTTGCCACTATCCCTCAAGAGAAAAGTGTATAACAGCGGTGTCTTACCAGTACTCACGTACGGGGCAGAAACCTGGAGACTTATGAAGGGGGTTCTACTTAAATTGAGGACGACGCTACGAGCTACGGAAAAAAGAATGATGGGTGTAACGTTAAGGGATAAGAAAAGAGCAGATTGGGTGAGGGAACAAACGCGAGTTAATGACATCTTAGTTGAAATCAAGAAATAGAAATAGAAATGGAAATAGGAAATTGGGCATGGGCGCACTTTTTTGGGCGCATTTTGTCCCCAAAAGGGTTTTCAAGGGTTCCTTGAAACCTGTTGCTTGGTTATCTCGCAAATACCGCGTTATTCATTTACGCAGTAACTTTACGAACAAATATGCGGACGGCATATCCATATGGGCATCTGGAGCCACCCGTCCCCAAATGCGTGCCAGGCTTCAACGTGCAGTGACAATCACAATATCTGCGGCGTCTAGGCCTCCAGCTCTCCACAGAAAAATGCTCAGTGATTGCATGCACGTGGGAACGAATGACCAGGTACCCGATAATAGTTAACGGAGTAGCGATACCTGCAGTAAAACACCACAGTTTTCTTCGCTTAGTCTAAACTGCGCATTATCTTGGTGTCAAGATACGCTGGCGCACTCAAGTCAAAGCTGAGGAGCTTTGTTCACGTTATTCGCGTCGTTGCAAGACCAAGATGGGGCCCCTCAGAGTCGTCATTACTCCAATTGTTTCACGTGTACTGAAGAAGAACGAGCAGTAGGCACTGCTTAGAGAAAGACGACGACAACGTGTGGTTGGAAGCCTTGTGCCTGTGTTGCCGAAGCTCTGTGTTTTCTCGCTGCGGTGCTCTGCTATCTGAGCGCTTTAGCAATCGGACTATAACGCCTCTTGACATTTGGTGGAGGTGCTGGGCCGTTCTCAAACCTGGAACTCCGCAGCCGGACGCTCCTTACCGTTTCTGCCATGCCTCAGGACACCGCGAAGCCCGATCCTCCCCTGGCATCGCCTGTCGTCTGCCCCGGTGCTCTACGCCAACGAGATCCTCCGGTCTTCAGCGGCAACGACGAGCATGACGTGGAGGATTGGCTCTCGTCATACGATTGCGTGAGTGTGCATAACAAATGGGATGACAAGGCTAAACTGACTAACGTCATCTTCTATCTTTCTGGAGTTGCTAATCGGTGGTTCCGGAATCACGAATCCAACCTTTCCACCTGGACAGCATTTACCCATTCTTTCAAAGAAGTCTTCGGTGGCCCTGTTGTGCGCAAGCTTCGCGCAGAACAACGCTTGCGTAGTCGCGCTCAGCAAAAGGTTGAAAACTTCACAAGCTACTTTGAGGACGTAGTTGACCTTTGCCGGCGCATTAGTCCCGCCATGCCCGACTCTGAAAAGATCAGGAATGTCATGAAGGGCATAGAGGATGACTCCTTCCAAATGCTCTTGGCGAAAAATCCTCAAACGATTGACGATGTCATTACACTGTGTCAGAGCTACGATGAGCTCCGCAAACAACGCCTTACTACGCGCCGAGCTGCCGCGCCCGACGACACGATTTCGACTTTAACTGACACTTCCAGTGCTGCTCCAGCCCACTCTTCTTCCCTCGACCAAATCAAGCAATTCGTTCGCGAAGAAGTGGCGCGCCAACTGTCACTGCTGCCTGCTACCCAGTCGTCTGAGTCCTCTTTGTCCCCGGAACTACGACGCGTCATACACGAACAAGTCAGTGACGCACTACCTCTCGCTAATCAGTCACCCTCAGCGCCGGTTCCGCTCACGTACGCTGCCGTCGTTGTAGGGCATTTGTAGGGCATATATAGGGCATATATAGCATACATGTAGCATATATGTAGGGCATATATAGCATACGGTGCCGCATGCCAGAACTCTCAGGCATGGGACTTAGCTGTGTGTGCACGCTAGCGAGCCTTCAAGCTCAAGCATTGCGCACATGTTTGGGCCTCCCGCGATGCACGTCAACCAATAGAACAATAGCGGAAGCTCGCGCTTGTCCTATCGGTGAATACTAGCTCTCCGAGCCTCTTCGAATGTACCTTCGCGTATTGACCCGACATAGGCGCCATCTTTCGCCACCACTCCCTGCCCCCACCGAGGTTCCAGGTTTTCAAGAACCCTATCGTGTCATCAGAGTATTTTGCCAACATTTTCTTTCACCTGCATTGCATGAACAACCCTGCGGTTTCTGCCTAAACCTTTCGTTATATTGCAGGTCCTTGGAATTACAAAATGTCACCCGTTGCATTCATTGGCCTCTAGCAACTTACCCTGTTTCACATTTCTGCAGAGTACGGAGATACTGTACAGGTGTATGCCGATGACTCTGTCACGCCATATGCCTCCACTGCAGCTTTCGTAATTCCACGTATGATCAACCCTAGGTGGTTTATACTAGACCATAGGTCAACATCAACTGCCGCAGACCTTGCTGCTATCAGGGAGGCACTTCGATTTCTCTCCAGGGAGCTCCCTTACTCATAGACAACATTTTGCGATTCCAAGCCAGATTTTTAAACAATTGGCTGTGTCCTCAGATGGAGCTTTTATATTCAATGGCTAGAAAAATTACAGGGCATCTCGACCACGCAAATAGATATGGCCACAATGTCACCTTTCAGTGGATACCTTCACACTGCGGCGTGATAGGGAACGAACAGGCAGACGCTGAAGCGAGAACTACTTTAAATAACGCTTCCGAAGTACGCATTCCGTTCTCACGAACAGACATAAACGCCCTACTTCGTCGCGTAATACGCAACCGTACGTTGGACCACTGGACCCAACCAGATCGATGACGCAAGCGAGTATACAAATTTGACCAAGAAATGAAATTTCATATGCCTCACAAGCTCAAATGAAGCCAAATAAGCATGGTGAACCGGACTCGCCTTAGTGTAGCATTCACCAACCATTACAGACATCTCATAGGTTGCAGTGATTCTAGCCCAAAGTGTGAATACTGTAAGGTACTACTAATACTTGATCATATATTTTCCGTGTGTCCCGCGTACGCACAAGAGCTACAGCAACTGGCCTCTCCCATTGCAAACGTCAATAAGAGTGAGGCTTATAGCGCGTGAAAAGAGAAGGACGAAAGGAAGACTTGACACACACAGGCGCTAACTTGCAACAATCTTTATTTCGAGCAGTAAGTCGATAAGAGGCCGCTATCAGACGAGTTTTGTTTAGGTCCTTCACCTAATTCAAACAGCGCAGCCCTGATAACAAGTGCCGCTATAGCCTTTGTCCAAGGTACTGGGCTTGACGCACGGCTTTAGAGATGGCACAGCGCTGTGAACTATTATATACGCACCTCTTCCTCATATCAACATCATCATTCGTCAGCCCTTTTCCTCCCTGTCCCTTCTCCCCAGTATAGAGTAGCAGGCCAGAGCAAGTTATAGCTCAGACTGACCTCTTTGCGTTTCTGTAAGTAAATCTCTCTCTCTCTCTCTCTCTCAAGTCGCTTTAAACGATAAATGTTCCGCGTGCTGTCTGAGCTTGCTTTGTCCCTACTTGCGATGCCTCTTTCGAACGCAGTCGCCTACGCGTGTTAAGCCAGGTTTCGTTGACAAGAATATGATTTCAGAAACCATATGTCGAATGAGACAATGCAAGCTCTCCTTAAAGTTAAGTTTGATCTGGCGGAGAGTGGGGACTGGTGCAAAGATATTGAGCCAGATGAACAATTTCAGTCGCGTTTGAACTCTGCAGTTCTATATGGTGCAAGCGGCAGTGGGAATTAATTAAAATGGAGCTAGATTGTATATTTAATCAATTTCCGTAAATCCGCCGGGTGAGCTGTGTCAACTAGGACTCTACGAACTGCCTTCTTTTTCGTAATTTGTTGTAGTCAAGCAGTTTGTATTACGTGCAAGTTGCGATTGTTTCATAGTACTTCTTGAACGTTGTATGTTATCACAATGATAAGCTATGTATATATAAAAAACGGATGTTAGTCCACAGCGAAGATGAAAAGATAATTGCTCACCAAAAGTCGGTGAGCAATTGCCTTGCCAACAGCAGGGTGATAGCTCGTCGGTTTTCATCCCGCACTGCTGCGACAATCTTTTTCCTTTCGAACTTTGTACGTACGAGTAATTGCGATCACGGCTTACTCTTTATGTGCACGTACTTTATTATCACTGCAATTATTTGTTCGTCTTACTGTTCAATGCAATGTACCTTGCTCACGCGTATTTTCCAGCTGGGACGAGAAAAAAAACTGCGTTCGATATATATGCATAATAGGTTCTAGCTGCGCTATTAATACGTCCATATTTTATTATTTTTGCACACATCAAAGTGATGGTTTAGCAAAGAGGTTTTGCAGTTTGTAAAAGTATATATAGTATTCTCCTGACTTTCCATTCGTATGTATCCTTATGAATTTCTATACAACGGGGGTTTACGTTGTACTTCATGACAGTCGTACGCGACCCATAAAATCAATTTTTGTGTGTTCCCTAGTGGAATGGAATGGAAAACTTTATTGGTTCTTTAAGATATTAGCGAGTTGAGGACGAAGTCTTCATTCTTGAAAACTTTGGGTCCTCTTCAGCCTTGGGTGGGCCCCTAGTCCAGGGCACCACTGAGTCGGGCCACCTCGCTTGCGTGTGCTATGAGGGCCCTTTGGACCCCTAGCTCGCGGGTGGTGAGCCATTGCTCCGCACTTGGTGTTGTATGTTTGTGGAATGTCTTGTTTCGCTCGCATTCCCATGTGATATAGTGTTGGCCTTGCTCCGCACCACGGGCATACGGCGCAATATTGTGTGGGGAACATCCTGCTTAGTATGTAAAGATTTGGAAAGGAACCCGTCTGCAGTCTACGCCATCCTGCGGCTCCCTGCTTCGTCAACGCTTTGTGTGGTGGGGGGTATTGGTATAGATTCCCTAGTGGAATTCTATTTCTTTATTTTTTTCCTTCAAGCCGCACGGAAAGTAAGGTACCCAGCCCCCCTTGGAAATTTGGCAACACACGCGTTCGTGTCTGCATCCACAGAAACTCTCGTACTCATATTGCAAGAATCTTGCCAGCGAATCGCTGTTCAAATATTGCGCAGTTCATCTTACCCCCGTTTTCCGGTAGTGGAACGGCTGGTCATTCTTTTTTTCAGTAGCGGAGGCGATGGTTCGATGCCCTGGTGCAGCCAATGTAAGTGGGCGCGGTCAACGCGCTCCGACGCGCCCGGCGTCGAACGACGCTCGCCTACAATGTCGAACTGTAGACGTGCCTTAAGCGTCGCCATGACAACGCTACCAGCGTTCCTCAGGAGCAGCGTCAGCCGGGGCGGGAATGGCGCGTCACTGAAAAAATTCACGACCACTCCGCCCCACGAAGGTGGTCGATATGATATTTCCTTATTGGCAATCTCGCAAGTGCAGACACATCCCCTGGTAACACACACAATTGGTAACTGCAGCGGTTCGGCCTGTCGACGTGGCCAAATCGAAGCACGCCAAGCGCCTCAACGCGCTCACTTGCCCGCGAGAAAATTATAGGGGCTTCGCTTGTCGATGCATGCATCCGTGGTGTAATGGTTTAAATATCGGGCTTCTGTGCTAGAGGTCCTGTATTAGAATCCCGCCGTCGGATAGATTTGATAACGTTTATTTAATTATTTACTACACGAAACTGTCTGAAGCCAGAAGGACCAACTTTAGGCAAATCCACGTGCTTCATATAATTGCCATGCTGGCTGAATAGCCCCGATTGCAGCTTCCATAGACACTATCGCCAGAGTTCCCTGTAGCAATTATGGAATGAAACGCTATGGTATTGAGCGGCTTCTTAGCTTTTCTCTTGCTACTGTAGGGGTCAGCGCATGCCTTACTGGTTTACTTTGCCTCCTCATAGAAGGCACAGGAGTTTTGAGGGACGGAAATTGAAAAAAAATATGCGTGGCCCTGCAACCGCAAACACCAGAGACTAGTGGAAATGGGGACAAGGCCAGTAAAGTATTGCCAAACCGCACACAAGACACATGAGCGCCGGCAACATATGCCGGCAACGCGTAGCTGGGGCGTCCGCCAAAGGCGTCTACTACGGCGTCCGCGATTCGTGTGGCCAACGCGGTAGTAGACGCCGCTGTTGTTTCCACTCTGTACGGAGCGGCGGGTGAGGAGGCCATCTAGGCACTCTTCTTCTTCTTCTTAGCTGCCAGAAAATAATGCCCCTCCTCTCTTGCCTTAACCTCCTGCCTCACGCGCAACAGGAGAGGGCACGCATCTAGGCTGCGTTCCTCGCTCGCGCGTGCGCCGCTCCTTCTCCCCGCTAGGCTCTACTCACCCTCGCCGCGTCGCTATGCTAGGCGGTGCTATCTTATACTCTGCTTTCACTCTCTCTCATCTCTCTCTCCCCCGCTCGGCGAAGCTGCCGACGCAAAGAGAAACTCAGCGAGGTTCCAACAGCTCCATTGTAAAATCTAATGGAGGCTAGGCACATACAGCTCCGCTGTATGTGCTACCCGGAAGGATATGGGAACGGTATAGTTATTGGAAGATGTTTCTAGTCTACTAAAAAAATATTCGTTTGTATAAAATACTTGCACGCCTAATTTCCAGTAATAACTGACCTCGTGCCGCAGACAGCCGCTGGTGACTGAATTTTATATTGCGTTGTTTTATATTTCTGTCGCTAGGCGGTGCGCCATACATCAATCAAGTGAATGACGAAGCGATTTGCGTGCCCGCCTTGACCGAAAAGCACCTACAAGATTTGGAACATCCGCCTGTTATTGACAATTTCGTATCCTAAGAATGCAACAGAATGACTGGGTCAAGGAAAGGTGGAGGTGTAGGCATGTGAATTAGGCGAGGTCCGGAGTGGCAGAGGTTAAGCGATACATCTGAGGAACATTTATGGCTTAGCGGCACATGGCAAGGCAAAAAGGCATGGCTGGGAGTAGCTTATCTATGGACTGGTAGTGATGGCAGAGATAAAAATGAGGAAGTTACTGATTGCATTGCAATCGATATTAATGAGTTCAATAAATCGAGCCAGGCGATACTAGTGCGATATACGGACGCGCACATGGATAATTTAGACGGATATACTGATAACAACGGTTCTGTAGTGCTGGATCTCTGCGATGAACAGAACCTTATGGAAGATAACAGCGAGAACAAGTGTCATGGACAAGTAACGCGGCAGTGCGGAAGTGGGCAGTCATGTATCGATTATGTTTTAGCCTAGAAAATGGTCTAACAAGACCAAATAATAATAGACGAACATGAAAAAAATAGCCTGGGTAGTGGTCATAAAAGTTTAAGCTTAAAATCTGGAGAGATTCAAGGTAAAACACAAATCAATTAAATTATAATTGCTAAAAATGAATCAGAAGCGGGCGACAAAGATTGCAAAAACAAAGAGATGGAAATCGAGGCGTTTCCTACAACAGTACGGGAATGCAAGGAACTGGTAGACGTTGTACAGGAGAAGACAGGAGAGACGCAGAAAAATATTGTGCAATTTCACAGAGGAAGCAACGTCGGTTGTGGAGCGAGGTAATAAATAAAGCTAAAGAAGAGCGTCAGCACCCGTACAGGGGTCATCAAGAGTTGGGATTATAATAAGGGGCGCTCCTTAGATGCTACAAATACTGTGAAAAGAAAAGCGTTACGAGTGAGTTCGTGCAATAGAAACTTAAATGCACAATGAATGTTTGGTACATAACATTCGCAAAAGAAACAAAGGCGCTCTAAAAGAATTCTGCAACCATGGAAGAGCACTCGGAGCTCCAACCAAAAATTCGCAAATGGCTACAGGAGTGAAGACGGTAACATGTACGAAGCAGACGATGCGCTGCAGTACACGACAGACGTTATTAGGGATAACTTGGGCAAGAAAGGAAGCGTACTTCCGATTTGCAGATATCCAGCAAGAAGAGAGAAGCCCGAGAGATCAAAATTCAGCATAGAAATATTTTACTGGAATAAAGCAGAAGAAAATGACCTTAATAACAAAGCAGCCGCATCCGATCAAATACCAATACAGCTAGTCGAAAACCTCGGTCGAAAAGCTAGGCACTGCAGACTAATGCCATAGAGCAAGTGATTAAAATGAAAAAAAAAAATCTGGTTGGATAGCGTGAAAGCAAGGTGAGCCTTGTATACACATGGAACGGTGATTATGATAAGACGAACTCGTACAGGCCAGTCAGGGTAACGTCGCTGGCATCATATTCAGCAGCCTATTTTTTCTCTATCTAATGCAGGACGAAGGCCTCTCCGTGCCATCTCCTATTACCCCTGTCCTGCGCCAATCGATTCGAACTTGCGCCTGCAAATCATCGTGCCACCTAGGCCTCAATCATCGTCCCATTTAATTTCGCCGCCCTAGCTAGTCCTCTGCCGTCCTCGGATGCGCTTCCCTTCTCTTGGCGCCCATTCTGTAACTATAATGGCACACCGGTTATCCATCCTACGCATTATAAGGCCTGCCCGGCTCCACTCTTTTTTCCTGGTGTCAATTAGAATATTGACAAAAATGCTAGAACGAAAAACATGCATCGCGTACCTGAATAAATCAAGCAGGCTAGGTGACTATATGCCACCGCTGCATTTCAAGAGCGATGCCAATAAACCACCATCACTATATGCGCGAGTGAGGAGCCCGGCTGCACACAGCCTTCACACATGACGCGTCTCGGCGGTGGCAACATGGTGTGTCGCTACATTGCGTCAATGCTAATTGCAATAATGTTGGCATTCTCTGTGAATTGGGTTCCACGGAAATTTTTAACGGTCTATCGACTGCTAAATATTCTGAAACTATTCGATATTTGATTCAATTGGTCCCCATCACTGTTCGATTGGTAGTGTACTCGAGCTCAAAAATCAATATTCACGCACCCTTAGTAGTTTTACGTATTGCACAATATGATCCGGGTACCTATTCAAAAAAATTACGATACTTCTAAAAATGTTCGTAGGACTAAACGACAGATAATTGTAATGACCGGAATTTAAGTGGAGCTAGGTGGCCAATGGCAGACAGGTATTACGAGAGAAAAGCTTCGGGAATACGGCAGCTTTTATTTATTTATTTACATGTACACTTCTCCATTTTCTCATACCCCAGCGTAGGGGACGGAACTTTCCATTCGTATATATTCATTCATTTTTACACTTAAAGAGACGGCCAGCGCAAGTGCAATAGGCGAAGAAGAGGAAGAAGAACGACACCGCATCTACATCTAGCACAGAAGGCTCTACATCTAGGCACCATGAAGGATCCGATGTACTTTGAGAACTACGGGGAGCCACTAGACTTCGAGGTACCGGAGAAAGGCGACAAGGCGCTCGTGCCTAACTACATAGTAAGTGTACTCGACGCCATCATTTAGCTCGCTTTTGAAGGATGAGTCATCACCACGAGAGCTTTTTTATTGCGTTTGACTAACCCTAAAACTCCCTAGTGAGAAATATGAGGTCCTTTTGATGCGGAATCTTGCTCGTAAGTGTGGCTTTGCCTAGGTAGCACGGAGCAAGGCGTGCTTTGCTTTTTCCTGCGGCTAAGCTTTCGTCCTAACGGGTCATAGTGGCAGGTGCACAGTCTGTAATGGCGAAGAGTGAGTTTTTATTTCATCGTCAGTGGCTGGCCCGTGTTACTGGCGCGCTCGTTGAATAAGGCTTGCGGCTTCGCAGCGCGTTTGCAGCGCTCAGCCAGTGGCACGATCGTCCGCGACGGGAGGTGGCACGTGGACAGGCTCTGCTTATGCGCCCTGAACAACGACTTTTGTATAACCTGCTATTAAATATGTAACGCTGAACGAAATCGCAGTAACAGCGTGTGATTATTAAGTGGACAGCGGCGGCTAAAACAGCATCTACCAAAGACCCCCCCTCCCCCCCCCCCCCCCTCAGTTGCGCTTCGCGCCGGGTCGCGTCGCCCCCAAACTTATCCGTTTCAGTTGAAAGCGGTTGATTGAGGTCGCTGTTTCTGTTATTTCTTCATTGGACAACTTGTGTTTCGCTTAACTCCGCCATGAAAGAATCGAATTTTTAGAAACTTTATTAAAAATGAAGATAATAGAAATTAGAAAAGTAAGAAGCGTAATCAACGTAATACGTACTATTACTGTGTTGTAATTAAAAGCAGTGTAATACATAATGAAATGTGATTAAAGTAAAATAAATAATTTATTGTCTCGTAGAACATGTGCTCACATGTGACTGGATTTTGGCGGGAAGTAGTACATTCTTTTTATTGTCTGAACGTGCGTTTTTGCTTAAGCGCCTGTCTTCTGTAAAACGAAAAGGACTTTCATGTCAACTTTAATAAGGGCCATGCTAGTGTTTTATTATCCATACTTCTGCACAGATCTTTGTTCAATGTAGGGCCTAGACAGAACATGTTAAGCAGGGTTAAACAAGTGAACGCAAGACATGGGGGCAAAATTTTTTTTTAACTTCACTATGGAACACTCCCTACAAAGCAATGATTAACTGATAAGGGTCTCTATGTCCCATAAACAGCGAATTGTCTGCATTGTAAAACGCGCCGAAATGTAGAACACGTGTTTATTGATTGTTTTGACGCAGTTATTCATTGAAGCATCTTGCCAGCGCAGATTGAAAAAAAAGAAATACGTACCTATCGCGAGTTATGGCATTGCTTTTCGGTGCGTGGAAAATGAAGACGGTGTCCCATGTATCATGTTGAAGTTGGTAGGACTACATGAAAACAATTAAATTATGGGGTTTTACGTGCTAAAACCCCTTTCTGATTGTGAAGCACGCCTTAATGGAGGACTCCGGGAATTTCCACCAACTAGGGTTCTTTAACATGCACCTAAATCTTAGTACACGGGTGTTTTCGAATTTCTCCCTCATCGAAATGCGGCCGTCGTGGCTGGGATTCGATTCTTCACATATATCCTATCAGGGAAACCTCCGTTGAAAGCATAGCATCCGCGAACAATACAAAGCACAAAGCCTGGTTACCTCTTTTCGGTTGATCGTAGAACATGAAAAAATCTTAATTTAGGCACGCTGGGCAAAGACTTCGTCTAATTGTATTTTTACCTTATCTGTACTAATGTTCAAATATCTTATACCAAGTAAAGAGGAAATACAAAGAAGCGATTGTGGCTTAGAGCGTCGGTCTTCTGTGTTGGGCAGCGAAGTTCGATCCCATATCATTTGCGCGTAATTCACATATTTTTTTAAATGAGCTAATCAGCTACACAGCAGCGCTTACTAGCCACGCACAGACAGCAAAGTCCACTAGGGTTTTCAAAGAAAGCTTTGAAAAAGACAACAGACTTGTGCGATCTTCCAGTATCACAACGCGATTTTCAGTGTAGTTGTTTCTTTCGGACATCTGAAAGAATTCTACCTGCCTGTAACGTAACCACATACTTTCAAAAATTTGCTGCTTATGACAACCTCATTTGAAACCTTGACCGCATTTAATGCTTTCGAGCACTGGTCAGCGATTTTTTTTACAAAGAGACTAATTTGTCCACACACATTTTACTTCTCGAGCACACTGACCATAATGTTCCCCAAAATATTGCTCAATTCGATATCCATTCCTTTCTATCTCTTCCTGGGCAGCAGCACAAGTGCTGTCTCCTTCGTAAAACACGTCTATAACGCTCTGAATAGCTTGAATACGTAATTTACTACCAGTGTCTTAATCACAGTCCACACACTTTGATATTCGACTACACATTACCGATAACATGCCTCTAGTTTTCAACAAATATAAACACAGTGTCTTCCTTAATTCACTGAGGACACTGGAAAAACCTGCTTCCAACCTCGCATAAATAAAGAACGAAGTTTCAGTAACTATTTGCAATACTTGTAATTGGGCCAGTAATCTCAGTTTCGGCAGACGTTACACTAAGCACGTTGCTTTTTAGAACAAAAAACTCGAAAAAAAAAGAAGACAGTGAAAGGCGAAAGAAAGACGAGCCCTACACTTACAACTGTTTATTCCGAAAAACAGAGCATCCCACAGATACACAAAAAGGCGCATGCGCAAACGCATTACCTTACACTAAAAAGTAAAAGAAAAGTATATATAACAATAAATGATCAATCGCAGCACACATGACAGTTCAAATTGGACGAAACATATCGATTCGCCGCCAACATCGAGTCCCTTCAGCACAGTAACAAACGAAATTGCCGCCCTGGCCCTGTATATACCAGTCACCTTTTTTTTTTTTTTTTGCAAAGTGTTGCCAGCAGATGTGACGGATTCTGGAGTTTCCCGTACCGGCTGCTATAAACAGCTGGAGCTTTAGTTTAAAAAAAAACAGCTAGACAATATACAGGCAGGCAAGTCTGTGCAACCAGGCAGGAAGTCGGCTTTGGATACAGTTACCTGCAGATTATATCCAGTGCAATACAATGATCAATGTAAATTATGTAAGAGTTGGGCGGATCTGCCACATATTCTGTGGGCATGCTCCAAGGCGGCTCTTTTCGAGGGACACCAATGGGAGCAGTGGGAGTTACAGGGTCAGTTTTCTTGTTCCGTGGAACATCCGCACTGTCAGCGCATATGCGGCGGCACTTTTGCCGTCCACAGGTGAACCTGTTCAGCGCCATCACGGTAGTGGGCACGTGTGCCGTGGTGGCCAGCGTGGCTGTCACCTCGTTGCGCGGCAGCAAGGCTCACCACAAGCAGTCGGCCAGCGCCGTCCAGCTACCGGACCAGGAAGAGCCGATGGACGCGTGGATGGCCGAGTGGCACACGTTCATGCCCAGCCCGAGGCCAATTGTGTGCTTCCTTAACCGTGAAGGTTTCCTCAGGTGCGCGCACGCCCGTAATCCTCCTGCTCCGGATGTATGTATGTATGTATGTATGTATGTATGTATGTATGTATGTATGTATGTATGTATGTATGTATGTATGTATGTATGTATGTATGTATGTATGTATGTATGTATGTATGTATGTATGTATGTATGTATGTATGTATGTATGTATGTATGTATGTATGTATGTATGTATGTATGTATGTATGTATGTATGTATGTATGTATGTATGTATGTATGTATGTATGTATGTATGTATGTATGTATGTATGTATGTATGTATGTATGTATGGTTGGATGGATGGATGGATGGATGGATGGATGGATGGATGGATGGATGGATGGATGGATGGAGCGTCCTTTTTGAAGGGGGCCAGTGGGTTGCGCCACGCAGCTCTTGTTCTTATTTTGCCTGAGGTTCTGCCTATGTTCAGAAAAAAGAACACAAAAATTACCAGCATCAAATTTTGTGAATCACTATTTTGAACTTTTGTTTTTGTACACCTTGGTTGTTTGTGGTCTCCCTGCTTTTATGCCACAAAACTGCCAATCGTCTCTTGCTAATCGCTAATATGGACGCGTCTGCTTTCCACCTGCTATCCCTAAACCCAAGGACTTCAACGAGGCCAAAGGAGCCAAAGCCGACAGCTGGGCAGATACCTTCAGATTCTAATGAAACATGTTCCATCGATTCTCTTGCTTTGCCGCAGCAAGCATGTGCTTCTTCCTTCTTGTTGTACTTCGCTTTATGAGTAAGCGTTCTAAGGAATCTTGATCTCGATTCGAAAAGTAAATAGCTTCGATTTGAGTTATCATAAATGTTTATTTTCTGATCTCGTTTACTCCTCTTGTGTACCTACTCATAGCAGGCTTTCTTTCCGTTGCCGCCACCCATGAGATTGTCTGAGCCTCTGTGACTGATTTTGACATTTTTTGTGGCCATGTTACACACCATACCAGTCGTATACTTGCTGGTAAGCGTCTGAGTTCTCTTCCTCCACTGTGAGTCAATGTTTTTCCTGTTTTTCCTGCACCAATGCCTGAACACTCTCGCAGCCCATTAGCTTCTTTTGCATATTCCTCAGTGGTACTTAGGTTCAATTTTACCCTGCGCTCTCCTCACTTCAAGGCTCGTCCAGCCCATATCAGCCTGCATACCTTGATTCGTAATCTTCCCGTGAGCGCCTACTTGCCCCGAGTTGACATAGAGTCCTCAATGTGCCCCTTACTTCAAGCAAGCAGTCGCCTTTCCAAATGTAGGTCCCGGAGCCAATGCACCTTTCCACATAATCTGGAGCACCTCATGCCTATCGTATCTCCGTGGTGCTCTGTGTTTCATTATGGCCTCATTTTTCGTCCCCTTTGCTGTTATTCTTTTCTCTGTTTCCATATATCTATTCCCTTCGCCTACCCATATGTCAAGGTATTTGTATACCTTTTCCCGAAGAATTTCCTGGCCCTCTGTTAACACTGTGCACTGTTTTCATTGAGCACCATAAGACCTGATAATAAATAATGATATTTGGGGTTTTACGTGCCAAAACCACTTTCTGATTATGAGGCACGCCGTAGTGGAGGACTCCGGAAATTTTGACCACCTGGGGTTCTTTAACGTGCGCCTAAATCTAAGCACACGGGTGTTTTCGCATTTCGCCCCCATCGAAATGTGGCCGCCGTGGCCGGGATTCGATCCCGCGACCTCGTGCTCAGCAGCCCAACACCATAGCCACTGAGCAACCACGGCAGGTATAAGACCTGATACTTGAACGGTAAATTTCAAGCTGAAATGCTCACCTTCTTCTCCACAGGTATTAGGCAGACGTTGCATATCACTTTGATTGTTAGCAAGCAAATAATGCCGTTCGAATAAAACAAATCTAGAAGCTACTGCTCTAGTATTGTGCCCGCCTGTTTGCTTCACTCTTTGCTGCAACCGCCACCTGGCGGATGTGGCATGTGCGAACCGTATTCCTCATAGGGTTTCACACAATGATTACTCGAGGGAACTCTGGTGCTAGTGCCTACGGGAGCTGCAATGGATTCACATGCTGGCTGAGCCAGCATGTGAATTACGGGAAGTACATAGATTTGCCTCATCTTCGTCCTTGTGGCTACAACTGGCCTCGTGATATTGTAGGTCCGCCATTTCCAACAATACACTGCTTAACAAATAATTAAAATAACATTACGATTGTCCGGTGGCAGGATTAGAGCACAAGACCTCTAGCACAGAAGCCCGATATTGAAACCATTACGCCACGGACACATACATTGAGAAGCGATATAAAATGGCTTTACGGATTTATCGCGGGCAAGCCAGTGTCTGAAGACACTTGGCGTGCTTCGATTTGGCCACCTCGGCAAGATCAATTGTTGCAATTAGTAGCGATTGTGCATATTCGTACCGTCTTCTGCACTTCGAAGAGTATAGATTGCTCTGAAATTTACGACAATTAAGGAATGTAAAGCGTATTAAACAAAGCCATAAGAACGTCTGAATCCTCATGACGGAAGATCAGTCAAATGCCCATAATTCCTATGGCGGCTCAACAATTTCAGCGCCAGAGTTCCCTGTGGCATATTGTAGGAAACTCTATGGGATTCCCATTTTACAATCTATTGCCCTTAGTACAACTTGTATTTCACAACCTACGGAGCACCTCCCGCCAGCGTTGTCTCGAATCGTACTAGTCGATCCCAGCCAAAACGACGCCTCGCGGTGCACAAGATATCACGAACAGAAAGAAGACACGGCAAAACAAGACACCGCGCATTGCCTTGCCGTTCCCTTCCTCATTAGCAGTATAAGTTCAAGTCAGCGTTAATGGCGCATCTTGCTGAATTACCACACATCATTGTTGAATTACTCCACACTGCGGCCAAGTATATGTGTTTGGTACATGACACTTTAACGCACAGCGAGAGCGAATGCTTGGATATAGCACAACAGAAATACGTAAACAGGCAGTGTCAATGTGATTAGCTGAAGAAGGTTATAAAATGCGGTATACAGCTGCAAGATATTCAGCATAGTAGTTCTGGCATGACTAAGCACACGTAATGGCTAAAACTTGAACTTGATGTTGTGTCATTTGTTCATAGTGACTAGGTAGGCGTTAGTGTGATACGTGGCAGTTACTTCAAGGGCATTTTAATCAGTGTCTATTTCATTCTGAAAGCAATATAGCACACGACATCAGATTATATATGTAGTCATAAAGTGATACCTTGGCGAGTATGTTGTATCCAAGCAATAATAGAGTTGGATTTAGGCGCATGGTTGAAATAAGTAGCATTTCCGAAATGCTGCCTTATCCAAAAGTTGCTAATAAAACAAAAAAGAGCAAGGGATTGCACTTCATAACAACAAACATAATCTGCAAATTTCGTGGGGCATAAGAACTCCTCGCTGAATATCATAGTCGTTTAAACCGGCTCGTCTGCCTAAATCATTTCATTACACACCACTAATGGGTATGATTCCGAAGTTTCCTTGGTCCATATTCCAGTGAAAGTGAAAATTGTTGCCAAAGCCAAGAAATACACGCACAACTCAACAGCAGCCATACCAAGCTTCTACGAAGTATGAGCGACTACGCAAGCTTAGGTGAGCAGCCGCGAGTCGTCGCCGTCTCAGACTACTCGTCTCGGGATGAAACGATAAATTGAGGAGTGAGAAAGAGAAAGCGCTTTCGTTTTCTTTAGGCAATAAAAGTTGCTTTATTTTATTATTGTACTAGTTATAAAAAAATGAAAAAAAAGCTAGGACAGTTAGCCCATTTTAGTCTGCACAGTTTAATCACTTATATTTTGTTGAAAAGCCGGCCGCGGAGAGGGAGTCGCCATATTCGGAAATGAAACTAGCGGCTGATGTCCGGTTGTTGCGCGGTCAGCGTCACTGGTGGCGCTCCGCGCGGCTGGCACGAGAATAAATGTCGTACCTCACGCCGTAGCCTCATGCGCTGGCTCGGCTGACGGGTAGTATGCTGGCCTAGAGTTTGCGTGCGCCGAAGTGGGCGGGCTGAGTTTGCGCCTTGGCCAAACACGAAAGTGCTCGCTTGCCGCGTACGTGCGCACAGGCGTTGCGGCAATGGCGGATCACTGCGCTGCTGCGAACCACTTTCAACGCGCCGAGCTGTACACGGAGCAAACTTTTGGCCATCCTGGTGCCACCGCCAAGATGTGTGTGACTTCGCCGGGCACTGCCCAGCTCGCTGGAAACGCCGGACTATATCCACGCTTTGGGCGATGGATACCCCACTACGGACTCAAGTTGAAAGTACATTCTCAGGCAAAATTACACCCGTTGGGTCGTATCTTGCCACATAAGAACAATCGTCATGTGCCTTTCTTGCGTTTTCTTTTTTAAGAACGCTGCGCTCGCGACTTTCCTGTCGAGAAGGCTCTGTCATGCTGATAACGCGTATGCCGTTTGTGACTTGGAAGTGTAGGCCTCGCAGCTTAAACAAAGGAAATGCAAATAAGACAGATGACGATTATTAATGCGGCAGCGTTGAGGAGCTCGTGTCGCGGAAAAGCCGGTGTCGTCGGCGTCGGCGGCGTTGGTCGTGAGCGAAAAACCCCGGAAGGCAATTCATAAATAAAAACAACTTGCAAGATGGGCTGGGCGGGAATCGAACCAGCGTCTCCTGAGTGTGAGACGGAGACGCTACCACTCAGCCATGAGTTTTTTTTGTTTGTTGCTTAACCATGAGTTCGATCGTTCAAAGTGGGACAAGAACGCCTCTAGTGAATGCGGTGTTGCCTTACAAACGCGCCGAAGAAGTTTATACTGCTCTGTATATCGGTAATTATGAGCAAGGAAGTAACAGAAGTCGCAGTTAAACGCGTAGCTAAGTACGTTTCCGCTACATTTCTTCTGCGCTTTTCGCACACCCAGAGCCATCTTGCGGTAAACACAGAAGACCCCCCTCCTCGCAGTGTACGGCGCTGCCCCGACAGGTGGCGCACCACGCGCGCATTGTGGCTGTACGGGTACCGGTGCGAGGCGCGTCGTCGCCCGGATGTCCGTGCCGGTCACGACGCTCCGAGGCACCGAGTTCTTTGGTTCGTTCCGCTTGCTCAGGCGCACGTTTCGTTGTAGCGCCGAACGCTGCGTTGCTCGACGCTCACCGCGCGATTGGTGGGTGCAAAGTCCGCTGCGGGGCGCCTCGTAAGTGCTTGCTGCGCCGTAACGCATTGTCTCACACCCCTTGGCGGGTCGAGGGGAACGCTGTTGCGTTCCACTTTTGAAGGCGAAGCTTAAGCGTCCTCCAATTTTTTTGTTGTCTGGCAACATGCGACCCAAAGGGTGCAATTTTGCTTAAGAGTGTAATGTTGACGTTACCAGCTTCAACCATGATGGCGACACACCTACAAGGTGCGCAACTCTGGAAGCAGGAAGCCTGTTTCAATAAGGCGCTGGCGCTTTGGCCGTCCGGCCGTCTCACCATCGCGCTTAGAATAGCAGACTCTACCTGAACCCAGGGAGCAGAAAATAGGCATATGCCGTTTTTATAGCGTTTATCCGAGACGCTAAAAACGGTATAAAGAAGAGACCAGTAAGAAAACTTCGTTGTTGACACGTCGTATATGTCTGCTAATGTCGGGCTTACTTTTTTCTGACGATGTAGAGAAGCATTTCAAAACGTATTCGAAAAGATGGTCTTGAATTAGGATTAAGAAAGACACAAATCTCTTGGCCAGAGCTTTTGATGCATGATTTCTAAACGCTTTTAAGACGTTATCAAAAGCTGGTCTTGAAGTAGTCTCGAAAGGTTTACGGCAATCTAAAGCTCGTTCTCGCGGCTTCCAGTTGAGTCGAAGCGTCGTTGTCTAGTGGTATAGAGCACCTGGCGCAGTGTCAGGCACTGTTGCTTATAGAAGCCGACGCATCCTCGACCATTTCACATGAAAAGTAAGGTGTCTACAAAAATGATTCCCGAATACCGCCTGTGGTATAAAGCAACCATGTTTACTACCAAAATGGGAATGACTTCCCGCTAAGAAATGGCCGTGTCCTGACAATCGGCAAGGCCAGGGCTTTTGTGCCATGGGCGTATGACATCAGAATATCACAAAGCAACACTTTATTGAAAAAATAATAGTTATGAAAGGTATGAGCACAATATATCAGAAACAAATTACATCCAATTAAAAGCGCGTCAAGATTGACCAAAACTCCCAGAACAAGTTCTTAATGAACTAGAAATTGATCAGCAGTGAATAGAACGTACATAAACAAAATTCGCAAGTGCATATACAATGACGAACAGTTAGGACGCGGAGTGTGCTGAAGTTTCTTATTTTGCACGGTAAAGAACACATGCTTTTAGATGAACAGACTAAAGTTATTTAAAAATTGACATCACAGCAACTCCAAGAAGCAGAATCAAAATGCGGGATTGAATCGCATGGTAGCTGCCCTCAAGCAATGTTACTAATCTAGAAGCTTGAAAAAAACACAAAAAAGGGATAACGACACACACCATCAAAAATCAATCCTGTGATAAAAACTGAACAATGGGAACATGTCAAAATAGAAAATATTGCCTTTAGGATACATCAAATGTAGTAATGGGGCCCTATAACGTAAAACTATTCCAATATGTTTTTATTCCAATCTCGTAACGTCAAATATGCGTAACCGCCGACGCAAGCATCAGACGGTGACCCACAGCGTTTTCCGAACAGACCAATCAAACGCTCTCCTCATTTAGAGCGTCACTTTTGTTTGCCTTAAAAATAATAACGTTGCCTGCGCTGAGCGGCTTCTCTTATCTAATTGGCTGACGACAGGCGAGGAGCACGCTCAAGTGGAGAGGGGTTCGATGGGGCCGAGCTAGTGCACTGAAAATCGATGACCGCATGAAGAGGGTGGTGCCGGCGCCTGCGATTGGT
Organism: Dermacentor variabilis; assembly: GCF_050947875.1. Classification (NCBI taxonomy): domain Eukaryota; kingdom Metazoa; phylum Arthropoda; class Arachnida; order Ixodida; family Ixodidae; genus Dermacentor; species Dermacentor variabilis. The sequence continues at coordinate 189,766,221 of NC_134571.1, forward strand.
TCGCTGTTCCTTACTTAGCTTGACGTGGCTGGTCGAAAATCGCGGTGGCATGCAACGGAAGGTTAAAAATGCCGCTAAAACACATCCTCAGCAAATGAGAGTTGGCAGAGCGAGGTCATAAACATGCCGAAAGCGCTCGATAACGTTACACGGCCACGCAAAAATTTTTATTGTACGCAAATAAACCTAAGCTCTCCGACAGATGTGAGTAGCCAGTGGCCAAGCAATCGGTGGCAGCCATCTTTTATTCCTTTTGGAACGGGGCGGCCTGCTGCTATTCATAAAAAAATCCAGTTTTGTTCGGCATATTAATGCCTATTTAACGCGTACACGCCACTTTGACGCGATGAGTTTTCCCGGTTTTGTGACGTCGCGTGATAGGCAGGTGAAGTGGGTGTAGCCCGAAAGGTTTTGACCGATAGCAGAGGGCTAATCGCGAAATGGCGTGGAATCAGAAATAACTATTTTTCTTTTGTTCTGTGCAGTCATGCGTAATCAGTCTGTACGCGTCATATCAGATGGGGAGCTATCGCGGTTTCCGTGACGTCGCTTGACAGACAGGCGAAATGGGGTGGTTCAAAAAAGTTTTTAACCAATAGCGGAAGGCTATTCCAGCTTTCCAAGATGTTTTCTTTACCAATTTTTTGCGTAAATTATTTACTCACTCAGAAAGTCAATTACATGGTTTATTCATAGTGGACTTTGTAGCGCGCACAACAGACAAGGATACAGACAAGGTAGACACACGAACGTCTACTCACAACTGTTTATTTTTGGAAAGATGGATGGATGATGAATGGATGGATGTTATGACCGTCCCCTTTGGAACGGGGCGGTGGGTTGCGCCACCCAGCTCCTGCTATTATACTGTCCAGTGTCCTGCCTAGGTTAAAAAAATAAAAAAGACTATGAACTCCCACAACCAAATTTTCTGACCCCCTATGCGAACTTCGCTTTTTTACGTCTCCGTTTTCTGTCGTTTCCCTACTTTGCTTCCACCAATCTTCCTATCGCCTATTACTAATGTTTATCGCGGGCATGTTTACTTTCCCCTGCTCTCGCTGAACCCAAAGGCTTCAAGGAGGCCAGTGGTGCCTAAATCAACCGCTGGGCAGACGTCTTCACATTCCAATAAAACGTGCTCCATCGTTTCCCTAGCTTTACCGCAGCAAGCACATGCTTCTTCTTCCTCCTTATATCTCGCTTTTTAGGTGCGTGTTTTAAGGCATCCCGATCTCGCTTCGAAAAGTAATGAGCTTCCTTTTGAGTTATCATAAATCGTTTCTTTCCTGATTTCGTTTTTCCTCTTAAGTAGTTACACATGGCAGGTGTCTTTTCCATTGCCGCCACCCATGAGATTATTTCAGCATCTCTGACTTTCCACTTGACGTTCTTTGTTGCTATGTTGCTCACCCTACAAGCCGTATAGTTGCTGGTAAGCTTCCTACTTCTCTACCTCCACTGTGAATCAATGTTATTCTGTACATATACCTCAACACTCTCCCAGCTCATTTACCTTAAAGACACAGAATATAACCGAACACTTAAAGACACAGAACATAAAAGCTCCAGCTAGCGGCGACGAGCATGTGCAAAACGAGTCCTCAATATTTATATGAACAGGTTACAAAGCTTCAAGTAGTATTCACGAATGCAAATTCTTTGTCAGTTATAGCAACCAATGGCTGACTGAGGCACTTTTAAGGACGTCCTGTTTTATGGAACGCTTCGAAAATTTCACGTGATTGCTTATTTTTATTCGAAAACAAAATATCAGTGTCAAGCGCTACCAGTTCCCAATTACATAGGTAGCAGTGGTTATACAAGTGCGAATGATTTTCATTCACATTCGCACTTGTATAACCAGTGCAACATATGTCATTGTGAGCCGTGAAACTATACGCTCAATATTTCACTACCTCTCATTCTGTACAGCCAGAGTAGGAAAGAGCAAAGAATGAGTTCATGATCAGACAATATTTACCACACATTAAGTCAGCACGACCGCTGTGAAAACGTATTGTTTGTACGCTTCGTGTTTATAGCAACTTCAAGCGAACCGCATGACGCGGCGTAGCTCAAAAATGTAAGAAAATCGTTCGTAAAACATTTGGCAGCATTACAGTTTGCACTATAATGACCTGCCAAAATGCGGCATAGGCAACCTAAATCAAAATAACATCAAATGTTTATGAAGAATGATGGAAAAGAACATACCTTTTTTATAATTTGGAGACAGACAAAACTTCTGCGCCGTACCGTCTTAAGCTTAAGCTTTAGCTCGGGTGCTCTATCTAAATACATGTAAAAGGAGAATTCGTTTTTCTCGGCAGCCGCTGCACCAAATTTGACGAGGTTTGTGGCATTTAAAAGAAAACTTAAAATCTAGTGAGTGCTTGTTCCGGATTCTTGAGTTAGGTTGTAAATATTTATTAAAGATTGGCAAAAATCGAAAATTGTCAAGAAACAAAATTATCAAGTTTACAACTCTGTAACTGAACAAAGAAAAATGATATCACATTTCTGTAATTGCATGTAATAGTACATCTAAAGCGGACAAAATTGATATGTTACACATGAATATAGAAAAATTTAATAATATGGAAATACAGCTTTTGCAGAACCCCTGTAACGAACGTAACAAATTGACGTAAGATGTAAAATGACTCAACGAATTTGTCCGCTTTCAATGATCTAATGGATGCCGTTTATAGAACCGCGATATCTGTTCTTGATGCAGAGATATGAAGTTGTAAACGTAGTGCTTCTATTTTTCCAAATGGTCGAATATTGGAAAATTTTTTTAACAAAATTCAAGCGCTAAATCGAAATTCTGCTTGCAAGAGTCACTACAATTTAACTTTCTCTTTCAAATGCAACAAATTTTATCAAAATAGGTCCAGGGGTTATCTCAAAAGAACGTTTTTGCATTTTACATGTTTTTGAATAGGCCGCGTCGGAGTGGGGCCCGAGCTAAACCTCCTCTTAAGGAACAGCTGTTCGCTACTTCTTCAGTGTGCAGTTTCAAACACGGGCAGTGCCAGTATTAGATCACTTCACATGACACTGCTTCGCAGCTGGCAGGGAATTTGCAGAAACGTTCACATCACGTGAGGAAGAAAGCGCCGTGGGCTTCGCAAGCATGTTGCTTGTTGGCTTGCACCGGTGAATCAGCCACAACACAGCGTAAACAACAGCAAAAATAGCTAGATTGCTGCTACAGTGCGCGACCAAACCCCTACATCGCTCCGACCGTATCCCGCGGGCGTCGCAAAGGAACTGCGATGGTCTCCCTCTTTTACTCGACTCGGACCACTGTCAAATTTGTGCGCGTGCGCGAAAGAGGTATGTGACATTCTTTCCATCCACCCGCTTCACCTTGACCGCAGCCGAACTAAAGCCCTTTTTACGCCTACCCATGCAACCCCCCCCCACCCACCTACCTTCCGAGGGTTGACTGACGCTTAGACATTCATCACCTCTCAGAGATATGTATGGCGGACCTCTGTATGCGCATCCCCTTCTGGGAACGGCACTGAGAGGGAGGAAGTAGTTCCCAGAAGGGATGGCCTAAGTTGAAAAAGAACCTGACAAGACCATCGGTTTAATTTTGTTGGGCATTTATGAGCTGGTATAATGTTATCCTTAGAGACAACTATTCTCTTTAAGACCGACTTGTTTCTCCAAATGGAATAAAAACCCAAAAGATAAGATCATATAGGGCTAGTTATGTGGTTATACTATATTGTGGTTTTTGAGTTGTGGTGTAATTATGTGGTCATACTATAAAGGACAAAATTTTTTTTATGACGCCCAGCACAAAATAATGCTCAAGTCTATTGTAGTAGTACATCTATAGTCAAATAGATCTCCAAAGCGTGGCGGCTATGAAGCCACCTGTTTTCAGACGCCCGAAGCACGGAAAAAGCATGTCCTTTGATACCCTGGCTTTTGGCACCTGGAATTCCATAATTACGAGTGTCGTAAGGGCACCGCAAAACCTTGTCGGAGCTCAGAATTTTATCGCCGTGTTATAAAGCGAATGCAGTGAACCTTAAGAGTGCATAGTTATCCCTTTTCAATCTGTTTTCTCACACAGCAATCAACGATCGCCTAAAAGCAGATCAGTTGACATAGTTAATTTGCCTTCGCTCTGATGCAACATTTTCTTTGTTTCCTTTAGTGTGCAGAAGCCATCGGTGGGATGCAGGGACGAAAGCGTGCGAATAGGGACGCGATCAAAGCTACACTTTTTGTACAGTAACGATAATTTCATTCTTTTTTTTACAGAAAGGTGTTATTTGCAAAGAGTTCGGCTTTTCTTTGTATTCCGCCTTTGCTCTTTCTGTCTTTCTTCTTTTAATTTCTTTTTCTTTTTTTAACAAATTTCGTCACGCTACTGTGCATATATGTTCCAGCTTAGGACGTACTATTCATATCGCGGAGTGCACTGACTTTGTTATCTCGTTGCAAAGCTAATTGGTTGCCTTGCAATAGCAGTGCGCGGTAAGGGCCGATTTACGCTCGAGCCACACGCCACACCACCCGCCTGCCCGCACGCATGTGGTCGGGTCAAAATTTGCAGATTTCGCCGATTGGCCCACATATTTTGGTTTACCATGCATGTGCGAGCCCAGTATATGCCAAAATCTGTGGACCACTGTGCGGAATGCGCAATTTTCCGCACGACCGCACACCTGAGGCAAGCGGGCGGTGTCACGGCTCAAGCGTAAATCGACCTTTAGTTAACCAACCCTAAGGCCGGGAATAAGCTGCGTAACTGGTGCTCGGCTTGTGCAGTACTCCGCTATCACACCGGTCAGGTGGCGTATCGCAAGCAAAATTTCTCGAAAGTGTGCTAACGTCACCGCACGCTCACGGTAGTCCAGTAGAACCTTTAAAAAGATTAGTTCTAACAGTTTAGAAATATATTTCTTTCAACATGTTAGGGGCACTCCGTCAACAATCCGCCACCGACTTGGATTGGAACTGTGACTTAAAACAAAGAGCTTGATTCCTCAGCATGTCATACATCGGCATTAATGTGTGTTAGAAAACGTTATCAAAAACTCGAAAGTTTCTTCTCATTCTAAGTATTTTTCGGCAGAGAGTAGGAGCTGTTGACTTACAGTGCATAGACGTCCTTCAGAAAAACAAAATTCATGATGCATAGTAAATAATTTTTTACACATAAGTAACGAGCCTTTTGACGGAGTACTAAAGTTTTTATTTAGAAGAAAGCTAGAAGATATGTTAACGGTGTACTTAAAATATTGTTTATACTAAAGTGCGAAGGAACTATTCTAACGGTGTATTTAAATTATTCTTTATAGAAAAGTTAGAAGGAAGTCTTTCAACGATGTATTCAAAATATTCCTTATAGAAAACTAGGAAGAACGTCTGTTAAGGGTGCATTGAAAACATTCTTTGTACAAAAGTAAGAAGGAAGTCTGTTAACGGTGTACTGAAAATATTCTTTATACAAAAGTAAGAAATAAGTATTTTGAGAGTGTATGAACAAACGTTACAAGAATGTAAATGTAAATACACTGTCGGTAAAGTAAATAGACAGTTGGTAGTCCCAAATAATGTTAATAGGCTTTTTTGTAAGGGCGAAATATAGAAAGAAGCAATGGTCGCGGCTGGTATCGGACCCACCTTTACGAATGGTTCAGTTTGAGCAGTATCTCGTCTTTGAAACCGGTTACGTAGAATTTAGATAGACGGCTTTCTGTGGCTTTTATAATCTCACTGTCTTACCTTTTTATGTATCTTTTTCTCCTTCATTTAAGACCACCTCCAAACACGCTTGTCCTACGCCACTTCCCTGGTTTCTACTGCAACGAGATCGTGTACGACGGCCTTGTCTTCGAAAATGCCACATTCCAGCTCCTGGCAGATGCCACGGACGACGCCATCCTTCGGCAGCTGAACCAGATTCGAGACAGCCTGTTCCCCCATTGGAAGATAGTCGTCAATGTCTTCACGGATGGCTTATCGACAAAGCGAATGCATGAAAACGGATCCAAGTTGCTGAACTCCCTGTTCACGTGGCTGGAGCGACGTCGGGTTGACGGCCTCAACTTCGAGCTCGACGGTGACGCCTTGCACGGGGACGTGGGCGCCGCTCTGGAAGTCGTGGCCTTTTTCACATCTGCCTACCTAGACCACCGCAGGGGCAACCTCACGCTGTCCGCCATGCTTCCGTACGGTGCCGCCGCGATCTTCCACGACGACCTGCCTTTCACACTGGACCGGATATTCATCAAGACCCACGGCCTTCTGGACGAGTCGTCAGGAACAACTCAGCTGGCCGCTCCGCTCGACTACGCTGGCTTGACACACCGCCGGCCGAAACGTCGCACCGTCATGGGGCTGCTCGAAGAACTGGAGCATAGGCTCAGCACCAAGACCTGCTTCACGCTCGCCTTGTCCGGCGCGGCCTTCACACTCAGGTTTCTTACCTTTACCTTCTCACCTAGCTTTGAATTAGAAATGGTTTGCACCAATTTTAACACTACAGATACTAAAGGAGAAATAAAGGGAATAAAGGAAGACAAACACTCAGTTAGTTTACACTTCTAAAATATCTTTAGAATGCTTTCTTTTTGTTAATCTCACAGCGATTGGATTAAATTTTGGGAAGGGAAATTAAGGTTAAAGATATATTTTTTCAACATCCCGTCAGAACCCAGACGGCATAGGTCAGCGTGGCGTCGCGTATTTCAACGTCGTTTTCGTGCTTGGGCCCTGTTGATAGTAAAATGTCTTAAAATTTCCTCAGTATTCTATTCGACCCTCTTGGAATACATTGCAATCGATCTTTAATAATCTAAAAATTCAGTGCTATATTAAACACCGTCAACATCCATGACGTCACTGCGGTGGGAAATTCAAGTTGGCATTGCCACGCTTCTTTCGGTGTCGCAACTTTTCTGGCTTGGGAAGCCTCCCTTGGTGGTAAGAGCGTTTTACTTTTTTTTGTTGGTATTGCAATGGGGTACTTTACTAATGCAGCTACTGTAACTTATGTTTTGGGATCCCTTTAAATAAATAAAAAACCTCCCTGCGAAGCAACAGACTAATATGCTGTGACAACATTAAAATGCCGCAGCATATAAGGTGCACAACTAACACTAACATTTCGCAAGCGGAGGATTTGTCATCTTGCACTAGAAATTACTAAAGGCACCTAGAATTCTCGAAACAGCGTAATGAAAGCTACTGGTCTCGTCAGCCAACCAGAAGAGGGCAGCGACCGTTAATTAGATCAAAGAGCGTTAATCACTTGCAGCTACTGATACTGGGCCTACTGGTATCACGCATAGAAAATTTGTGGCGCACACTGGACAAGCCCTCCTAACGGTTTAATTCTCATTGGCGCCACACAAGGCGTTCCTTCAGACAGCCAACCGATATCGGAAGCGATAAGCCCTCCCCCAGAGTTACACACTCGCGTCGCACTCTCGTAACCCTCCTGAGAGTTTTTAAGGCTACAGGTATATCTAGGGCTCTATTCTGGACATTCCGCCATTTTCTTCGGTGCGTGACGTAGGCGCGACGCAAACAAAATGGTGCTGGTGGCCCAGTTTTGCTTACGTAGCGTGACGCTAACTTGACGTTTCGCTTAAGAAACTGAACTGAAGGCACTGAATGTAGCGTTATCGGTAAGGCAAAACAGTTTTCCTCCGCAGTAAAAATAAAGCAGCTATCTCAAAGCATATGATTATTCGGTCGAAAACGCTTCTCGCTTCCGTCGTCTGCTGCGTACAATACGTCGTCTGCTTCAACAGCTAGGATGCGTGTCCCCGGGAAATGGAATGAGTCATCGCACGTTGGCGCCAACTCGCTTGTTTTCTTGCTTGAGACAACATACGCGACCTACCAGTGGTGATGCGCGCACATTCTAGGCCACGTTATCGCTATCTTGTGAAACGCAAGTGACTCAGCCCGACTCGGCTGGCTGAGAAACGGCCGAATATTACCGATAGCATTGCGAGCGCCAGAGATATCCACTAGCGCGACGCAAGCGCCGGCGCTGCCATCTCTTGTTCATTTCGCTGGTTCTCGCACCGCGGGAGAAAACTTCAAGGCGCCGCCTTGCGTACATTTCTTTCTATAAATTAGAAAGAGCCCGTTGTCATAACTTTTGATTGTGCAAAAAGGCATTAATCTTGATTACAATACAAATGCAGCAGTGAAAAGTGGACAACGTTGACGAAAGTTTGCCATGTTCAACCAATATTATTTCGTATAAACGCATTCTTTTAAAAAGTGATGGCCCCAAACACAAATGCCAACACCACCCAAGAGCGGTGCAAATACTATGAGCACGCGTTATGAACAAAAGATTTTCGTGGCGCCAAACGACGGGGAAATGTGGCGATACGCATTCCTCTCGGCTGCCATTGCATATGGCTGCTCATTAGCATAATTCGCGCGGCTCGTCGCAGCATAAATTATGGCGGAAAATCTCAGCAATGGCGGCCCAGCGCAACGTCACGTATCGTCAAAATGACGTTTACGAAACAGCCCTTCCTGTGACGCTGCTCACGAGATATTCCTTCAGCCAATCAGCAAGCTGGCATGGCGCATATCTTGGATCGCCACCACATATTCGCGCAATTGCAGATGCATTGTACTGGCTTCTGCACGCTACCGCTCACATTCTTTTTGAAGCGCTAACATCACAATATATCTGCCAAGGACCAAAAAATGTATTAGTCCATAAAATTTGCAGCTCCACGTCACGTTTCGTCATCTTGATGAAAACGCAAAATGACATTTCGCAAAACTTCCGTTTCCCGGCACAAATTTCAAGGCACGTGAGCTCTCCACAGCCAATCAGAGTGCAAACATGGCGGATAATGGTGGCCGTGCAGCCGCCATGCGTGTCGAGAATAGCACCCCTGATATCGCGACACGTTTTTCGTGGGAAAGCTAGATAGCTATAGATAGGCGGAAAGGAAGCTTTTCTGACTATGCCGCGAATGCTATTTGCATTTAAACACTCGCTGACTTCGATAATGATCTTAGATGGCTTCCGCCACAACTTTGTGTCTCCCTTTCCCTACTTTCCGTGCGGCACATATCCAAAGCAACCTGTGCAAGTGCCTTCTCACCTGGAGGCGTGGTTTCGTGCCGTCAGCTACGTTCTAAGAGCACGCGAAGTCCACGCTGCCATGAATAAAGTTTCGCTTTTGGTAGTATATTATCATCGCGCGGAATCCATCCTTGCATTCATGTACAGTAATATCACGTGTTTTTCGTCATCTTTAGCCCAATGAACTGCGACGCCAGCTGCAAACGGTTATTTCAAGTAAAAGCAGTTGGGCCGCGTTTCCACCCCCCCAGTTACGAAGAATGCTAAATCCTCCTTCGCCAAAGGACAGCAGTGTGCTGGTCTCGTCAGAGTTGATTTATGGTGAAGAATCCGCCGGCTATCTACATACGACGGCTGGCTTAGCAGACACAGCTGTAGAGACTTCGTCGCTCACCTGCTCATTATCACTGTTGTTCCATTAAACGCTATATTTGATTATCGACCACTCTTCCTGTGGGGACTGAATTCTGGGGTATAAATGTGTATAAATAAATGAGGCAGACCGTAGTTCAGGACTTCGTGTTATTGTTGACCACTGGGGTATCTTTAATGTGTCCGCACTGCACGGGACGAGGACGTTTTTGCATTTCTCCCCCATGTAAAAGCAGCCGCCGCGGCCGGAATTTGATTCCGCAACTTCCTGCGCAGTAGTGCAGCGCCGTAGCCACTCAGGCGCGGCAGCGGGTGTGTTGTGTGGTCCTCGCGGGTTTCTACAAAATGGTGCCGTGAAGTGCGGGAGCTATATTAATCAACGACCGAGCAGCCCTCAGGACCGAGTGTCGACGAGCCCACGCTTGGATCCATGGCAAAGAGCGGAGTTCAACGGAAGCGACTGCCCTCACCCATCCACCGACCGCCGCCTGCTACAAGGAGGCTAAGCGGACCATGGATAGGGCAATAATTATAACAATGGTAAGCCTTATGCTCTACGATATTGATGCGGCCCTCTGTGTAGCCACAACGCTTCAACTGCATCTCATTAACAACCAGCTCAAAATGCTTCAGGAGAGGCTTTGTTTCCTAGAAGAAAACACCGAACTCCCTACTTGTGACGACGAAATATATGAAGAATATATCCCTAAGGTAGAATAAAGAGATAAACTGGTTGCACTGAAGTCTAAAATCAGTCTTGATATTGAGAATCTCTCGAAGCAAAATGATCATGTTACTCCTCTTGTAACTTGAAACGTTGCAAAAATACAAGCGATAAACGATTGTGAAAGCAAAGCTTCAAGCCATGACTGCATTGAAGAAGGTGAAAGAAAGAACGGCATAAAGGAACAAATCTTCATAGATACCGAAGTACTTACTGAAGGCAAAATTGTCGTGCCGAAAACCTGTAGTAGTCTGATTTAGTGACGTGGGTGACGGAACCGAATAAGCTATGAACTCATGTCATCGTCCTGGACACGTCGAAAGCACAAGGATGAACAAAAGAAGCCATGAGCCATTCTACTCTTTGTAGGTGACTGACTAGCGAATCTGTATAGCAAACGACAAAGAGGTGACAGAATTTTAAACAAAGTTATAAACACATTTATTGTCTTTATCGGTAGTCATCGTGAAGTAAGGTACGCACACACATTAATTTTTATACATTCGCGTTCGTTCATGTTATACATTTTATATACACATTCGTTACATACTTTCGTGTTTTCATTCCACGATATGTTTGAGACCGAGAATTCGAGACCGAAATTACAGCACCGAGTTGCAGTGGGCCACTGCCGTCAGCGCCTTCGCAGAGGGAGGGTCAGCTGGGAACGTTGGCATGATGAGCGGCATCGGAGCCAGCTGTGCAAGAAGACGACGACAAACGCGCGGGCGATATATTGAGGCAAAGCATTTGAGACGAAAATCGCCGAACCGACTGACAATGGGCCAGTGCCGTCAGTGCCTTGGCAGAAGGAGAGACAGTATGGGGACGCTAGTAGGACGAGCAGCATCGGAGCCAGCTTTGGAAGAAGACGATGACGAACGCGAGAGCAGTGGCACGAGCCGTTGATGATGATCTTCATGATAGCTTTTGCTCGCACATGTGAAAATTTCACGAAACCCTAGCCGCAAACAGCTTCGCGGTAAAAGTAGCTGTTGCAGCCACAGGGGTACCAAAAGAGGTTCCGTACAGTGTTCAGGACATGCGAACGGTTCGAATAGCAACACGCGGTTCGACAACATCCCTCATGAACAGTCCAGAAGTCCACGAAGGCTTCATGTACACCCAAGAGTCACGGTGCCCTCCACGCAAAATAACGCGTACTTATTGTATTAACGATTACAAAGGCGCACGCATCAACCTAAACCAAATAAATTCCAGCCAGCACAGGGGTGCTATAACGTAAAACTATTCCAAACTTTTCTATTCCATTTCTGCTATAAGCCCTCCGCGATTGGTCAAAAACTTCTTTCGACCACCCCCACTTCACCTGTCTTTCACGCGACGTCGCGAAAACCGCAATACCTCCCCATCTGATATGATGTGTACACACTGAATATGCATGATTTGACAGAAAAAATAAAAGCAGTTATTTCTGATTCGACCCCTTTTCGCCATTAGCCCTCGGCTACTGGTAAAAAGTTTTCGGGCTGCACCCACTTCACCTGCCTGTCACACGACGTCACAAAACCGCACAAACTCACTGCGTGAAAGTGACGTATACGCAATAAAGATGCATTAATATGCCGAAGAAAACTACATTTTTTTCGGAATAGCCGCATGCTGCCCCGTTCCGAAAGGAATAGAAGATGGCTGCCGCCGATCGCTCAGACGCTGGCTACTCGCACCTGCCGGAGAGCATGGGTGTATTTGCGTATAATAAAACATCTTGCGTGACCGTGTAACGTGTTCAAGCACTTTCGGCACGTTTACTACCTCATTCTGCCAAGTCTTCTTTGCTGAGGGTCAGTTTTAGCGTCATTCTTAAGCTTCCGTTGCATGCGGCCGCGATTTTCGACCAGCCACCACAAGCTAAGTAAGGGAAAGCCGACCAATCGCAGACGTCGGCACTACCCTCTTCATCCGGTTATATATTTTCAGTGCACTGGCTCTGCCCCAGTGAATCCCTCTCCACTTTAGCGTTCTCCTCGCCTCTTGTCAGCCAATTAGATACGACAAGCCGCTCAGTGTAGGTAATGTTATTCGTTTTTCAAGCAAACAAAAGTGACCTCCTATGAACGAGGAGAGCATTTGATTGGTCTGTTCAGACAACCCTGCGGGTCACCGTCCGATGCTTGCGTCGGCGGTTACGCATATTTGACGTCACGAGATTGGAAGAAAAACATATTGGAATAGTTTTACGTTATAGGGCCCCAGGTGAAGACAACAACAGGCCTATCTTCGCTGCGCAATTAAGGTAGGAGAGCGTCTCGCCGGTGCCGTGTTTGCCGCTCTCAGTATTAATTGCTTAACTCTAAAAAAATCCTACGTGGCACAAACAACAAACATCGAGCATTAAGACCACCATTGGTGCAGATATCCTGTAAAGCAAGGACAACGACGCATCATAGACCAGATATCACCTGCGCAAAATCAAAGCTGTGGAATGACAACAAGGTGTCTCTTGCACCGAGTGCTTTGTCATCGCTGCACATGTCGTAATGACATTCATACCGTTTTAAGGACGATCAAGTGACCACAAAATACTAAGTGTCAGCTTATGATGCTCAACGTTCGGCTGCATCGTCGAACTCCACGACGTGTGCACAGCAGAAGTGACATCACGAAACAAAGCAAAACGATCGTAAGGCGGATCTATACGAACCAGTATGAACAACACCGCCCGTGTAATGTTTCCTTTAGATTCTCTGGCCTACTGGAAATTATACAATCGGTTTTTGTACATGGTGAAACTGGACTGTGTCTTTGTCAAAGAGATGAAAATAATGTTTTATGTTTCGTCGAGGAGCGTGTAGAATGTTCTTCCTCACTCACCTGCTATCACCTTCATTACTGTTGTTCCACTAAAACGCTATGTTTGCCCATCGAACCCTCTTCCTGTTTGGTCCTTTGCGGGTTTCTAAAAAAACAGCCAAAAGCACGTGGGATCAAAGTTTACTTCACCAAGTCGCAGGCCTGAAGCGCCCGAACGGGACTTTACAATTGCCAGTAAGTACAGCGAGCCGTGGCACTTGCGGATTTGGGTGAGCGGGTGAGCGAGTAAGAGTGGGCGCGAGGGCAAAAATGTGGGGGCTTTCGCTCCTTGGATATATGACTCTGCCTAGGCACTACGGAGAAGTTTCATAGCGCGTGTTGTATGCGTTTGTCCCTAGGCGTGCCAGCTTAGCGGAGTGGGGTCGAGTTTGGCTGGCTGCCGGCGCGGTGAAACAGGTCATAACGTCGCAAATGTTTTCCGTGGGAGCAATACAGATCATGGAAGACGCCGGTCCGCATATATTGAAAATCTAGAAGGCAGAGCGTTTTAGAAACCGCGGTTGAACGCGAGTTGCTCAAAGGGCGCCGGTGACGCTCGACGCCCCTGCAACCGCCAGGAGAATACAATGAACTAACGACCTGACGCTCCTTACGCTAACCTAACCCAACGTTAACCTAACGTAAACCTAACCTAAAGAGGCCGATACAGAAATACAATAATGATCACGACATAACGTAGTAGGAATACGCTGCGCCAGCCTCACGGTTTTACGCTACGCTAACGTAAACTAAGCTAACCTAAACCTGACCATAACCTAAGCTAACCTAAGCTAACGCGGACGAGACGCAAAGCGAATAATCCTCACGTCGTGAAATTAGGCAATCCCGTTCAAGTGTGGTTGCTATGGCGCTGTGCGTATATTTCACTCAAAGGGGACCACTCAAAACTGCTCCTGGAAAGTCCAGGAGAGAAATCCGAACCTTTACTACGGCCCCTATCGCTGCCACGGGCAAATCAGTGATGATATTTTTTTAAGTAGAGTCCGTAAGGCACGACAAAGATATAATCCTTCATGACTAACTCAGCACCAGCGCCGCACTCGCCAGGAAGTTTGACCGACGCGCCTTCACACACAGCGATCACCAAATGGGACGTCAGTGCCCGCTGCTGCCCTTGTTTCACTGCGCCGGCAGCCAGCGTCCGAGCGTAAATTCGACCCAACTCCGCATTGACAGCACGCCTAGGTACAAACGCATGCAACATGCGCAAAGAAACTTCACCACCGTAGTGCCTAGGCCGAATCGGATATTCAAGGAGCATAGGCCCCCAGATTTTCTCTCTCGCATCCGCTCTTACTCGCGTTTGCACCACGCCCCGCTTTACTTACCAGCAATCGTAAAAATGCTGCCAGAAGTATAGTTCTCGACGCAAATTGACTCCCCTATGCGCTACTGCAGAGGAGCAGCCGCGCTAGCTTCACTCGTGCTCCGCGCTGTGAAGCTGACGAAGCCACGCACTCGCGTGTTTACTCTGAGTTGACGAGACGCTATATGAGGCGTTCGCACTCACAACACTTGCGTCTCAGCACTGGTCAGGAATGAGCGTGGAGAGAAGCTATATAGCTGTGACATTTTTTGCTACCACGCTTTAGTCACGTGCGATACTACTACTACTACTACTACTACTACTACTACTACTACTACTACTACTAATAATAATAATAATAATAATAATAATAATAATAATAATAAAGACAATTACAATGCGTTAACTTAGCGGCGCCAAGCGTTACTACCCCAGGCCCTGTGTTTAAGCAAACCTTTAAGCCCCTTAGGAAGTACAACAGACTGCACGCCCCCGAGTCATCTGACTCGGCCGGGCATATGACGGTAGAGCATCTCCTAGCAGGGTAGCTGTTTAATAGTGAGGAAAAATGGCAGATACTTTCAAGGATTCAATAGAACTTCACGTAGTAGTTTCGCGAAAACCGGCAATGTGAAGAGAAACAATTAAGGGAAAATGAGACATCCAACCAATCGTAGCAATTCCTACAAAGGAAACCCATACGAGTTCCTCGAAAGAAAAGCCTCGCAGTTGAAGGTAAGTTGGTCCTCGTCTGGGACTCGAACCCAGGACTTCGCGCTGCCATATGCTAGCCGCCTGGTTAGCTCAGATGGCAGAGCGGCTGCCCTGGAAAGGCGGTGGTCCCGGGTTCGAGTCCCGGACCAGGACGAATTTTTCTTCAACTGCGAGACTTTTCTTTCGAGGAACCCGTATGGGTTTCCTTTGTAGCAATTGCTACGATTGGGTGGATGCCTCATTTTTTCTTAACTTATTCGAGAGAACTGCATATATTTGGGCCGCTAAAGCAAATATGGAACAACAAGTTACTGAGTAACTGTGTTGAATACCACGTCTCGGGCTCGATTCCCTACCCGAAAGGCCCAATTCGGATTGGTGCTGCGCGCAAAAGACGCTTGTGCACTAGCTCAGGGTGCATGTTGGGAATACCAAATGATGAAAATTTATCAGGAACTCTTTATTATGCTGTGTCAGATAATGCGTCTTCCTTTGAGACACCAGTTCATAAATAAATTCAGAAAGTGAAACTGAATGGGGCGACGCTTTCCAGACAGCCGTCGCAACGAGACGTCGGCGACCCGGTGAAGCCAGGGCAGCCAAAGAAGACCTCTTTCTCCGACGTGTGCGCTGTGGTGCCCGGTCGCGTCAAGAGGATCGAGGACGACGCCGCCTACACGGCCGAGAACCACACGTGGGTTGCGCACGAGGATCAGTTCACGGTCTTCGAGAAGGCGGCCAAGGTTCTCATGCACTGGCGCTTCATGTGCGTTGCGGCTGTCGACGTGGACTTGGACGATGTGCGAGGGGAGTGCGGACGCACCTACCCGCTCCTGAGGCGTATCTACGAGACCTCCAGCGTGCTAAAGTACTCGTGACTTCGCCGTGCCCCGGAAGTGGGGAAGCTATATTTTTTTTTACTTGATGATTGGTTCGTGATTGAAAAAAAAAAAAAGAATAAAGCACATATTTCCGTGCCTGCTCGATTGTCCGATGTCAACATAGATTCGGTATAACGTAACTCTTGCTTCTATTAGCACGTATCACTTGCTTTTTACTTTCAGTCGTTTCGTGTGACATTATACAGCAGGCGCATCCTTTTCCCACGTGCCCTCATCCGTGCATTGCACGTTGGCCAGCAGGGCTGCAGCCGAACACCTTGTGGCTGCTCCTAGTGCGACCCGCCTGCCACATCAAGGGAGTCATGGCAATCGTCGTCACTTCACCACTGAGGAGCATGACCTCAACAAAGATGACCGAGAGTATAGTTGTAATTTACTAAAGCTTTTCTTTTCTTTTCTAGTGTAAGCTTTACATTATTTGCATTACATTATTATTACACATCACACATGTGACATGTCTATGGGACCGTAATTACTCATGTGTAGTGTACAGAATGTTGCTTTGAAAAAGAAGAGACGTTCAAATATTTCTTTAACCGACAGCGCCGGCTTGTAGCGGCGCGACTACTGCCTCCAAAGCAGGCGAAGATGATCTCACGTGGAGCGAGCGCGACAATAGAAAACGCTAGCGCGCTCGACCTCAACGGCCGCGGTGTCGGCCGCTCCCGAGATCCAGCTGCACTATGGCTGGCCGGCCTAAATCGTGGCAACGGCGGCTCCTTCTTCGCGCCGTCTTCCACAAATCGATGACACGGACAACCGAGCACACCTATGCCAGCGTCAGTGCGCCGACTTTACCAAGGCGAGTGACGTGGCCTCACGCGGTTTGACAGACGTGCCGTTTATGTAGGGCATCCGGGAATTCTACATCGACATGCCGGACATTTGGTTCATCCAGCTGGACAGCCATTTTCTTCTCAACAAGGTTCCAGGCTACGGCTGCTATCCAGGCTACGGCTGTCATCCCCCAGCCTCGACGTATACGCGGACTTGCAGGCAGCCGTCTTTGCGCACTACGTATCTCGAGCGCTCACTCATAACCGCTCTTGCCATTTGAACCGTCGCCTTATTCCGCGTCTTGTCAGCCCACATCACCTGTGTCCACCCTTGCCGATCGTCAGCACGCTCGGGCCCCAGCATCAAACCTGTACTCGATCCGTGAGCCTCCTCCTCAGCTTAAAGATAGCTGCGCGACGACTCTTTCTAAAGAATTCGCTGGGCCAAACGCGAGTGCTTTCAGCTCCTCTACGGCCCGTCGCTCTCCTTCGTTGGATGTTTACGCAAGCTGTTTGCTTTCCGTTCGGGGGCACATCACTCGTCACCAATTCAGAGGCTCTTCCACGGCTCCACTAGGCGCAACTCTCACTCTCGCAGGCACGCCTGTGCCAGAAGCATGATGCTATCTGCATTCGAGATTTCACCGCAAGCAGCAGCATGCGAGTCTTCCAATATTCTGTGCTCACACCTTCCGCGGATGCATGGCCTACCGAAGTTTTTCAGGAGCAGCTCTGCCGTCTGGTTTCTTCAGCTCGAGAATCACTTCTATGTCAACAGCATGAATAATCAACAGTTGCGCTATCTACACGCAAATCCCGAGCTGCCAGACGGTGTGCTTTCGGAGCTATGACTTCAAGAGGCCCGGACATCTACGACAACATGTGGCCGGTTGCGAATTCACACTACGGTATCACTGTGGCTGCGCCTCGCTCACAACCTACGCTGCCGGTGCTGCCTGGTACATTTCTCACGGCTTGCGTGAACCCGACAATCAATGACGACACCATCTGAGTACTTTTCCTTTACCACTCGACTTTATTTTCAATGGCGCTTCGCACTAAAAGCGGGGCGTTGTAGCGGCGCGACTATCATCTAGAGAGCAGGCGAAGAAGTAAACGGGCTCACGTGCAGGTAGCGCGAGTGTTCCTTAGTGAAATGGTGCAACCCATTATGGCCGATCCCCCAGAGTGCGTTGCGCGATTTTACTAGGGAAAGGAACAAGAATAAGAATAGAACACGCTGGCGTGCTAAAACTCAGCGGACACAGTGTCGCCCGCTCCCGAGATCTGGTTCCACCATGGCTGGCCGGCCTAGATAAACCGTGTTTACGGCGGCTACCTCTTCGCGCCGCCTCCCACATGTTCATTCAGGAACGAATTTCACGGGCAGGTGCTATTAGTCAGCGAACTTTGTTGATGCAAAATGTGGTCTAAATCTGAAGGTTTTTCTGCGGCCACGTCGGGGGGGGGGGGGGATGAAATAACTTTTCTTTAGCGCTGGCGCTATGTATGAAGAAAAATTTGCAGGTCCCGCTCGTTGTGGGGAATCGGTTTAAGCAAAGCGTTCATTAGAGTTTGTGAAGAATTCCGTTCTTGTTCAGCGACCATTTGCGAATATATAACACGCGACAAAATGTTGAACATGTTTTCAACTGTAAACGCCTTGCTCAACAAATTTGTGGCGTTGGAATATGCGAATGTCATGCATGACGACAACGGCATGATGACAATGGGATGATGATACTAGAATGACGACAATGAAACGATAATGATGGCATGACGAAATATAACCATGGTCGGTGATGCCATGCAAGGTTGCCCGTATCTGCCAGGAAATTTTGAAGCCGATGGAAAGCAGGAACGAGACAGGACAGAGTTAATGAGCAGGCGAAAACGACAGTGAAAGACAGCTCGGCAAGCGCTTCATAACACCACGGCTTACCAACCACATCAACCGTCCGGCATTCTAGGTGTTCGGAGAGCCCTTGTAGCGAGCGTCCATCACTATACGCCGTTTCTCGCTTCTGGGAAATTCAATTACCTCGCCTGGCCTCTAATTTGGGGCTATTGCCCCCTGCTCTTTCATGGAAGGGAGGCGGCTTCCCGAGAGGGCTACACTACAGCCAGTCGGCAAACCTGTTTTAGTGGTGAATAAAGCCAGTCTACTCTTCGTTATCAAGCTGTCAAAACGTGCATTAGTTGCCTCCGCTAAACCGAGCTCGCAACAATGATATTCTGCTAGCAGACAGTAGAATCGCATGAAGGAAATTTTGCGACAGTTCTTCCGCAGGGGCTAGCCACAATCACATTAATAATGCGGGCACAATAAGCTAAAGGAAAGTTTGTCGGTACTTTCTAGATCCACTTTAGTACATTGTGTGGTTCGAGTCGCCCATTTTGACACAAGGCTTTAGTTTAATGCGAAGACAACTTATTACTAGTACCAGCATGATCTTCCTGGGAAGTGCAAGAGGTTCTATCCTCTTGTCGATTCAGCCGATAATCAGTGCCGTATAATGTGCCTTGAACTGACTTGTGTTTGCAAAGTGTACCCATTAGGTGTATTTCCAATATTCTTTCATCTAACTTTAAACGTACCGCTACCAATTGTGTAGGATGTTTGACGTTTTAAGTGGCCATCTTGCTGATTTTTGTTTGGCAGAGGACACATTTTCACTCATTAACCGAACCATTTTCAGCTCCGCTGCGAGATAACGGAAAGAGGGGCCTTGCCTGTTTACTTTTTAAAAATGTTATCACAGTATGCAGATATAACATCTCATATCTCTATGTAAAGCAATTTATGGGCTGTATCTGCTGCATGTGTTAACGCGTACTTTATAGCAATGACGCACCTGAGGCAGCGGCTTTTTAATTACGCTTTGCCATCGCTTGTTACAGCGGTCTTCTTTATTATGCTATCTAAGCAACTCGAAGCAACTTATTATACCAGCCTTGAAATATTGAACGCAGCTACACTGCTTTTTATAGCCGTGAAAATAACGCCACTGCTCATCATTCTGTTACGTGTTGTTCTTCAGTAATACATAGTGACAGCATTTGGTTTCATGAGTTCTGGGGTCACTATCACTTGGCTCTTTCGATCAAGTGAAATCTCCCTCTTCAACAGTCAATTATGTGGACCGCCACAGAACCGATAGTTCCACGACCAATTCCTGTAAGCTGTTCGACAATGCGGAAGCTGGGT
This sequence comes from Dermacentor variabilis, assembly GCF_050947875.1. NCBI lineage: Eukaryota > Metazoa > Arthropoda > Arachnida > Ixodida > Ixodidae > Dermacentor > Dermacentor variabilis. Next base: position 189,786,161 of record NC_134571.1, read on the forward strand.
GTGATACATCGCTTCAGTTACACCAATAATCACCGAACTCAGCCTGCTACATGTACTTCATTTACTGTCAGAGGCTAAGGAAGATGTCGCACTTATGCAACCGTCACTGAACACTTGAAATGTGAATGACCGAAACCTACGCAAGTATATCGGCCACAACCATGCGACATTAAAAGGGGTAACAAAGCTTTAGAATTGTGAAACAATTTCAGCTGGTTTGTCATGATGATCTTGCCTGCAGGCTTCTTGTTTATATTTAGTAAGCTCTCTATTTTATTGATTCACAGATTTCATAACAATTACTGCACTAATGACGTCACGAACCACAACCAAAGAAGATATCTGTACATGTAGAGCATAGAGAACATGTAGGTGTGTTTAAAAATATAGAGGTAAAAATATTCTGAACAAGGTATTTTCACATTAGAAGACATACCACTGGCAATAGAGGAACGTTCGAAACACGCAGTAAGTACCATGTGTGATAAATGGAGACGTGTGATGCCGAAAGCCTGCTTGCCTTTTCAATATTGACGTAAAGAGTTATTCTAGACTGGCTTCTTGTCTTCTGTGTCGGAGCGCAGAATATCAAAGGAGAGGTGCAAAAGGGATGTTGTACCTAGCAGTCCATTATGGAAGTGCTACTCACGTTGCACCTAACAAAGCTATCAGTGTGCAAAGCATTGGACTAGTAACTATATGTACGCGCGACACATTAGGTATATTTCGCACTGATCATTCTGAGCTATAAATTAGAAACACATGCTGTTTTCAGCTACATATAGTGCATATATATACATGTGACCTGTAGCACAAAGAGCTGATGTTACAAAAAGTATGTAACCTTAGCATAACGTTGCTTTACATTGTGTCTCAGTTTATTTAAATTAACTGCGAGTTTACAGATTTATTCAAATATACATGGCCGAAAACCACAGAAAACTACCTGCATCGTGACTGGGAGCTCTCAACACAAGTATTTTTGTTGTGTCCTGCCTCTCCATTGATGTGATCTTGCGCTATAAATGGAAAATGTCACGCTAGCGAAGCAGAGAATCGACCCTTACATTTTAAAGGCGTTTTGAATGCTGAAAATTCATGCTTACAAGCATATTCTGACAGCAAATGAAAACCTCCTTCATTTCGGAGTGATGGAAAGGGATTTTCGTGCATAGCTTAAGCTATACTAGCGCAGCTGCAGGAATACAGACGTTTCTGGTGGTAGCACTATATATATACTTCAAGCGTAACAGCGAACAAGCTGTAAAGAAAGCGGCTGATGCTAAAGTGTTCCATATGTAGGAGGATTATATTTTCTAAGCCGCGCGCAAAGTTGCTTTCACTGTACTGAATTACCACAGCTTTGATTTGTCAGGTTATTTTACTGTGTGTGCGGGTTGTATACCAACACACAGCGCGGCCATAAAGTCTACAATAGTGAGCAATGCTGGAAGAAATGAAATGTTATTTTGTTATCCGTATTTGAAGAGTACGTGTAAATGTACACCCAATTTGCCAAAATGCACGTTTTTTTTTTTTCGTGGAACAATTTTACATTTTGCATAGAGGCTGAAGCCACTGTGGCGTCTTTACTGCCAATTTTTGTGCTATCTGTCTCAGTGCTCATGTGGGCACCATTTATTTGGCTACTCGAGTAGCGGCCAGGTAACAGAGCGCACCAATCTTGCGGCTTTATGAAGAACACATTGCGCATTATTCACCAGTAAGTGTCAGCTCATATCTTTCAATGTAATTGCAATGCATACCTGGTTCATTAGTGTACAGCTAACACGAGTGAGTGAATATAAATATCTTGCGGTTATTTTTCATCCGACCTAACTTGGACTAAGCAGGCTGAATATGTAACCGAGAGCACTTGCGAACCGCAAGGACAGCGGCTCCCAAAATTACAGAACTGCTTTACTAATTGTAAGATCCCTATTAGTGTACGCCTGTGTGGTCTGGGGCCCGCAAACTGAAATTGTTGATAATGTGCTCCAACTCGTACAAAACTGTGCAGCTCGGTTTGTTTATAGTAATTATAACTTTAATTATAATGTTCTTATACTTAAGGATGGACTGGGACGGGATTTATTAGGCAGGCGAAGAAAAAAAAAACATGCGATTAGATGCTTTGCTAAATTTATTGTCATGGCATGGTTAGACAGGGAAACATAGCTTTCGCCCCTCATTTTGCATCTTAAAGACGTGATAGTCAATGAGAAATAAGGGAAATGAATTGTAGAACGAATGTCTTGCATGACTAATTTTTTCCGTAGACCATCGGTCAATGGAATCACCTGCCACAACAAATTACCGAATGCCGAACTAAACTGAAGTCTTTTCTTTGGAAATTCTACCCTGCAATGCTTAGAAAAAGAAATAAGTAATTACTTTAATTAATTATCTGAATGGCTGTACATAAACAAACTACAATTTAATGTAAACAAAACCAAATACATAATATTTAAACAGATAAATAAGCATTTGATTGCCCGTTAATATAACTGTTTTATTTCAACCAAAGAGGTAGAACAAGTATCAACGCAAAAGTTGTTGGGGGTAAGGTTTCAAGAGAACTTCTCTTGGGACAATCATGTCAATAAGCTTAGCGATGATCTTAGCAAAGTAGTAGGCTGTATGTATAAAATTGGTGATCTAATACCACTATGGCTAATGTAGAGGATCCGATTCCGCCGCTGCCGACGTGACCGTTTGCACAACGAGCGGATGTTTGTTTGCGACGCCGGCCTCCTCGGCGTAGAAGGCACGTACAATAAAGGTTCAGTTTCACGGCCGTTCGGCTGCTCGCCGGTTGCTCTCAAAGCTCGTTCTTTTCTCTCTGCGCACGTCTGTCTATAGCGGACTCATTTCGCGCCCCTATAGCCTGGTGACCCGGACGTAGAAAGTACACGCGATGGAAGACGAAACGAACACTACAGCGTCGAGCAGCTACCCCCCGGCTCCTCAGCCCTGCCGCCAGCGATGCCACGGACGCCATTTCCAATGCCCAGCTGCCGCTGCCGCCTTTTGGCCGAAGAATCCCGCCGTGTGGTTCAAGCAAGTAGATGCCCTCGTCGATTATGCGGCGCGTCACATCGCAACGTGCATGCACCTGCATATCGTCTCAGCACTTTCCTCCGAGGTGGCTGATGAGTTCGACGACGTCATGAGAGCCCCACATTCGGCTGCATATTACGACGATTTCAAGGCCATAGTGCTCACACGCGTCCGAGAGAAGCCGCTTGCAGCAACTCCTCCACTCGGAAGAACTCGGCAGAACTTTCTTACCCATTTCGGTTTAAACGTGAATCTCCGCTCCCGTCAACTTGTGGACTGTACGACCAGCCTCTCCGTGCAAGGTATCCTCGTACCGCTGTCCGCCTCTACGCAAGCAGCTCCGCATTCGCCATCATCATAATTTGCCTCTATCCTCAGGGAATTTTCTCAGCTTACCAAACCTAGCAACCTGGAACTTCCGGTGCGACACACTGTGACGCACCACATCATCACCACGGGTCCTCCAGCGTCCTGCAATCCACGACGTCTTGCTGGAGACCGCCACAGCTCGTAGAGAATTTGACCACATGCTGCAGTTGGGCATAATCCACCCGTCGTCAAGCAGCTGGTCATCTGCCCTGCACACGGTGCCCAAGCGTGACCCCGGAGATTGGCGCCCTTGTGGAGACTATCCTGCATTGAATGCTCGCACCAGCCCCGACTGTACCCGCTTCCGCACATTCACGACTTTGCTACCGCTTTTGCTGCAACAACCATATTTAGCAAGATTGACTTAGCCAAGGCATATATTCAAGTTCCTGTGGAACCAGCGGGCATACCGAATACTGCCGTCACAACACCTTCTGGCCTATTCGAGTATGTCCGCATGCCTTTCGGTTACGGAATGCAGGCCAAGCTTTCCAACGCTTCATCAATGAAGTCATACGTGGTCTGCACTTCGTCTTCGCCTATCTTGATGATCTGCTGGTGGCAAGTTCTTCACCAGAGCAGCACGCTGACCATCTGCGGTTGCTGTTTTCGTGACTCCAGGAACATGGCTTGACTATCAACACAGCCAAATGTGTCTTTGGTGTTGACAACGTCGAGTTTCTTGGACACCTTGTCACACCTGAGGGAATGATATTATAACAAGCCAACAAACACTGACACCAAGGACAACATAGCGGAAATTACTTGTGCTGTACAAATGAAATAAAGAAACGATAAATTAGTGGAAATTAAAGTGGATGAAAAAACAACTTCCCGCAAGTGGGAGCCGAACCCACAACCTTCGCATTTCGCGTGCGATGCTCTACCAATTGAGCTACCGCAGCGGCGTTTCCCCATCCACTTTCTTGGGTATTTATGTGTACTAGTAGAACCCTGGGAGTGTTAGCCAGCACCACCACCCATAGACCTTGGCGGCGGATGTGGAACGTCGTTTTTTCCGCAGGCGTCACGAGAACGTGATCTTTTTGGGTGAAGGCAACTGGTCAATAAACCCACATATGCTACCTGAAGGCATCAATGCTGCCGGATTCGAGACCCTCGTTATGTAATAAACGAGAAGAAAGGGGGTTAACCGAGGGGCCCGATTTTTATTAGTCATATTATAACAAGCCAACAAACACTGACACCAAGGACAACATAGGGGAAATTACTTGTGCTGTATAAATGAAATAAAGAAACGATAAATTAGTGGAAATTAAAGTGGATGAAAAAACAACTTGCCGCAGGTGGGAGCCGAACCCACAACCTTCGCATTTCGCGTGCGATGCTCTACCAATTGAGCTACCGCGGCGGCGTTTCCCCATCCACTTTCTTGGGTATTTATGTGTACTAGTTTGACAGGAAGGTTCAAGCTCTGCGGGATTTTCCACGCCCAACGTCGCCTCGCAAGCTCCGCGAACTTTTCGGGCTTGTGAACTTCCACCGTCCGTTCCTGCCTAATATAGCGCGCATCATTCTACCTCTGACCGACATGCTGAAGGCTCCAAAGGCACCATCTGCGATCTTGGAGTGGACATCCGAAGCAGACGCCGCCTTCCAAGAAGCCAAGAATGCCCTGGCACACGCCACACTCCTATTGCATACCCTAACTAACGCGCCCATGCGGCTCATCACCGACGCCTCCTCCAGTGCCGTTGGTGTAGTTCTGCAACAATTCCAGCAGAATTTGTGGTATCCACTCAGTTTCATTTCGCAGAAGGTGAAGTCGGCAGAAACTCGATACAGCACTTTCGACCGCGAACTCCTAGCTCCTAACACTTTCGCCACCTTCTCGAAGGTACCGTGTTCCTCGTACTGACGGATCATAAGCCACTGACATTCGCTTTCCGCGGAAACCACAGTACACACACGTCCCGGCAAATTCGGCACCTGCATTTTATCTCCGAATTCACGGTCGACCTACGGTACATCGAAGTTAATGCGGCTGCCGATGCCCTGTCACCTGTCGACGCGTTTTCCACTGCTGCTGTGGACTTCGACATCATCGCAGAGGCACAATATTCTGACAACGAGCTGTGTTACCTGCGTGCAGGGTCCACATCTCCCTCGTTTGCTGAGGTGCCACTGCCATTCTCCGGTACGATCGTCTGCGACATGATAACAGGCTGTGCCCATCCATTTGTGCCTTCCTCGCACCGTCGTCAAATTTTTGGCAAACTACACGACTCGAGCCATCCTGGTCTTCGCGCCACTCAGCGCCTCATCACCTCCCGTTATGCGTGGCCCGGCAACAACGCGGATGTCCGCCGCTGGGCTCGAGAGTGTCAGCGCTGCCAACGGGCAAAAAGACCCGCCACACCAAGTCACCACTTGAACCCTTCCGTCCGCCTGACTCTCGCGTTGACCACGTTCACATCGACATTGTCCGTCCGCTGCCTTCATCGCGTGGTAAACGATACATCGTCACCTGCGTTGACCGCTAGACGCGCTGGCCTCAAGCGTTTCCCGTACACGATATTACGGCGTCCACCGTGGCGTCCGTTTTCGTAGCCGGTTCCATATCTCGTTTCGGTTGCCCCAGCGTGGTAACAACCGACCGCGGACGACAGTTTGAAAATGAGCTCTTTGGAGCGTTAACAAGCATCCTCGGTATCCGCCACATCCACACAACTGCGTACCATCCGTCAGAAAATGGAATGGTGGAAAGGCTTCACCGCCAGTTGAAAGCCGCCCTCATCGCCCGCGACGCTGGAACTTCATGTGTCAACGACCTGCCGCTAGTTCTACCAGGTATTCGGTCGTCGATAAAAGAGGACCTCGGGTATACTGCTGCCGAAATGGTCTACGGGACGACGCTACGTCTACCCGGTGAATTCTTCGCACCACCTGCAGTCCCCAACCTCTCGCCTCCTGCCTACGTCGAACAACTTCGGTCGCTCTTTAGGCGCTTGCGACCAACATCAGCTCGACAGCACTCCACTTACGACGTTTTCGTAAGCATAGACCTAGCTGCCTCAACTCACGTTTTCGTGCGCCGCGAAGGCATCCGGCCCGCCCTCACTGCACCGCACGACAGCCCGCTCAAAGTGCTACAGCGGGGAGAAAAGACTTTTACTGTTTCTGTGAGCGGCCGTGAAAACGTGATTGCAATCGACCGCGTGAAACCCGCGCATATGACACTCGTTCCCCGCCCGATTCTCGCCCATCCGTACCCTGCCCCGTAAGTGAACACCTGTCCTGGGCACCAGCGCGACAACAGCGACCTCTGTATGCAGGGGGGGGGGGGGGGGGGGGAGGTAGGAGCCCTGTAGAGGATCCGATTCCGGCGCCGCCGCCGCCGTGAACGTCTGCACAACGATCGGATGTTTATGTTTGCGGCGCCGGCCTCCTCGGCGTGGAAGGCACGTAAAAAAAAAAAAGGCTCAGTTTCACCGACACTCGACTGCTCGCCGGTTGCTCTCAAAGTTCGTTCTTTTCTCTCTGCGCGCGTCTGTCTGTAGCGGACGCATTTCGCAACCCTATAGCTAAATGAAAGCAATATACTACGCCCTTTTTTACTCGAAGCTGTGTTATTGTATCTTCATTTGGGGAACAACGACAGCAAAAACTACGAGAAGTTATTAAGCTCGCAAAAAGGAGTAGCACGACTTTTTGAAAACTACCATGGTAGGCCGCTTGACTTACCCATACACAATATCTTTGGGAAACAGTTACTGATCAGTGCAAATCAAGTTTTTTAGTGTAGATTACTCTTACATATAAAAAACACAGACTCCACAGACTCCATGTTGTCAGCATACCCACCTGTCCTCGATACCCATTACGTAATCAAATCAGAAAAATACCATTTACGCGTTAACTACGCACGTCAGGATATAAACTATCAAACACCAAGGCTACTAAAGATCATTGAGCAAAGAATTGATTTTTGTGCGCCTCATTTTAGGCAATGTATAAAAAGCTTTCTCATACATTATCAAATCACTTATACATAAAATGATATCGCACTAACGTTCTTTATGCACTATATATGTATGCTTTTATCTGCACTGTAATGTGAATGTACAAACAAACAAAAATTGAAGCATAAAATGTCTTTTTACATAGTCATTGTATAATGTACATACTATCTTGTTTATTTATATTTTCTACATCGTACTTGCTCATTCTTGTGTTATATTTGCCTTTTTCGTACATTTAATTATCGTGTAAGCCGAACGCGCTTAGCAGCAAGAGCCCCTGTCAGGCCGCATGGCCTTTAGCTCTTTTTTCCTGTTTCTGTAGTAAAGAAAGAAATAAACTTCAAACTTGAAACTTCAAGTGTCGTTTAGAACTTTGTTGTTAGGTGTAAAACAGCGTGTGCGGTTATTTTTGTTGCTGTATAATAGCGTGTGTGGTTATTCTTTGTTAGTGTACACCGGCGCGCGCAGTAGTTTGTTGTTTGCACCACGCCGGCCTCATACTGTGTATTCCTTCGGGCGCCGTAGGTACCTAAAAAAAAAGGCCAAACCGAAAGAACTATTCGATTGTTTGTTATGAAAATAAAAATTCGCAGCAAATGTTTTCTCACTTTATTGGGCTGCCCTGCTTTGCGCCATATGATCCTTCATTTCATTGTCATGTGCATGTTAAAACAGCTACTAATTAAGACAGACCCACAAAACCACTAACCACATCAACCTTTTCACACAACGCGAGAGCAGTGAACTCATTGAGAAGCTTAGTTACTTGATCATCTTACTTTGCTTTCAGGTACTGGCCTGTGCATTTTATTCATCATCATCATCTTCATCATCAACATCATCCCATTTTATGTCCACTGCAGGACGTAGGCCTCTCCCTCCGATCTCCAATTACCCCTGTCCTGCGCCAACCGATTCCTACTAGCGCCCGCAAATTTCCTAAATTCGTCGCAGCACCTAGTCTTCGGTCGTTGTTCTGTGCGCATCGCGAATGCACGGCCAGACTTTTCTTTCAAGGGGGAAGCGTGCCTTCTTTACTTTTATTGCTTTCTCTTTCACTGACCCCCCGCGGACTCCAAACTGTGGGCGAGAGAAAGGGCCCGCTCCCTCCGTTCGGTTACTGGAAGTGACCCAGTGACGACGCTTCGAGGTGTCGGGTGTTGTTTCCCGGGCCTGGGGTCGGCGACGGGGACGGAAACCGCGGTTGGAAAAGCACGGGACGGGCAGACTCGCCCCACCGGCCCTAGAGACCGGACCACTTTTTTACGGGCTAAAACTGAACGGTTTGTGTATTTTTGACTTCCTTTTTTCACCTTCTTAGTGTAATTAAAGTTTGTTTTAAATGTTCAACTGCGTTCGACCCGTTATCTAGCTGGACAGCGGACGCTTTGATCCCGTCAAGTGCGATCCGCGAGGCCAGCATAGTCGTCCTCTACTGCGCTTCTTTCCTCTTGGTACCCATTATACCACCCTAATGGTCCAACGGTTATCTAATCTGTGCATTACATGAACGGCCCAGCACTATATTTTTCTCTTAATGTCTATTAGAATATCGTCTATACCCGTTTTCTCTCTGATGCAAACCGCTCTTTCTGTCTCAAAGTTATGCCTAGCATTCTTCGTTCCATCGCTATTTGCGCGGTCCTTACCTTGTTCTCAAGCACCTTATTGATAACTACAGAGTTACTACATAACATGCATGCCCAACTAGCTAAACTAACCAGAGTAGAGCTTACAATAGTTCACTGGTCATCTGCATCTTGTGCGAGCTTATTTTTTATATAGGAAAAAATAACCAAAATGCAACATGCATAGCAGATGCTGACAGCATAAAACAGCCTCAAGTCGATCATCCTTGTTTGCTGTCATGGCTGAGAGAAGGAGCATGGCTGTCAAGATAGTGATTATTTTTGTGCACTTTGGTTATGTGCGGGGTATTGTTTAAATACTAAATTAGGTACGTCTAATAAAGGGGCGAAAGATTGGCCATCCAACTTGGCTAGAAAGAATGTGTTTATTTGATTTCACTCTAAATAAGGTGTCTTACGGGCAATATCAATTATTATTGCTTTTCATATAAATATTCTCCTTCGAAACATCTGATAAATATGTACGTACCTGTGCAAGGTGGTCATTATAAATGTGCATCGAGTTCGACGAATTGTGCAACTCACTGCTTGAACTTAACTTTCTTACTGCATCAAACTAAGCTCTTATACACAACATATTTACAGACGGTAGGAGCTTGTTTTATGGCTGAGCACATATTTTATTTTTCTGCTTTAGTTAGGACTTTATTTTGCTTGGAAAGTTTACCGGCGGCAAGCATTTCATTTCTAAAAGGCATGTTTTATGCGGCGCTTCGTCTTTGGTGGTTTTATACATGCAAAAAGAAAGGAAAAGCCGTTTCATGCAGCAAAATGCTTTAAGGACACTCTTGATATTGGCAGAGTAAAAAAAGAAGCATGAACAAGCAAATGCAAGGAAATCAGAAAGCTGTACTCGAAGCCCCTTGCGCGTCCTCAGTGGTTGAGAGGCGGGACTCAATCTGCGGAGCTGTATTACGCGACAGTTGTGCATGCGTTGCGTGTTCTAGCAAGCTGTCACTAGCACAACTGTAGAAACTGCTCCATCGCGCAGAACACCACCGAGTACAGATAGCGATATGTCGGGGTTCTCAGACGAAACACTTTCGGTGGCACTATCACTTTCACGTGACGTAGAACTCGGCACTTCAGATAATTCGAACGATTTTGCTTAACCAGCCAATGCAGCGCGCACTGAAAGTGATCGTCCACCAATAGTTCCCACGTTGCGCCAGGATGCGATGGCAATACATCTTTAAAACGTGGCGCAGGTGAGGTGTCTGTGCAGTCTTTCGAACAAGCATGGCCCCGTCAATACAGCACATGCGGCTGGAGAATTCGAACGCACATCTAGAAAAATTTGCCAGTGTCGTCTGCTGTTCAAAGTTGCTAACCTTGAACACCGTTGCTCCGCCGAATGGTTGCCAGCTGCCAAAAGACCGCGTCGCCCAATCCGTGTGCGTACACCAACTTTTGCGACATGATGCACCCTCCACAGGCGTCCGAACCAGTACGCACGCAGGCGGACACGGGCAGAATGGCCGGGCGGTTTGAGCATGTTTCGGCTATAGGAGGCGATTGCAGGTTTGGTGGTCAAAAAGGAGGCAGACTACATGCAACGGAGGCGTAAAAAAACTGAATTCCGAGTGGTGGTTCAGAAAGTTTCATGCTGGGAATTTTATGCGTGTTTTTTTTTTTCCTGCTCTTCTCTGTCCATCGAGAAATCTTGGTCGTATCTACAATGTAGGCAAAAGAGATTTTGCGTGCCAGCCCTGGCAGATAGGGATATGCAATAAGAAATGCCGCAGAGTGCACACTAGCGATCACGGCTGCTGCAGGTCATGCTATGTCGCTTTTGCTAGGTGTTTCAGTAAAGAATAGAAGCACAATGCTGTATATATTTGCGACAAATATAAATACAATTTTTATTGTGTTTTAAAACTACGCGACCTCTTTATGAACAAAAAAGACAAGTGTTCTGTTAGCGCAACATTGTGCAAAATTGTCAGACTAAATTCGGGGCAGTTAAGAAGGGAGGACCTGGTAAAATTGCGCCGCACTTGAAATGCATCGAAGCCTGGGGCATCTTGTGGTTGACAGCCATCAATAAACCTCGGTGAGGGTCGACCCCGCGCGGTGTCGCCCGCCACTGACGACGAAAATACTTTGAAAATTGGTTCCTTGTGGTTGGGCCTTTAGGCGCCCGTTCCTGCGGCAAGCGTCGGCGTTCCCGGCGTAACCGAACATGGAAGCACAGCGAAAGATGAGAGCGAACGCGGTGCGCAGCGGGGGATGAAGAACGAGGTGAGAAACAGGAGCAGCGAGGAACGGAAAGGTGAGCCCAGCGGAACCATGAAGGCGGAGGAGGGTAGGCAGAAAGCGCGAGAAGAAAAGCGACGCTAATTCTGAGAATTGTCTACTAATGTATAAGCATTGTTTGACTCAACTTTGACTTCGCCTATGCTTACTTGCTATTCTTAGCTGGTGCGCGTCGACCTATGACCTTTCTGGTAGCAAAGAATGCTTAGGCTGTTTAAGATAATTGTCAGAAGTTCTTGCCCCATCTCGTCCCCTTCAAAGCGATCGCGCCAATACAGCTGGAACGCTTGGCAAGAGCGTCTCTCGACGAAGCACAGCGGGAGAAAGGGTATATAAGCTGCCGCAGTAACGCGTGAGATGTTGAGTGAGGGGGGAGTGTATCGCCACCATGACATGTCACCCTCACTGTCGCTCTCTCAAGCCTGTGTAGTGCGAGCGTTCCTTGTCCGCACAAGCTATTACGTGCGTTCTAACTGCGCCTCTGAAAGGATAAAAAAAAACGGTCCATGCATCTCAATGCTCTCACTTGTCCGCGAGGACTACATATCTCGAAAGACGTTCAGCAGCATTTAAGTGAACATTGCGCCACCCCAAATCTCTAGTTGGCCCACAACAAAATTTCAAGTCCGCCAACCGCCAAACTTCAATAGGTTCTACCCCAAATGTCAAATTGGCACAACCTCACATTTCACTTGTGCAAACCCCAAATCTCCTTTGGGCTACCCCCCTTCCAATGTTCAAGTTGACCCACCTATAAATTTAACTTGTCATAAATACAAATTTCAAGTTGGTCCACCCTTGAATTTCAAGTTGGCATACCCGGAAATTTATGTTGGCCCACTTGCAAATTCCAATTGGCCCACCCCAAATTTCAGTTGGGCAACACCCAAATTTCGCTTGGCCCACCCATACTATAAGCTTCGCCATGCATTTTCTATGCAGCCCTATGTATCTCTAGGGGTTTACTCTTTTTGAATGTTTTTTAATGTTGTTCCTCATCGCTTATAAAGCCACCAATCATCTCCATTTACACTATTATAACGATTAAATCTCCTAATTTTGCATATTCCGCACTTTCATGCCGGTACGAAGCATTACACTTCGTATTACACTTCGAAGCTTACATTTCACGTGACAGGGCTGGGGAGCTCGCGAAAGAATGCTTAACGCATTGCAAGGGTGCTGCGGCAACTGTGGCTACGAGATGGGGCAAGAGTAGCATGCGTCATCAGGGAGGCTTGTCGGCTGCGGCTTCTCCGCGTGGGTGATGCTCGTTGGCAAGTTTACCAGTTTTCCAGGAGTGCAATGTGTAAGAACACGGTCGGTGGCCTTGGTAAGAAAAGAAGTCACTTTTTTTTAGAGAAGCCCCCGGAATATAAAAGGGATAAGATTTGGTGTCCAAATAAAAAGTGCCGGAATTTCGATAAAGAAATCATTTGTCAGTGCGGCTACATCCAAATTTGCTCGTTCCTTTCAGTGTCTGTATCCCACAATGTCTGCTACTACGATCCTCGAAGAATGAACCAAATAGATCAGGTAAAGCTCAACTGCAATGAAATTTCACTTCGGCTACATTGACTATAAATGCGTAGCGTGTGCTCTCAAAGTAATCTTGGCTAAGCCGCAGGGCTGGTAATTGCCTAATTTGTTATGAGCAGCTATTAAATAGCGCCTAGGCAGACGACGCGTGCACCTGGTGGCAAAGCGGTAGCGACGCGGATACGGTTATAATTGTGGAACCGTACGCGACTACTTTACCCCAATCTCCTATATGAATACAACAATCGAACCCCGGCCCTCAGTCCCCAGCAGTTGCGAAACAACTGACCATGGCGGCGGCCAGACCTGTGACGCAGCAGAGGGTGCTAAGAATCTCTGGGTCCGGACAGGCCGCCATTGGAATCTGAACCTGGCAACGTTTAACGCTAGGACGTTATCTAGTGAGGCGAGTCTAGCAGTGCTATTGGAGGAATTAGCGGGCAGTAAATGAGATATAATAGGGCTCAGTGAGGTTGGGAGAAGAAATGAAGCATATACAGTGCTAAAAAGCGGGCATGTACTGTGCTACCGGGGCTTAGCGGAGAGACGAGAACTAGGAGTCGGATTCCTGATTAATAAGGATATAGCTCGTAACATACAGCAATTCTGAAGCATAAACAAGAAGGTGGCAGGTCTTTTGAAACTTAACAGGTAGAAACTGAAGGTCGTACATCCCTACGCCCCTACATCCAGTCACGATGACCAGGAAGTCGAAAGCTTCTATGTAGACATGGAATCGGCGATGAGTAAAGTCAAAACAAAATTCACTACACTGGTGGGTGACTTCAATGCCAGGGGAGGGAAGAAGCAGGCTGGAGACAAGTCAGTGGGGGAATATGGCGTAGGTTCTACGAATAGCAGGGGAGAGTTATTAGTATTCGAGTTTGCAGAACGGAATAATATGCGGATAATGAATACCTTCTTCCGCTAGCGGGAGAGCCGAAAGTGGTCGTGGAGGAGCCCGAATGGCGAGACTATAAATGAAATATACTTCATACTCTGCGCTAACCCTGGTACCATACCAGTACTAACGTATGGGGCAGAAGCCTGGAGGCTTACGAAAAGGATTCTACTTAAATTGAGGACGACGGAACGAGCTATGGAAAGAAGAATGATGCGTGTAACGTTAAGGGATAAGAAAAGAGCAGATTGCGTGAGAGAACAAACGCGAGGTAATGACATCTTAGTTGAAATCATGAAAAAGAAATGGGCATGGGCAGGGCATGTATTGAGGAGGGAAGTTAACCGATGATCATTCAGGGTTACGGACTGGATTCAAAGGGAAGGGAAGCGTAGCAGGCGGCGGCAGAAAGTGAGGTGGGCGGATGAGATTAAGAAGTTTGCAGGGACAACTTGGCCACAATTAGGACATGACCGGGGTAGTTGAAGTATGGGAGAGGCCTTTGCCCTGCAGTGGGCGTAACCAGGCTGCTGCTGCTGCTGCTGCTGCTGCTGCCGCCGCCGCCGCCGCCGCAGTAGAGTTTCTCACTATAACACCTAGAGGGTAATCTGGCGCCACCGTCTATGGGAGTTTCTTAAAGGGGCACCGTGTCGTCATGGGAATGACGGTATATGTGTCTGCGGGGCTCGTGTTGGCTGGTGTTGTAAGAGGCTTCGTCTAAAACGTGGATATGGCTTCGCAAATAACGCGTTCTCAAAGTAAAATCTTCATAAAATGTTTTCATTCACGCATATTACATCTTTACTCACCCACGATGCATGACCAAGCGAAGAAAAGCAAGAACAGACGACCAACTGTTTCAAAGCGAGCGCGAACCTTGTCTTCTGTCCTCCAACTATAGCGGCCCGCTGATACTTTTTACGTAACATGTAGTCGTACATACAATAACAAGTTCTCATAGTTAAACAAAACATGTTTTCGCGTAATAATAAAGCTAAAATAGCTTTTCACGTGCTGTTCTAGTAGAAAATGAATCATTGTGACAGACGGAACGGTACTTGCCAAGCGCGTCTTCAAGGTGTCCTGTCTCTACGAGAACGATGCCAATCCGAATCCACAATATACCGGCATTCCCATGCATACCACAGCGAAGCAGCGCCAGATTTCCCTCTAGGTAATGTAGTGAGAAACTCTATGGCTGCTGCTGCGGCGGCGGCGGCTGCTGCTGCTGATGATGACGTGACTGATGATCTCTCAGTTGTGCGACGTTGCGCCTAGGCAGCCAGGTGCATTGCTCGCACATAATTTGCCAGTTGACGGGCGTCACTCTCGGCCTGCGTTCTCCCTGTTGAGCTCATGATTGGGGTTGTTGCAAGAATGCCGATAAGTTGCGTGGCCGTCGGGTGCTCTTATACGTACTCTAGCACGAGAAATGGTTGTGCAGTACACGACGCTGAGTAGAGGAAGGCCGAACACATCTTTCCCCTCCCAGCTTTGAAAAGCGAAAGCGTGCACCACGGCGCCGCAGGCAAGTGCGACGCGGGCCAGCCAACGCGCACAAAGCATGTAAACTGCAGTTGACGAAGCAGCACATGCTACAATAAAGCAGCACGGTCACTTACCTATCAGTATTTCCTTAGTTAATGCTTTCTATGGGTCACTATAAGTGTTATATGCCGCGATGGCGTACGAAAAGAAAAGGTAAGGTTTAAAGGTAAAATTATCGATATTCACGAAAGATCATTTGCGGTAGTGCATCATCTTGAAGATATTTCGAGCGTCTCTACATCGGACGCATCGAAGTAGACGAACGAAATCCCTTCTGATATAGTGCCAGAAACGAGCAGGAACCGCATGCTGCCTTTGTCACGAAGGAAAACGCGACGCGGCGGCCATGGCGTAGATGTGGCGGCTATAGTCCTACAGGAATGCAATGCCGTCAGCGCGAAATTGGCAAAGATTTATCACGGTGGCAGTCCACCCTGTCTGGCGGTGAGTTAACGCACACTCAGCACCGCGCCCCTCTAACCCGGCAGTGCCAAGCCTCAGCTACTGATCATCCTCTAATACGGATGGCGGCAGTTGTCTGATCGGTTTGCTCGGTCGACGAATTTGGAGCTTCCAGCGTGCCAGGCACCGGCTTGTGATGTCGGATACGTCATGCCGGAGATGCTAAGCTCGCTAAAACTATAGCTGCGCTTTAAACGTGGCCCGCAGCCGCGCGGCGATCAGTTGTTCTCGCAGCGATAGCGGACAAGTGCGCGTCGACCGAGCGCTTGCTTGTTTGTCGAAGGCGCAAACGCAACACGCTCGCCCCAGTGAAACCGAACAGTGTGCCGCTGCTCAGCCAATCTGGGGCGCGCTGCACCCTTTTCCAACTGCTCCGGCGTGCGCTAGGACATGTTCTATTCCCGCGCCAGCCACTCAAGACTGTGGAGCGTCGAATTTTTGCCGATGTTTAGCGGATGTGGCGTCACTGCACCGCGTGTGCATCGCGTCCGCTTTAAGCCGGACTATATCTGCGTCTTTAGCTCGGTCACTCCAATGCTCTCTTCATTGAGCGAAGGCAGAACGCATCGAGGCCCTGCTGTCGAACGTCGACATCCAAACAAAGAAATGCGGTGGCACTTCGAAGGATAGTTCCCATTGAAAGCCCATCGCTGGGGCGCAACGGCGTTGGTACAATGTACGAAGCAGCTAACGAAGTATACTAACTCTGTGGCTTGCAGACGTGCGGAACGTCTTCGCTGACACACCGGAACGGAACATAAGCAAGGAAACCAGACAGCATGGGCGCTCGTTCGCCACATTCTCCACATTCTGCACTTCCACCGGGCAATAATGGCGGCGTTTTTCTTCTCAGTTTTGATATTAAAGACAACGATATTTGCGAGCTCAATGCGACGCATTGAGTTGTATTTCAAACGTAAGATTTTGCACAGAGCCTACTGCATTTCTAAATTAACTGAAATTGGGCTTCACGAATATTTTGAATCGTGTGTCATGCTAACACATCCAACGTGGTCGTAGTGATCACTGTAATATAATGATTATATTAATAATGATAATCTCAGCGGTAACATGGCCCTCTAGATGGCTGGCAAGGCTAAAAAGAAAGCTTAGGCCCGTACGTTAGAGCCTCTGCTAGCCAACCTTCTTGAGCAGGAATTTGGTGGGTGCAGAAGATATATACACACAGACACGCACACACACGGCAAGAACTGGACAGTCGACGGGTGCGCAACGCGCAGGAGCGCCGCTTCAGTCCGGCCGCAAAGGGGAGTCAAATGGCTGGGGGAGTGGAGAGAAAGCTCTTTATGCCAGATATAAGCATGCAGTTGCCGTGTCAGGCCGTACAAGCGTGATGGAGCTCAGGCAGTGCTGATCGCTTTTTCAGAGGGACTGAAGAAGAAAGGTGACTGCTGTCCAGAGAGTCATCAAGCATCCTGCAGAATAGACAGACTAGTACAATTTTGCGCTGGTATTGCAGGGTGTCCCACATGAGGGCACTGAAGCGATCCTCGTAGGCTGGCATGAGGTTACGACGACAGAAAAGACGGCAGCAGAGGGTTCGTGTTGCACGGCACTGAACAAGCTCCAGCTGGACAGCAAGGTGAGTTTTGTACGAGGACAATACTGATGAACAGTACTCAAGCTGTGGCAGGAAAATAGAAGCCTATACTGCTCCGAAAACTTCAGGTCCACAGTGAAGGGAGACACGGGACACAAACCCAACATTGGGACGAGCGTTAGAGACGGTGCTGGTGACAAGCGCAAAAGTCGGGAGAAGGGCTGAATGTTAAGTACACCCGGAATGGGAACCCCCCGAACACTCATTATAGGGGTGCTTCCGAGGAAGTACGTTGGGCATGCAGGAGTTTTGCTGTGACTTATACGCATGATAGCACTTTTTGGAGTGCTATGACAAAGTTTGTCATTCCAGGCCCACTGGTTCACCCTTTTTTCATTTATTTCAAGTGCATATACTGTATACCAGCGTAATCTTGCAATAGAAGTGTGATCTTGTTAATCAAACACATTCTGCCGAGATTCATTACGAACTTGGTTTTTGAGCTCTCTTTCCTGACTATAGTTTATAGTATCGTAGCGAGAAACATTTTAGTGGAAGGCGAAGAGATTTGACCAGTTTAAGCACACTGACTACAAAGCACTGATGACATATTCTCCTCTTCCCCGCAATGAACTCACACCCATCTGCTCTTTCCATAAACAAAAAACTAAAGAAAAGATGAAAAGCCAATTAGAGTTTCGTCCACTCAGTTCGTGCTGTTTCTCAAGCAAGCATCGAAGCAATCCTAGTATGCGGGGCTTCATGCATCGGTCTTGCATGATGCAGGTCCTCCTATGGATTGCACAGGGTGCACATATTGCAAACAGTTGATTTCTTTTTGCAGCGATCCAGTATAAGGACACGCTGACTCAAACATGGCAGCGCTGTGTCATGTCTCCTTCAGTGCGTCAGCTTTCTTGAGCACTGCTCGAGCGATTGATCCCCAACTATCCCATCAGACGCATGTACTTGAAAGATGTGAGTGATGGAATACTGTGAGCTTGTTCTGAACTGGATTCACATGCATAATAGAAGAGTGCTCTGTGAACTGAAACGGACTCAATGACTGATGATGTGCGTACTTCTTAGTGTTCGACTACTAGTGTCTTTCGCTTTTGAAAGTTATCTTTACGCTGGAAGCAGCGCACAGCTCGCCCGTTAAGCTTCAGTCACCTAAGACCATACGAAAGACGCCGCGGTTCACCACACGAAGATCCGCACAGTTCATTCACCACACCAAACCCCAGACATGAAGTCAGGATTTCCATATCTTAAATAGCTGCAGCGCCAAACGGAACACAAAATTAATTTCCTTCGACAATGTTTCTCAGCTGGGCTCGCAGACTTGCCAGTTACGAAGTCGATGGTCCTACTAGGCCTATGCGGGATTTAAACAACATTGGCTGTAGGCGAGTGCTGATTGTTCAGGCTTGGGAGCTCGGAAGCATGTTTTCATTCGCTTCGAGCATGGAAACATATACACACACCATGCATAGGCGTTGCGGCAATCGTGATTCGGTTGGATGTTTTCCGAGAGGATAGCATTGAGACCGGCTGAACCAATTGGGCAGATTGGATTTGTCG
Source organism: Dermacentor variabilis (assembly GCF_050947875.1). Classification (NCBI taxonomy): domain Eukaryota; kingdom Metazoa; phylum Arthropoda; class Arachnida; order Ixodida; family Ixodidae; genus Dermacentor; species Dermacentor variabilis. Next base: position 189,805,073 of record NC_134571.1, read on the forward strand.
CCGTCTTTCGAACTCGTCTCAGATCCATGTCGCACTGCCACAACCAACGGTCGTCGGTCGTATCGTTCTCGGTCTAGCATCACAATATTGTTGTCTTTCAGGAACTCTGTCGCGCACGTCCTGCATCCAAACAACTTGGATGAACTTGGTTTCGGCGTTTTCGCATCGGGGTCCATCATAGGCATAGCAGCCGGAATCCTCGCGGCCTCTGATTGGCGCACGCTAGCGACGCGTCGCCGATCTTCTAGCATCGGTAATCGGCAAAATCTCTGCGTGTCGCCATGCGTCATGTTGTTCGCGACCGACAGTTTTGACACATCGGCGTGTGCCGAAGCGTGCGGACGCATGCCAGTGGTTGGGCCATTACTCGTAACCGCTTGCTGTCACTTGCAAGAGCAGAGATCTCACTTCTACACGCTGTGTGGTTTCTGGCTCTCGTGGCGTTTTTCAGGCTCTCGCGATGGTTGTGTGGAGGCCATTGCGTTGTATTGCCGGGGGGGCTCCGTGTCCCTCTCCTCCTTGCCTGGACGGGGTGGCAGCGGGTCATAAAACACTGTCGCTCTGCTGTCATCCCGCCCACGCGAAGGTCAACAGGCTTTCGGCATTGGCTAACATTTTGGCGGGATTCGGGCCCTGCTTGCGTGCACTCCGGGTAAGCGCGCGAAAGACGGGGCCTGGGAGACCACATTAGGGCGTCTGAAGGTGCGTACGTGTTCCTCTCTGCCGGCGGCGGCCCCCTTTGTCCGCCGCCGGCCGATGGTTACTTCGGCTCGTCGGGGTCCCGGCCTCGGCGGGCGCGCGCGCACTCTTCCGTCGTCTCGATGTCCTGAGGCAGCGTCTGCCGACCGTGCCCCCGTGTGTTCGTCTGTCGTTTCTTTCTATTTCCCTTTTCTCTGCTGTGGGGCGCGCGATGGCAGGCGCTGACCGAAGGATAGGCAACTTCTTACTGCTGGGGTTCTTTGTTCTTTGTTCCTCATTTCTTTGTTCTCTCTCTGTCGTGGTGCGCCGTTAGTGGCCACCGGCGACCATTCGGCCATGTTTGGTGTAACAAGCTTCATATTCGGACGTGACGTTAGAACTGATGTTTGTATTGAGTCCCAGCTCAATAAATGTACTTTCTGGCTTCTCGAGAGCTTTGCCTATTGTCTCCCTTGCTGCGCGCGCGGTCTCGCCTTCCCCTAAACTGTGGGGCCGGCGGGGTGCGTACGCGCGCAGCGGCGCGTCGGCACACGGAGCGGACCGGTGCAGGCGCGGACGCGGTGCCCTGCACGCATGGCGGCTCGGAGTGCTCGAACCCGCGGTGGTCGCCCGGCGCGCGCGGAATCGGAGCGTGCGCGCCGTGAGCGTCGCGGGTGAAGACCACAAATTGGCGCCCAACGTGGGGCCAGGGGCCTTATCAGCCTCTGGCCGCCGAGTGTCCGGGCCGCTGCGTTGCTGTGGTTGCGTTGCGAACGCGCTTTGTTAACCGAGCCATGTCTCTCCCCCGTGTGCCGAATTCCTCTATTTTCCTCTCGCTCTTCCTGCCATACCTTGCCTCAGTAAAAGTAGCATGGTAAGCGCATCGGACAACCGCTTCGAAGTTCCGTGCTGCGAAGCGTGGACGAGGAAAGGAGTCAAGTGGCCGCCTAGATGTTGCAGTCGTCCTCGATTGTGGAGACCATGCGGGGCCCGAGGTCTCGCCGATTCGTACCGGGAGGGCTGACTTTTCCGTCCTTCCATCTTCTCAACGATTCGGTGAGTCCGACGGATATCCGTGAGTCTCTAGCATCATTACCATTCTGGCGGATGCTAATTGCGCGGACTGCTCGGGAACAGTGCCTCTAAGGCCGGCTAACTCTGCAGATAAACGCGGTTTTTGCTATTGTTGGCGCGGCTCAGTGGCCTGCCCAGCAGTTCTCAGTTGATGCGCGCCTTTCCTCGCCAAAATGCAAACCGTGATAGCTGACGCACTATTGTTATGCCCTGTGTCACCGAAGATCTCCATTTAGGCAGACCGGTTAGTGGTGGTGCCTTCTGCACCATCAATTGAGGGGCCAAACTGGCAGCGCAATGGCCGAGCGGAGACAAAAGCCACAAAAAAAGCCAGCTCCGCGAAGAGGCAAGCGCCCCGGACATCCCACCGTCGCGTGCGCAGAAGGGGACGCTTCCCCGCAACCCCGCGGCGATGACGGGGAGGACAGCCCGTGTGGAAAGCCAGCCGGGGGAACGAAACCCGCCACCCCTTCTACAGGGTGTCGGAATCGTCTTTTTGTATTTTTTTTCAAACGGCCCGAAGAGCGCCGAAAGGACCGCAGAGTGACCCCTTTGTAAATATTTGTACATAGTTGTTCGACGGCCTCAGGGAGGCGGAGCGCCGGAACGTGGCTGGTATATTGCACGGGCGCGGGCGCCGTAGCGTTCCTTGTATTGCAACGGGCGCGCGGGGCCGGATATAGCGTGTGTCGCTCTTGCCCCGGGTGGTTTCGCTCTGCGGAGTCACAACGAGCTCGGCCGATGAAGCTCGCGTGCCACCCGCTAACACTGCAATCTGAGAGCTGTGTTTGAGGTGGTAACCCCCGGCGCCGGAGAAACGCGATTTAGCGCCACTCCGGCAAGTATCGCACGGTCATCAGAGCGCCAAGGTTTTCGTTAAAATCAATTCGCGCTGTGACTTAGCCCGGCGTGGAGCGACTCTTCGTCTATCGCCGAACCTTCCACGTCTGTTCATTACATAGGCATCGCGTAGTCGAAGTCAATTTTGATTGGTGTCGCGGATGGACAGTGTGCGTCCGTGGAAGGAATTTCCGCTAGCGTCGAAGTCGTATGTCATCGCGCTAGTGCAGACCACGTTTACTATGTCCGGCTGAACTCAGACGGAGTAACCATTTACACTGAGATGAGGCATGCCTATGCGGGTCCACAACTTTGGATCAGCCGCCCATTTATCTTCGAAAGCTCTCAGCTATCCACTTCGCTGCAATCAGGCAGGCTGCTATCCGTCTTTCTCTGTCCTTGTTATCCCTTTTTTTTTTTCAGTGTTTCTTCGTTAGGCTACTTGATTCTTTGTGTCTTACCTAGCCGCCTTCGTTTTGCTTTTGTGTATGTGTTTCCTTACCTACGGTTCGTGTTGCTTTTATGTTAGTCATTTATTTGTATCTATGTATTTTGCGTTTCGAGAATGTTTCGCGTGCGTTGTCGCTGCCGTGTTGCATCAACGGGTGATGTCGACCTGGATCGAAGCCTGGTGACGGCGGGGCTGTGTATCGGGCTGTGCGGTCACGACGATTGGCGCGGATCATGGCTGTACCATGGAGCGGACACCGCCAGAAGCACCGGCACCAGAGGCGTTGCCGGACGCTGTTAAAGTGGCTTGGTGTCCCACGCGTGGCATGCGGGCTTTATTCATGCTCGCCGGAGATATTTAGCGCGGACATTCTCTGTACATCTTCTGAACCATTTGTTATTCTCTTTTGTTTTGATTGATGGTATAGGCCAACGTTTTGTCACTTTCCCTTGTCCGCGTTTGTGTCCGAATGTCATTATGTCTCTAAGTGTTTGTCTTTTATTGTTACTCTTACATTTTCTTCGGTGGATGCTTTTATTGTGCATGTTCGCGTTAAAGCGCGGGTTCGTGTGGACTTTCTTTGGTGTTGCTGTTGTGTACCTCAGACCTCCCTATTTAATTTATTCTGATAGCTTGTTTTCTTCCTTTGATGTCTTTGTTTATTTATATTTTGGGAGCTGGTAATTTTAGTTTCTAGCTGCCAATGGATAGCTCCAGCATTGCGATGTAATGACTATTTCTTTGTTCTTTGTTTTCTTTTCTTCTTTGGCTGACATCGGAGCCACCAGCCTTGCATTGGTAGGGATCATTCAAGGAGGGAGGGATGTGGGGTTTCTGGCTCTCGCGGCGTTTTTCAGGCTCTCGCGATGGTTGTGTGGAGGCCATAGCGTTTTATTGCCGGGGGGGGGGGGGGCGCTCCGTGTCCTTCTCCTCCTTACCTGGACGGGGTGGCAGCGGGTCATAAAACACTGTCACTCTGCTGTCATCCCGCCCACGCGAAGGTCAACAGGCTTTCGCCATTGGCTAACATTTTGGCGGGATTCGGGCCCTGCTTGCGTGCACTCCGGGTAAGCGCGCGCAAGACGGGGCCTGGGAGACCACATCGGGGCGTCTGAAGGTGCGTACGTGTTCCTCTCTGCCGGTGGCGGCCCCCTTTGTCCGCCGCCGGCCGATGGTTACTTCGGCTCGTCGGGGTCCCGGCCACGGCGGGCGCGCGCGCACTCTTCCGTCGTCTCGATGTGCTGAGGCAGCGTCTGCCGATCGTGCCTCCGTCTGTTCGTCTGTCGTTTCTTTCTATTTCCCTTTTCTCTGCTGTGGGGCGCGCGATGGCGGCCGCTGACCGAAGGATAGGCAACTTCTTACTGCTGGGGTTCTTTGTTCTTTGTTCCTCGTTTCTTTGTTCTCTCTCTGTCGCGGTGCGCCGTTAGTGGCCACCGGCGACCATTCGGCCATGTTTTGTGTAACAAGCTTCATATTCGGACGTGACATTAAAACTGATGTTTGTATTGAGTCCCAGCTCAATAAATGTACTTTCTGGCTTCTCGAGAACTTTGCCTAGGGTCTCCCTTGCTGCGCGCGCATTCTCGCCTTCCCCTAAACTGTGGGGCCGGCGGGGTGCGTACGCGCGCAGCGGCGCGTCGGCACACGAAGCGGACCGGTGCAGGCGCGGACGCGGTGCCCTGCACGCATGGCGGCTCGGATTGCTCGAACCCGCGGTGGTCGTCCGGCGCGCGCGGAATCGGAGAGTGCGCGCCGTGAGCGTCGCGGGTGAAGACCACAACGCTGGTACCGCGAACTTACCTGAGCATCAAACGCCGTGGAAGAGCACAGCGCTCCCCACCTCACGACATCATGCCCCCATCCTTGGAAGCGCAGATGAGATCGCCCACGCGTCGGTGGATGCCTCAGCCACCGGCAACTCAGCGCATGCATAGGCCGTTCTACCTCCGCTCCTCCTCCAATTTCCTCCTCGCGTGCTCTTATTTCATCTTCCGCTGCGCTCCGCGTTCGCGTTCATCTTTCTCTGTGCTCGTTCACTCCGTTACGCCAAGATACCACGCCGAGGTACGCCGACGCTCCACGCAGGGACGGCCATCTAAGAGCTGCGCTCCTAAATGACATGCTGGGTTGCAAAATTCTCTTTTTTATGCTTGCCCGATGCGTAGTGCCACAATAGGGCCTCTCTAGAATAGCAGCTCGGGCTTGTTGGTTTTCCATCCTGCTAGTTGAGGCAGCCGAGATTACCAGACTTCGTGGCCAATGCGTTAGCACGCCGTCCTTGTTACTAACAAAAAAAGAACTTGAGCTTTTGCACGTGCAACCGCTATCTTGAGTGCATAAAAGAAAAAAGTGCTTGTTTCACTTGTTGTGCAATCACGTGACTGCGACACGTGTGGGCAATAGTTATAAGAAGCCGTGTTTCTTTCGGAATAAACGTTGTTGAAAGTCAGCGCTTGTGGTGTCTTCTTGTCTCGTCTCTTGTCTACATTTTGCGCTGTTACTAGCAGAATAGGGCCTTTGTTACCGGGAGACAATACAGGAATGTGAAGTTAGGCTGCATTACTAAATCATGCTTTTGCAGTGGAAAAATGGCTGCCTTTTACTGTGCAAGGTATGAAAACCAGAAAAGATTTTGGACTGGATGTCTGGGGTAGAGTGTACACTTAAGTTCCTGTACCATGTGTCCATGAATTCATGCATTTTGTAATAGTGTACTATGGTATTGTTATCTAATAATCAGCAAAGAATATGTACCTTTTATTCTAAGGAAGAAGGGAATAAAACCGCGAGATAGCAGAAGTGTTCTAAACTAGAAAATTTGAAGGACCCATATACCAACCATCAATAGCCTTCACGGATCAGCAGTTCTCGTGGCTGCGTAGCACAGTTTGTTGAAGGTCTGCGCATGGAAAATATCGTTTTGTGACGCATAGTACGTTTTTGCTCGTCCGAACTTTGAACCTGAGATATGGTGATAGTTGTACCTTTTCCAACTATTTATTTGTTGCAGCTTTCAGAAATAGGCAGTAGTGATTCTGCGCGTGTGTTGTGTGCTTCCTTCCTTGTCCCAGTTTTTTCAGTTCGTGGGTGAGCTGCCGATCGCCGGCTTACCCACGCATCCATTCACTCGCACGTACAGCATACGGCGTGCGGCAACGATTTTATCGCCGTAGGACTTTATAAGGTACCTCACCATGATGCGTGCCGCAGAAATGCGCCTGGAGTGTCCACACAATTGCTGTCGCAATTAAAACTGAAATTCACAGTCTCATAAATAGCTAGATCGTAATTGGACTTTCAGGCAAGCAACATATACTTGATATACTTGAAAAGACAGTGCCATTGGCCATACCATGCTGAATACGCCGATTCTCGTCCGAAAAGAAACTAAAAGCGTATATGGATCACCCAGTTCTTTAACGCGAGTTATTTCCTGCGTCCATATGTGAAGAAATTCACCTAATGCGCATTTCTCATTTTTTCTTACCTCGTAACACAGAAACAAAAACGTAAGCTTGCAACCAGTTTCAAGCTAATCCATTTAAGAAGCTTCTCACATTAGCTTTCTTGCTTCTTTCCCCTGCGTTTATAGGATTGGAAAGGGCGTGTTGTGTCTCCCACAGATGTGACAAGGCGTCGGAGTAACTTTGCACCCATCAGCGATTGCATGGCAGAGGCCACGTTGACGCCACTTCAGAAACTTACTGGGCACTCTAAATTAGCAACGTTAACAGCCTTCAGTAATTTTTTACCCCAAGTATTCACGAGAGAGGCGCTGCGATCGCCGAGGAGTGTAGACGTGCTCGCGTCGGCTCCGTGTTCGTGAAATGATTTTGCAGCGTTTTCTTGCGAATTGTGGCTTAATTTTTACACCAGTCGATTCGTGAAGATACCAGGACTCCGTAGACGCCTCATTTTCAGGTGGGACACTCCATTTCCCTGTGCTACGGACATTTTCCTGTGCTGCGAACGTTTTTGTGAATCGCCCACGCCACCGCCGCGCGTGCACGCCGGGCGCACCGGATACGCGGCGCGCACTCGAGCGAGCTCCGTATCGCCGATCAAGTTTCTCTGCCCCAGCAACGAGCATGGAGCTCGAAGTGGCCGCCGAGACGGGCTGGCGAACAACTCGCCTTCGCCAACCGGCGAAGCTGAGGGACGACTCTTCACCCCAAACTGACTCTACCCAAACCTCAAGCACTCGTTCTCGTTCCAAGACCAGGGCACCAGTCAAAGCACAAGTTCTCAAGGCTGGACGTATGCCTCCGCTACCTTCCAACCAAATCAAGATTATCATTCGCCCCAAGGGAGCCCTCAACATCGCCAAAATTGGTAGTCCTACCGTGACTACAGCCGTTCTCCAAGCCGCACAGCTCAGCCCAGCAGATATTCAACAAGACACGGTGTGCCCCAACACCCAACAAAACATTGTCGTTGTCAGTACGCCAAGGCTGCAGAACGCCGACCGGTATGTCTGCATAAAATCCATTCAAGTCAATGGGGTCACGCACGATGTTAACGCGTATGAGACGGCCGCCGAAGACACCACGAAGGGAGTCATCCGCGGAATCCCCCTCTCCGATACCCCACAGCAAGTCAACGCCAATATCGTCAATACCCGTAACCCCCTCGCACTAGCCGCGAAACGCATTGGAACGACAACCACCGTTGTTATCGCCTTCAGTGGCCCCGACGTGCCATATCTGGTCTGTTACGGAGCTACCTTAATCCCATGCTCATTATTCCGCAAGCAAATAGAAATTTGCTACCAATGCGGCCGCCTCGGACACCGCATGGATGTCTGCCCTTTTCCCAATAACAAGATCTGCAGAGGTTGTGGGGTCCGCAACCCACCTCCCGATCACACGTGTAACCCCAAATGCTCACTGTGCGGCGGCCCTCATCTTACAGCGGACAAATCATGTACGGCTCGCTACAAGACACCATACGTTATTCGCAAGCGCATTGGGGAACGCCGAGCTGCAATGCAAGCCACCCTTCAAGAAAGCGACTTCCCGCGCTTGAACTCCAAGCCCCGCTCCAGATCCCGGACTCCATCACGCTCGAGGCAACATTGTTCCCGGACCCCTTCACGTTCGAGACATCGCCGTTCCCGATCCAGATCTACCTCTACCCCACCCGCCAAGTCTCCTACTAACAAGGTGAGCTTCGCAGAAGCCCTTAAGGGCGCCTCGCGAGAGGGTCGCAAGACACCTTCTCCACAGTCCACGAACACCAATGATAACGCAGAAATAGCTCACCTCAAAAAAGAAAATTTCATTATGCGCGACCTAATTCACAAGCTCTCGCAAGAGGTTCGCGATCTCAAACAATCCAAGACACCCGCTCCTACACCACCCGCCGAAGCGTCCCATTCCTCTAGCCACGACGCTCCACTGACACCAGCCCCCAAAAAGCGGGCCCTCCGAGAGGGAGCCACGGGCCAAGTGCGCTCAGAGGTTAAGGACATGCTAGTCTCACTTCAAAGCACGATGACCACACTCCAGAACGCAGTCGAATCCATGCAACACGCCGTTCTCGCACTGGCACAGCGCGTCACAAACATTGAAACCCACCTACAAACTCTCCCCATGCCCGCTCCTCCTACCCTCCAAACCCCTGCACTGCCCCTGACGGCATCCCCCAATCCCCATCATGGCCCACACTAACAGAGATACACTTATCTGGCAGTGGAACTGCCGAGGCTATCTCCGCAAACAGCCAGTCATCCGTCAACACCTTCGTACCCTCACCCGGCAACCGGACGTCATCATGATTCAGGAAACCCATATCGATTCGGTCACCCTCCCAGGTTACCAACCTTTCATCCCGCCACATGCTTCTCGCCGCCTCTGCACTTTCGTCCACAAGAGAATCACCGCCATCGAACACAATCTCCACGACCGAAACGTCGAACACCTTCTCGTTGAACTTATCCCCACCAGGAGACGTAAGGAAAGTATTTTTCTCCTTAACGTGTACAGCCATCCCTCTGCCAAAGTTCGAAGCCGTTTTCTGACCCTCTTCAAGAAGGCCCTTAACGTAGCTGGCACCAACCCCCTCGTTATCGGTGGAGACTTCAATCTCCCCCACACGGTATGGGGATATGGCTACTCGACGACGGCGGCTCAAAATCTCTGGAAAGACTGCCAAGACCTCGGCCTCACTTTCATTACAGACCCCACGTTCTCCACACGCCTCGGTAGCTCCACTTCCCGCTACACGACCCCCGACCTGACATTTACCAAGAACATCACCAACGCTCAATGGAGCAACACACAACATGATCTCGGTAGTGACCATTCCATCATTGCCATACTTATCCCTCGGATAGCTGCAGTTACTGCCAAACCCCGTGAGTTCACTTGGGTTGACTGGGATGCATTTCGCAAGCATCGATCCGCTGACCAGCACGCGGAACGCATAGCGGACATTGATGCATGGACCCGAAATCTCCACTCCGATACCAATGCAGCCACACACACCGTTACCACCGATGCCCCCGTCGAGCGCATGGACAGTAGACTGGCCCATCTCCTCGCGGCTAAAACATCCATCCTATCCCGCTGGAAAGGGCAACGTCTCAACAGGCGCCTCCGCGCTAAAATAGCCCTCCTCAATAAGGAAATCGAAGCCCATTGCCTCACTCTGAGCCGTCAGCAGTGGACTGAACTGTGCAATACTGCTGACGGACAGATCCATTGTCCCTCTTCTTGGAAGCTTCTCAAACACCTCCTCGATAGTCAGGCCACCCGCTCTTCCCAACAAGATCGCCTCACTAAACTTCTCTATACAGAAAGGAAGAAACAGGGCCGCGCCCAAGTCTTAGACTACCTCACCAACAAGTATCTCCCTGTGGGCCCAGTGCAATCTCACGGCTCCTACACCGGGGCCCCCAACCCCCCACTGGACGAAGACTTTAGTGTTGCTGAGATCCAAGCCGCCCTGCATAAATTAAACAGCCGTTCTGCCCCTGGGCCTGATGGGGTCACTAACAAAGCCCTCCGTAATCTGGATGATGCCTCCATCACCCACCTGACAGATTATATCAATGACTGCTGGCGTAATGGTGCCATTCCGCCGGCCTGGAAAACAGCAAAGGTCATCCTTATTCCCAAACCTGGCAAACCTTCTAGCCTCGATCATCTTCGCCCCATCTCACTAACCTCATGTGTGGGAAAGGTTATGGAGCATGCCTTCCTCACGCGGATTGGCACCCATCTGGAAGACACTGCAGCGTATCCTCACTCTGTCATTGGCTTCCGGGCCCACCTGTCGACCCAGGACGTCATGCTACAACTTAAGCACCATATACTAAAAGATAGAACACGTACTACTAAAGCTATACTCGGCCTCGACCTCGAAAAAGCATTTGACAGCATAGCCCATTCCACCATTCTTGACCGCATCTCACGCCTTAATATCGGTGCGCGCGCTTATAATTACGTCAGAGACTTTCTCTCTAATCGCACGGCCTTCCTTTCGGTGGGGGATCTCCGCTCCGACGCCCAGACTTTGGGCAGCGCGGGAACCCCTCAGGGCTCCGTTATCTCCCCAATGCTTTTTAATCTTGTCATGATCGATCTTGCCAAGGAGTTGCAGCGAGTGGACGGTGTCACCCACACCATATACGCTGACGATATAACCATCTGGGCCCACAAAGGCAGTGACGGGGAAATAGAAATGGCACTACAATCCGCCATTGAAACAGTCGAGACCTATATCCAAGGCACGGGGCTTCGCTGCTCCCCTGCGAAGTCCGAACTCCTTCTCTACAGGCGTACTCTCCGTGGCCGCCGTCCAAAATACTCCACCGCTAAACGCCATTACGAAGACATTGCGCTTCATCTCACGGATGGCAGCCCCATACCCCTCGTCACCAATATCCGTGTGCTCGGCTTGCTCATAGAGGCGAACGGAGCGAATGGCATGGCCCTCGCCAAAATCAAGATGAATACAGCCAACACCATGAGACTTCTGAAGCGGGTCTCCAACCGCCGTGGGGGTATGAAAGAGGAGAATCTGCTCCGATTAATCCAGTCATTCGTAATTTGCCACATCACCTACGTTGCTGCGTATCTAAACTGGTACAAGGCTGAACAAACCAAGCTCAACATCCTCCTACGCGGTGTCTATAAACAAGCCCTCGGCCTCCCCAGTTGCACCAGCACTGACCTCCTCCTTCAACTAGGCGTCCATAACACACTGGACGAGCTCATCGAGGCCCAACGTCGCTCTCAGCTGGAGAGACTCACTCTCACAGCTACGGGTCGCCATATCCTCACTTCGCACGGTATCACCTACCACCATCAACACGGCCATAAGCACCAGATCCCCTCTACCATACGAGCTTGGATTCACGCCGATCCTATCCCCAGAAACATGCACCCCGAATACAACCACGCACGTCGCACAGCACGTGCCACGGTTCTCACCAAATCCCTTACTCGCCACGACGGTGTGAGTTTCGTCGACGCCGCCGAATATTCCCACGGTACCCGCTTTGCAGCCGTCACCACGCGTGAAGGCTCTCTCCACCATGCTATCAGCCTAGTAACCCCACACGCTGAGGAAGCTGAAGAAGTGGCCATCGCGCTAGCCACACTAGACCCAACATGCCATACCATCGTCTCTGACTCCCGCTCCGCAGTTAATAACTGTATCAACGGCCGTATTTCACACCAAGTCTTGCGCATCTTGCAACAAGCGCCCCGCTCAACCGACCATCAGGTTACACTCGTCTGGTTCCCGGCTCACGTAGGCACCGTCCACCCGCACCTCCCCAACCTCAACGAGGTTACCCACTCCCTAGCGCGAGGCCTAGTTAACCGCGCGGGAGAAGGGGAGGCTGCCCCCACCGGTAGGGATCGCCTGACACGCTACAATGATCTTGTGAAGTCCTTCTACTTAGAGCGTAGAACCTTCCCCGGCCCACACAACAAACTATCCCGAGCGCCGGCTACAACTTTCCGCCTTCTACAAACCAATACTTACCCCTCGTTACAACTTTATAACAAGATCTACCCAGACATTTATCCCAATCCCACGTGCCATATCTGCAAGACACAGCCAGCCACACTTCCACACATGCTTTGGGACTGTACACACCAATACCCCGACACTAACCCCACGACCCTCTCGTCGAGATGGCACGCTGCCCTGCGTAGCCCCAACCTTGACGACCAACTCTGGGCGACCCAGCAGGCCTGCGAGGCGGCGAAGAGGCAACACCTCGACGTCCCCACGTGGGAGGCCTAGGCCCAGCCACCATCTCTTGCTGGTTTCAATAAAGTTTATTCAGTCAGTCAAGTATTCACGACATAATGCCTAAATAGACGCCTGAAATAACTACAAGAACCAACGCTGCACATAGTTATTAAAGGGAAAATCAGACATCCACCGAACCGTAGCTCGAAAGAAAGAAAAGCTTCGCAGTTGAGGAAAAATTCGTACTGGTCCGGGACTCGAACCCGGGACCACCGCCTTTCTGGGGCAGCCGCTCTACCATCTGAGCTAGCCAGGCGGCTATCGAATGGCAGGCGAAGTCGAATTTATCCATAACTCAGAAGCAAAGGCAAGACTGACGTAATAGTTCTGCGGAAACCCGCAAGGTGGAGAGCAGTAATTAATACAGGAAAAACCAGACATCCACCCGAACGTAGCTAAGTGCTACAAAGGGAACCCACACAGGTTCCTCGAAAGAAAAGCTTCGCAGTTGAGGAAAAATTCCGGAGGTGCACATAGTTGCGTGGCACAGGTAAGATAGGAATCCGACTGTTCCCGCCACTTTTCGTCATTTACGGAACGCTATAATTCCGAGTAATTGCATCTCTGGCGAGTGCTTCGTAATTGATAATTAATTACCTAACAACCTAACAATAGCCAGCAAAAATGAACTCACCAATTAGCGTACAACAGGTTCACAGAAGGCGGATAAGTGTCATATTATTAGTGACAAGAGCATCGAGTGACACTCTTGTTTCTTTCGTAGCACTTCCGGTTCACCTCCTGAGACGACCAGGGAGGAAATTTAAAATAAACAAAAAGAAACAGAAAATTATGGTAGGGTATAGCATTCAGGGTTTTGATGATATATATGATATAAAAGCACAAGTGTAGTTACAAGTTGAGTAACTGATGTGTGTGGAATAATTATAATTAATTAGAAATCACTGAGATGACCGGGGACAGGATTCAAGATAAATCAGAAAGACATAGTACAGTACAAGTTTCGTGGGTTTCACTATATATGTATCAGTGCGTAAGTTTAGTCACAAGTTGAGTTACTGAACTATCTGGAATAATTTCAATTAATTAGAAAGCACTGATTACCACACATCAAAGCACCATATCTCTAGTATACTGAAAACGTGCTCTAACTGAAGCACTGCGCTGGGAGGCCTATATGGCGCCCATGAGCAAAATTCGTAATACGAAGGGGTCGGGTACTTGCGCGCACGATATATGCGTCTTCTACAAATGGAAAAGAGCACCGCGCTCTTTTTCGGGCAAAATGCGCGAAAACAACGCGGACACACACAGAAGGACACTCACACGAGGCGTGCAACAGCAGTAAAGTGCGACTTCCAACAAGTCTATTGACTTCATGTACTTCTTGTAACTATACGCACGATTCGATCATTAAATGTCTGCGTTAAATTTTGGTGTGTCATCATTTTCGCGCCTTTCGTCTGAAGTTGCCAAGCCAACAAGCTCATACTTTTATCCTAAAGTTTTGTGGAACATCTATGCGAAAGAAAGCAAAAAAAAAAGGACTTGCGTGCACGTTGTTGCCGATTTCCAATATAAGAAGCTCATGGATATTCTCACCAACGGTTCCATAAGCGAACGCAATGATGCCTGTATATAGTTCCGCGTATTAGCGTCATTTGTGACTGCGTACACGATGCGGCCCCGTTTCTTCATTTTTTTTTCAGCAGCGCAAGAGTCACTGTGGGGCGGCAGTCAGTCGTACCCTACCATAAACGCACAAGACACTTTATCCACTCGTTACGGCAATATAAGGCAATAGGGCCATGGCCATCATCGCAAGAGAGAAATCGACAAGGGTGAAAGCAGCAAGGTGAGAGGCACAAGTGAACAGCGGTTATCAGTTACGATATCGTAAAGGATAGACACTCATGAAGAACCTTATCTTTGGGCGAGGCCTCGCGAACGCCCAACGTCATGCCTCGTTTTATGAAGCGTTCCTAGACGGGAAGGTCTTCTATTGTGCAGAGCTCCGCCTCTTGAGTGAAAAAGAAGCTACGATTTTAAAGAATTGGGGTGGAATGTCAATAAACTGCATTCATTACTTCTGTCGAGAGGCAGATCCGAAGCCAGCCGTACTGCTGACGGGAGCTGGAGTTTCGAGTGGACGGAAGTTCTAGAATTATCTTACATTAGCCGTGTGTGGGCGAAAGCTTTCCGTGATAACGTCGCGGCTCAGCTTTTACCCTGTTCACGTTATCTGAGCAGGAAAGCCTGTTTTGCCAACAGCCCCGCTTCGTTCCGATCCTCCCGTTCACATACTCTGCTTCTCGCGTTGCACGCTTTGTGGCTGAGCGTGTTTTTGCGAGCATCGTGACAGTATATCGCAGTGGTGGTGGTAGAAAAGCGCACACCGTTCTCAAAGCATTGTTATTGAGCACACAATTCCTACCTGTTTCACGTATAACAAATGTTTGGGCAGTAATCTGAACATTTGTCCTTCAGCTGAAGATCACATTCGCAATGAAAGCTAGGATTGAGGATGGCATTATCTATTCCCCGTTTCCTGACGTGGAACTTCCTTACTGCTCCTTCTATGAAGCCGTCGAGAGGGCACTTCTCGTTGATTCGGACAAGCCTATCCTGGTGAGTACAATGTTCATAGTGAACTTTTTGTAGGGCAGTAGATTTCTATATGTGTTGCCCACATTTTAGTATTTACCATTATGTCCAGGAACGAAAAAGACGCACTTTATTATTGCGCGAAACTGCGAAAAGTAAACCATTTAATCCAGGATGACTTTGCTTACAATTTCGGTTGAAAACTATCTGGATAATTGTTTCTTACTGTTAAGATAGCTCATGCTTCAAGAATATATGTTGCAATAGCACAAAAAGCAAAGAACATCATAAAGCGGTGGAATTCTCAAAAGGTATTCAGAGATGAGACCGGCGAAAGCGTTTGCCACTGAAGTTCACAGCATCAATGATTTGCTAAAATCAATAAAGCGCCACTTTGGCCAGCTACTATGCATTTTTATGCAGTCTGGTTCTTCGGGTCTTAACGTCAGTTTCTATGCTGATACAAGTATTGATTTTTAGGACTTATGTTAAACATACGCAATTTCAATATAAAACGCGCCATCAACGTTCTGCAGGACTAGGGTACAAAAAATCGACAACTCGAAGCGAACGTGTCCAATAATACGCTATCGCCGTGCGACTCGCTAACCAACTGGCTTGCTCAGACGGTAAAGCGACAGCACCGGAAAGGCGTTGTATAACGTGGCATCTATTATTTTTTCTGAGACTGCAGGGTTTTTATTCTGCACAAACGGCATAGCATTCTTGGTAGCCGTATGAGGGTTTGCATATAGAACAGCAAGCTTGGAATCATAGCATGATGTGTGCGTAGGAGTCGCAGCATAGAATAATGTAAAATAATGGAAGTATATTTCAGAGTACAATAAAACGGCGAGTGTTTATGCTCTTATCGCCTTTTCTAGCTTTCCGAAAGCATGCGCCGTGATCGTAACGCACTCACGTCCCTGCGCATATTAAGGTTTGAGAAGGGAACCAGCTGATGTTTCTTGACCTGAGTATTTTGTCGTGAGCATCATTTCTGGAGGTAGCGCAGCCCCAGGGCAGCAAATCCACTCCTGAGCTTCCTGACAGGCCAATAAAACTGACAAAACGTGGTACTGCGACACTCTGTGTGAGGTCAGCCCTCGCGGGAATAATGAAACCTTGATATACCCCCCCCCCCTACAAACAAATAATAAATAAATAAATATGGACCGGCTGCGAGAGTTTAGTGATCCAGCCTACCAGATGACGCAGGTGTGCGAGTTGACAAAGTGAGTGAAAGTGAAGTGGCAGACAAGAAAGAGCGCAACGTTCCAGAGTGTTTTGGCGTGAACGCAGGCTTTTCGGTGGTTGTTCGGGCTCGAAGAATATGCCTGCTGGTTCGGGACGAAAACACGAGGCTACACCCGACAACGATTATGTTTAAGAACAAATGTCAGTTTGTTCCTTCTGCTGTGGGTGCTTTGCATAGAATACCTTTGTCGATTAGCGATACAAATGCAGGAAAGACAAGCCTCTGAATGCGCGTCTTAACGAACGCAAAAGCGCGGTAATATATATCTGTATATGCCACGAACTGTGAGAATCAGTATAGGCGAAGCGTTACTTTGCCTTTGTCAAGAAAACTATTCTTGTTTAGTGAACATATGGAAAAATAGAGCATACGACCAAGGAAAAACGCCTAGCTCAACAACAACATGCGCAACTGATGCATGAAGCCGAAAAGCGAGAACGATGATATCATGGCGGCGGGGCGGCGATGATGGCATGACGACAGCGTGATACTAAATGTAGAATAGAGATGACAGAATGACGGCGACGGAACGACGACGATGGCCTAACGACAGCACGATACCAAAAATAGAATGGGGATGATAGAATGACGGCAATGTCACAACGATGATGGCATGACAACAGCGTGATACCAAATGCAGAATAAGGATGACAGAATGACGGCAATACAAAGACGACGATGGCCTGACGACAGCACGATACCAAAACTAGAATAGGGATGATAGAATGACGGCAATGTCTCAACGACGATGGCACGACGACAATGCGATACCAAAAGTAGAATAGGGATGATAGAAAGATGGCAATGTCGCAACGACGATGGCATGACGACATCGCAATACCAAATGTACAATAGGGAAAACAGAATGACGGCAATGGAACGACGACGATAGCCTGACGACAGCATGATGCCAAAACTAGAATAGGGATAATAGAATGACAGCAATGTCAAAACGACTACGGCATGACGACAATGCGATACCAAAAGTAGAATAGGGATGATAGAATGAAGGCAATGCCACAACGACGATGGCATGACGACAGCGCGATACCGAATGTAGAATAGGGACGACAGAATAACGGGAATGAAACGGCGATGATGGCTCGACGACAATGCGATACCAAAAGTAGAATAGGGATGATAGAAAGATGGCAATGTCGCAACGACGATGGCATGACGACATCGCGATACCAAATGTACAATAGGGAAAACAGAATGACGGCAATGAAGCGACGGCGATAGCCTGACGACAGCATGATACCAAAACTAGAATAGCGATAATAGAATGGCAGCAATGTCACAATGCGATACCAAAAGTAGAATAGGGATGATAGAATGAAGGCAATGCCACAACGACGATGGCATGACAGCGCGATACCGAATGTAGAATAGGGACGACAGAATGACGGGAATGGAACGGCGACGATGGCCTGACAACAGCATGATACCAAAACTAGAATAGGGATGATAGAATGACGGCTATATCAGAATGACGATGGCATGACGACAGCGCGATACCAAAATTAGAATAGAGATGGCAGAATGGCAGCAACGGAACAACGACGATGGCCTGACGACAGCGCGATACCAAACCAAGAATAGGGATGATAGAATGACGGCAATGGAATAAAGACGATGGCATGACGACAGCGCAATACCAAAAGTAGGATAGGGATGACAGAATGACGGCAATGGAACGATGGCATGACGACGTTTGTGCGAATACAACGCAGCGACGACGGTGGCTTGCTCATGTTGGAGCTCACACTCGCGTTTACGTGCATCATCTTCTCATCCTGGGCCGCCTCGGTTAGAAATATACCGGAGGAATGCCTGGAGCATATCCGCTGTTAACCATTCGGGCAGGACAAGAACCTGCCGGTATGATTTAAACCGGATTGTTGCACTAGCCTTCTCATGGCCGAGAAGATCTCTGTTTTTTTTTCTGTGATAATACCGTAACATTGTGCAGACATCGCGATAAAAACACGAGGGAAATCATAAGGGCGTATGGTAGTCAGAATGAAGTAGAGGTCTTTATGAGCTAGCGATGTAGCTACCGCTGAAAGAAAAAAAAAATGTTTCCCCCCAGCCCGAAACTGAACACGGCTCCAGGCCGTTATTTTCAGGTTCCTACAGACGAGATACTACCTCACCCCCAGAGTACTTAGTTGGATAGACCCCAAATTCCCGTAGTCGTGCTCCAAATGTGGTCACGCATGCTGCTCCTTCGATCACATGCTCTGGCTGTGCCTGTAAAACGCAGGCTCCTACCTTCAATACAAGTCCAAGTGAAACACCTTGCTAAAGAGCTCGGATTTCACGAACCAACTACAGGCTGTCCAGAGGGCCCGAGAGGTCGCGGAGAGTCACTGCCTCCTTATACCCTCGTGGGCGGAGCCACCAATATGATTGGGGAGCCTTTGGTTTCCCCTAATCAAGTTCCTCGGGACACTGTAATAAAGCTCATCACTGTCTAGGTGTATTAAAATCCTGAAGCTAGGGTGACTTTTCTGTTTCTGCCGATGCTTTGCGCGTTAGGTAAAGGCCATTACGTTGGGCATCACCCTACGTATAGAACGTCTGAGCTAATGATAGCCAAGTGCTAAAAGATATGGTGCATTATTTGATGATAAGATTTACGATGTTCAATCATCAGTCCTCTCCCTGCACACGGATAATTTTTCTTCGATAGAAATAATATATATTGAACTTGTGATTTCTTTAAATAAGGTAGCATGCGAAAGTGGTCATTGCAATCTCAAATACCTTATTCAGTCGGTTGCACTGTGCCATGTGCTAGATTATTATTTTTCAGTGATTTACTCGCAGCATGCGAAATACGGTAATTGCAGCGTAATTACGCACCCTCGTGCCTGGACACCATCACCTGAAAAGTGAGGCGAAGGAAGTAACTCCGCTCTTTGCCTAACTCGGCAGCGACATAATTAATGCGTAGGCTTTAATCTTAATGCTGTACACGCACCTTCCGATCAACAAAAATTAGAAGGGACAAACACCGAGTGTTTGTCCCGTCGAGTTGGTTGCCGAGTCAGGCTGTAAGAGGAAGCGGGAGTTCTTCGGCCGAAAAGTAACTACGCAGGACATAGCGCGCTGGAAACGACGGAACGAGATGTTTTAGGGCACAATGGCAACTTTCCCATTAGAATTGACGCCTTTAGATAAATACACTGCATTTTTACCACTAGCTAGTCAAGTAAATATTGCATAAAAATAATTCAGGTGGTCTAAGACGGCTAGGACAGACCATCGTGCACCCATTCTCTTTAAAGCTTTCTTTAACATTAGCCGAGGCAGATTGTATAGCCTGCTGTCTCCAATGAAAAAATCAATCGGTACTTAGCGCTGTCTTTTCCTTTCTTTCGTCACGTCCCGTCTTTTCGCGCTGTTGCAAGGATGAACCAAGGCGAAGTCGCCCGCTTTCAATGACACTGCACGTGAATTTTCTTCGCGAACTGCCTTCCCGAACTAGCTATGAAGTTTGTCGGCTCTATGCGCTATCTGCCATGCAGCAAGGCAAGCAGGCGAGTAATAAACGAAAAACATGACAGAATCTCATCGGAAGAAGGAAAGCTAGGCTGGCATCTGTCAACGTCTCCTGTTACGCGAGGCATCTTCAACAGAACAAATGGTGTGCTATGTATTTGTGACTGCTTTTTGTCGCTCGTTGCTGGCCATTTTGTGACATACGGGATCATGGAGCAAAGTAATCTTACAAATTGTACCAACGTGATATGTGTTTCTCACGCATGAGTTTCTTGTTAAAAACGCAGCGCGTACAGCTATGCACTCATGCATTTGGACCATTTCGTTGCCTCAGAGTCTGTTGACATTGCAATATAAGCAATATAAGCAGCTGCTTCCTACCATGCAAAACACTGTAAGAAAATTAATAAAGAGCTCATGCACAAGTTCTTTTTCCAGAAATGAATGCCAGATAAACGCATCTCCTGTTACTTAAGCCAAAGAAGATGCAGAACTAAACTGCCTAATCGCACTTCAATACTTTTGAGAACTACGTTGGCATTGTAATCAATAAAGCGAAAGTTAGAGCGGAGTGAAATAAATACTACATAAATTTTTTTAAAGATCATACATAGCGTTTCTTGCACAGCAAAAATTTTCGGTAGCTTCTAAACCCCATAGAAGTGAGATAATTGAGCACTCAGAAAAGCGCGTGAACGTAGGCTAACGCAAAAACTAATCCGCGATGTACAGCAAGGCTATTGTTTTCGCCAACCCGCTATGACTGTGACGGCTGCGTGTAAAAAGTCATATTAGGACCGAAGCAGAGTGGAACAGGAAGCCGACCCTGCACGCCTACGTGAGAATTACGACATCCCTCGTGCGCTGGCTCATCGCAGCAAACATGCAGAGCAACGTAACAGATGAAAAATAATCACCGCAGAATTACTTGTGAGCGAGTCGGTAATAGCCAGATAAGAAAGTAATGTGCATGAATAGAATGCGCAACGCGTATTATTGTATGAGGGAAGCTTCAGCCCTTTACGAGAGTAGGTGCTTAGGTGAGTTGGTAATTCATGGCAAAACATAGCACAGCGCGTAAGACGAGGTTGGCTGGAAATTACGGACTACGCCGTGCGGGTCGTTCATTCTGTGTGGTCTGCTTTTCTGAAGATTGAAAGTCTTGCCTGGCCTTCTAACACGTCGAAAGCCGCAACACATGCCATAACTCCGCGACACCAAACAGCAAACGTCACACCAATATCCGCATTACGTGCACTCAGTCGTCTTTGTGGCACAGCTTTCGGTAGCAATACGAATTTACGCTATATTACAGGCTTGGTGCGAACCAATAAGGCTATGCGGTTCGGTCATCGCGAAAGATCATAAGCGCCGCGCCGGGAACTAAGAAGTACTTATAAAGACACTGCACGATTTGCATTTATCCGCTAAGAACTTTACACCGAGGTTGGGTCTTCGGTGCGTAATACTTTACGTTCATAAAACATTAAATTCGGTTGTTTTACGTCCCAAAACCTTGATTTGATTAAGAGGCACGCCGTAGTAACTGACTGCGAAGACAGTTTCACCACCTGGACTTCTTTAACGCGCACCCAATGCAGCGCACACGGGCATTTCATTTCACCCTGATCGAAACGCGGCCACCGCGGCCGGGATTCGATCCCGCGACATCGGGCTCAGTAGCGCAATGCCGTAGCTATTACGCTACCAAGGCGGCTTTTGCGTTCTTAATTTCTTAGCAGTCTCGAAATTTCACCAAATATGTTTGATCACGAAAACACAGCCAAACATATTCTGCATTTCCAACGGACATATTGGAATGTAGCGGAGCTTTCGTACAGCAAGCATATCAGTACCACAAATTTGGTCACTGCATTTCTGCGTCTCTGGGTTATATGAAACTCGCGAGCGCCTACTCTCCGCCGCGCCCGTGCTACGCAAAAGTGACAAATCTTATCTTGGCCTGCGTTTCTTAATTTAAATGTGGCAGCGACTTTCTGGCGGACCCTTGTTATGGGTGGTGTGCACCGTACTCGGAAATCACCACTGAAGTGAACACGTACACACGATTGGCCGATTCCTCATTGTAGGTATGCGATAGCATGTAAATCGTATATCATCATGATCACCACGCTCCCATCAACTCCATAAGTCCTGTTTTTCTATTCGCTTGCGTTACCAAGCGACATAACTTCTGTTTGAAATAATATACAAACTTGCAGGCCTATTTCGTGCTGGCGCCCTGTAACGTAAAACTATTCCAATATGTCTATATTCCAATCTCCTGACGTCAACTTTGCGTAATCGCCAACGCAAGCATCGGACCCGCAGCGTTGCCTGAAAAGCCCAATAAAATGCTCTCCTCGTTTATAGGAAGTCACTCTTGTTTCCTTTCAAAACGATTCGCACTGCCTACATTGAGCGGCATTTCTTATCTAATTAGCAGACAAGAGGCGAGGAGCACGCTCAAGTGGAGAGAGTTTCGAAGGGGCCGAGCCAGCGCACTGAAAATAGATAACCGGATGAAGAGGCTGGTGCCGGCGTCTGCGACTGATCCCCTTTCCCTTATTTCGCTTGGAGTGGCTTGTCTAAAATCGCGGCGCGTGCAACGGACTGTTAAAAATGCCGCTGAAACGGATACTAATCAAAGACGAGTTGTCAGAGTGGTGTCGTATACCTGCTGAAAAGGCTCGATAACTTATCCGGCCACGGAAGAAGTTTTGTTACACGCAGATAAACCCATGCTCTCCGGCTCGTGCCAGTAGCCAGTGACTGAGCGATCGGTGACAGCCATCTTCTATGCCTTTCGGACCGCGGCAGTCTCCGGCTATTCAGAAAGAAAATGCGCTTTTGTTAGTCGTATTAATGCATCTTTATCGCGTACACGTCACTTGAGGCAATGGATTTTGGCGGTTTTGTGACGCCAACTGACAGACAGGTGATGTGGGTGCCGCTGACACCTTTTGACCAATAGCAGAGGGTTATTGTCGAAAGGCGGCAAATTAGAAATAATTATTTTTTATTCGGTCGTATCATACATAATCAGTGGGCACAGGTTATATGAGATTGGGAGTTGTCATGGTTTTCGCGACGTCACGGTACAGAGAGGCGATGTGGGAGTGCTCCAAACTGATTTTTGACCAATCGTGGAGCACTGATTGCAGAATTGGAATAGAAAAGTTTGGAATAGCTTTACGTTATAGCACCCCAGCTCTCAAACAGTGAGTTCGCGTTGGCATGACATGTACCGCCCGTTTCCCTTGTAGAGGGCATGTGCCATGTTTTGGAAATCATCATCATAATCAACACACGAACACACTTCTTGGAAGATTCCTCGGTGTGAACATGTGACAAACGTTGAAAATCAACATGGTAATCCACACGGGGACACGCCTCTTGGCCTATACCCCTGTGGGTATGTGTCATAGGGTGGACATCATTATTAAAATCAACATGTGGACACGCTTCTTACCCGATTCTCCGTTGTATGTGCCAGACTATAGAAATCATCATCAAAACAACAAGTCGACACGCTGTTTGGACGTTGTTCTGTTATTATGTGCAATACCGTGGAAATATGATCACCATAATAATCAAGACGTCGACAGGCTTGTTGGCCAATCCACCATTGTGGGTATGGGCGATACAAAAAAATGTGTCACAACCCATATCACACGAATATCGACAGTAATGCGTTGGAATTGAATCTTTAAAGCGACACTACGTATTGCTTCCGTAGAAACGAGGTATGTATTAGGCATGTACTGCAGCGGGACTCCGCCATCTAGTCGGCGCCATCTAGCGTGCTACCGCGAATCGTGCGCGTGGCCAGCGAAATGCACGGCATCTGAGAAATGCGTCACGTAGGAACCGCACTCATCTCCCGCGCTTCTTTCTGGACACGCTGTACCATCTAGCGACACAGCCGTGAAATCCCCGCGTGGCCTGTGTGATGAGAAACGTGGTGCGGTGCGCACCACGTCTCTCATCTCTGAACGCTCAGAACTGTTCCCCGCTTGCCTCACACCCAGCGACACATAATAATCAGTGACCCAAATTTGCGAAATGTTCAATGAAGAGCAACGGATACCCTGTGCATTCAAGGGACAACTCGCTAAAACATCGACGTGAAAGTCGTTGATTGAAAAGCGCCACATATATAGTGCATTTGTGAGGCAGCCTGCTAAATGCGTCGTGTTCCTGTCCTTGAGGAACGTCTGTGACAATATTTCGATTCCACTCGCATGAGGGAAATTTAAGGGATCCTATTTGACCTTCTCGAGCGGCACATTTCTATTCGCATATACCTATTGACACAAGTTGGCACCAAAGGCGGCCATTGAAGAGCGCCGCACACTTGTTGACACTGAACCAGTAACCGAAGCTGGCATCAAAGAGGTTCATTGAAGACTACCATACACCTAGTGGCACATTCCCAGTATTCAAAGTTGACGTCAAAGAGCTTTTTGGGGCAGCGGTGCTAATCAGACCCGCCCCTAGAGTGCGCGATGTCGACATGAAATAGGTTCGTTGAATCGCGGCACGTATGCACCCATTTCCACATTCCAAGTGATCGAAGTTGGACCGACGGTTGCTTTCAAACCGCGTTACTTCAGCATAGCTGCCCGATGTGCTACCCATTCCCCCACTGACTACATGTTGCCTCAAGCAGGCGGGAAAACGCTTAGATACACACATGCATAGATAGCCCCTGGAAAGTGCGAGAATTATCCTAAGAATGCTAAAGCGTTAATAAAGATAATCATCATTACAAACATGCTCCTTGGCTGATTCGCACTTGTAGGTATCTGCCATACTATGGAAATCATCATTGCTATCAATACGTGAGCATACTCCTTGAGCGATCCCCCATTGTGGGTGTGTACCATAGTACGGAAACCATCATCGTAATCAACATGTCATCGGATATATGGCTTACGCAGAAGTTGCGAAAGGCTCATAATTCAGAGCGACATTTAATAGAGGCCGCCTGTGTTTAGAAAGCAGATATAGACACGCCCGCCGTGGTTGCTCAGTGGCTGTGGTGTTAGGCTGCTGAGCGCGAGATCGCGGGATCGAATCCCGCCTGCGGCAGCCGCATTTTGATGGGGGCGACATGGAAAAACACCCGTGTACTTAGATTTAGGTGCAAGTGAAAGAACCCCAAATGGTCGAAATTTGCGGAATCCTCCACTACGGCGTGCCTCACAATCAGAAAATAGTTTCTGCACGTAAAACCCCATAATTTTATTTGAAGCAAAGATAGCCGTGCCAAACGTGCGCACACGCTCCAAAGCAGGAATTTAGCCGTATCTATTTTTTAAGGAACAACGCGGGAAATACAGCTTATTCTCAGCCGCGAAATTAAGTCAGCTTGTAGTTTGAATGTGAAAAGAATTTGAATGAGCTTTGTTGAGACAAGGCAGCCTTGGTGCCTTATCTTACAAGAGCGAACGTTCTCAAGATGGAACTGATTCTCAGGATGACACTAGTTTTGAGATATTAATTCCCGAACTTCGCGGAGAATTGCACTGGCGTTCCAGTTACTTTTGTGCTTTAATGCATAAAACGATGTTTTCTTAGGAACATAACTGGAGCGCCAATGCATTTGTCCGCACTATTTGGGAATTATTATCTCGAAACTCGTGCCATCCTAAGAATTTGTTCCCAGTGGATCCGCCTTGTGAACTCGACGGCTAGAATTTGTAAATTGCAATATGGGTGATGTGTTAATTACTTAAAAACTGAATTAGGGAATTTTTGTTATAGTCGATAATGCATATCAATTTTTTTGTGCAAGTAATGTACGCCTCTTCGTGTAGATTACCTCATAAACTAGAATTGTGCTCTTTGCCTCAGGCAACATTTACAAATTTTCAAAAGAGTTCTCTGGATCACCCTGTTTATTGTGGGCATTTATTGGGCAAATCTTGCTCATCTTTATACTATCGCCATCGTACGTTTGTCTTTCTTCATCGGCTTGGCGTCATCATCATCATCGTATGCCGCGTTGACTCTCCGCCGCGTTACTGGGCTGATTAAGTGTGGTTCTGATAGCTACGTCATAAGCAGTGGTGGTGCTTCTCGGCTTTCCGCAGTCTGACTGCTACGCGTATTTCCTGGAGCTCTGTTCGAGCCGCCTCTAGTGCCCAACGACAGTGAGCACACAATACATCAACACGCAGAAAAGACATACAAGACATTTACCTTTGAAGACATCGCCAATGATCTTTTACAAACTATCTTTATCAGGCAGCGATAAGAGTCACTTGAACTTGTGATGTGTTTTCGAAATGCGCTCTTGTGGAACAGGTGTTTTGCAATCTCATTGCCTTACCATTGTTAGGGTCCTCTACGCACTTTCCGATGGCTATGTAACAGCCTTTCCATGTTTGCACCTGTATTTGTATGTGTATGTCTAACTGCTTTCCGCCAACGTGGGTCGCTGAGTAGTCCGTGGTCGAGTGGTTAGAGCATCGGGCTGCTCTGCTGAACGAACAGATTTGTAAACCAACTGCCGGACCTACTGGATTCACTGACTGAGTGGCAATGTGTACATACAGGCCTCTCTTCAACGAAGCTCTGTCACGCCAGCATGGGTGGCAATGGAAGCGGGACTGGGTAGGCAGCGAAGAAACTTTTTGACGCCGAATTGGAGTACTGGGTATGTCCCATTCGGTCTGCGCTGCGCTGGTCTTTAACGAACCTTCTTGTTGCTAACTTCCGTAACTGGGCACGTCCCAGCAGCTTTGTGCTGCTCATTACTGAATGTCTTTTACGCCATCTTGGACAACTAGGTATATGCCACTGAGAATGTGCCGCTTTAGTATCAGGAAAAAGATCCTTGAAATTTGCGCATTGTTTGGCGGACACGAGCCCATGTCGCAAGGGCTCCTCAAGGGCAGCTACGCCATGCATTACCAGGCTGCGCCACAATTACAGTTGGTATGTGCTGCTTTTAAGGGAACATCTCACCAATTTGCGTCACTGAGTCTGTACCACTGACTGTGCGTCAGGCGAGGGAACGTCATGCGTCTTCTCTCGGAGGCCATGCGTGAACTTGTTGGCAGCGTCAAAAGATGGCGGAGTGCGTCCAGAAAGAAGCGCGAGAGAGGATCCCGGTTCCTGAATGACGTGTTTCTCAGCGTTCGCGCGTACCAGCGCGCCATACGTTTTGGAGGCCACGCGTGGACTTCGCGGCGAAAGCATTGGATGGCGCCGAGTGTTCTTAAGGAAGCGCGAAAGTTGACTCCTGCCGCAGTACACGCCTCATGCATAACTAGTTTTGACGGTGGCAATATATTCTGTTGAAATATTGATTCAATGCTTACGCACTGCCGTCGACTATCATAGTGAAATGGGTTGTGCTGCAATTCTTTTGGCATTGAAGCTCCTCCGCACAGTCAAAATATCGTGTAAAATTTTGGTTGTTCCCTCGTTTAGGTTTTCCGTACTTCTAGGAGTTTCGTCGCATGCGTATTCTTGGCATCTAAAATGTTTTTCTTTTTTTTTCGTTCCTCAGCACTTGAATTTCTGTATTTCTTTTTGCGTGAATGGTGATAACTTCTGTAAGACTGAATATTCTTTTAACAATGCCTCCACTTTGACGACAGGGTAAATTGCGCAATGAACTAGGGCCATTACAGAACGCTCATAACATATTTGTTACAATACTTCACCTGTGACTTAATGGTCTAAAATGTGAGAATGTTTTGTGGTATGGGGATTTGGTTTCAGACGCTTCGCACTTCTCACACCTCAAGCATCCTGTTTGATTTATGAACTTGCCTACTCAATTAAGTTCCAAATAGTTTTTTTGTTGCGCTGCAGTAGACGCTTGTGACTATTGGCAGTAAAGCCATATTTGGGGTCTTCTTCATGTATATAGATATTACGCAGCTGCAACGCACATCTTGAAATATAGGTGAAGCGAAACTTGCGTGCAGCCCTTTTTCAAATGTTATAAATTTTTCCATATCATTCCTGTTCCTTCGGCATAAAGGGAACCGGCTCACGTGCGTGTGCTCTCACGTATCCTTGCTACGCCATGTGACACGCGCGGCGATTGTCTCAAATAGCTAGTTAGAGTTAGCATGATAAAAGCATGCTTGCCATTGTAAGCTTAATGAGTGGAGCATCGGGCTTATATTTCGGCTTCTGTACTGGAGAACCATCGGACACATGATCCAATTTTTTTTAAGTATGAGTATTTCGGAAAGATATCAGCAGAAACTAGCAAGCATGGCCACGAAAGACTTCTGGTGTTCGGAAAAAAAAGCTTCAGTTTAAGATAACAGACGGACGTCTTCCTTTCTGTACAACATTTCAGATGCCTTTAAAAGTGTTGTTTATAAGGCATTGTACAAATCGTTGAAATATCCTAGCTATAAACGTGTTTCGGAAAATTGACGAAATACCGTAATTTCTGGCCGCTTTTAAATACGCAGCATAAGCTTCCCTTCAGTTTGCATGCAAGATGGGATAACAACTTCAACGATACTTCAGAACTACAACGACTATCATGAGCAGGTATTGGGAACATTGAACTACTGAAAGAGGATCGCTCTCTAGTGCTTAGAAACACAGTGACACAAAACAACAGTAGACAAATTTGAATGTACATCAATGTTCCGCTTAGACTATGCATGTAGTGTAACCAAAATGCTTTGAAAATTATCCTCTATTTTCGCACATTTAGAAACAGTAGTAAACGAAAATTTGTTCTCAAAGGCTGACTGGTAGAAAAAAGAAACATTGCGACATTCTTTACTTGGATATGTTACATCAACTGGATTTTAGTGTACTCAATGCACATTTACAGGATAGCAAAATAGTTAAAGCGCGCTACCATTCCCTATCAAAAAATTATTTGCGTGCCTTAGCGATGTTTTCTTGCGCAAAACATTTCATGTCCAGGAATTCTGGACATTCTCCTTCGGAACTTCACAGCAACGCACAAGTGTGACTCAATGGGAATTTTTTTTTTCTAATTTATATTTCAGAATATAGGGCGAGGGTCAAAAAGTTTCAAACGACGACAACAAGAGGGTAGTCCCTTCTAGCAACATATGCATTTTGGCACTTAGTCGGAACATTGGTGGTACGTTAAAGCAGTTAAAGAAAGTCAGACAGGGGCGGTGAAGTCCAACGACAGGAGAAAATCGTTTTGCACCCTCCCACCAGAGGGCACATTGGCTTAAAAAGCGCCAAATTTAAACCTTAAAGCGATTTATTACAGCTGACATTGAAAAGGTATTGGTAGAGGGAGTGTTATGCAGCCTGTTTGCACGTGCAGGCTTCTGAGAAGCAGCCGAGATGGTACAGAGTGGTTATGCATGTGCATGTCTTGAGCGTGCCTGGGTATGGTTGTATGCGCATGTTCGCTCTGTGTATGAGTGTGCGGGCGTGTGCCTCCGTATTTGCGTTTGCATGCGCGCGAGTGCGTGTATGCGTGTGTCAGCGTTCGCGACGTGTGTGAGCGTTCGCAGCGTATGTGGGTGCCTGCGTGTGTGCGCGCTTGTGCGGGCCCTTGCGGTGCATGCGTGGGCGTGTGTGTACGTGTACGCGTGCCAACGTGTGCTTTTCGAGTTTCAGCATGTAGGACTGCGAAAAAATGTGTGCTTGTTTGTGTGCGCATGGATATCTGTGCGTGCGTATTGTGTGTATGTGTGTGCGCGCGTGTGTGTGTGTATGCGTATGACGGATGGAGAGAGAGTACGTGCGTGTGAGGGAGAGTGCGTTTGCGTGCGAGGGATACAGAGTGTGTGTGTGTGTGTGCGCGCGCGCGCGCGTGTGTGTGTGTGTGTGTGTGTGTGTGTGTGTGTGTGTGTGTGTGTGTGTGTGTGTGTGTGTGTGTGTGTGTGTGTGTGTGTGTGTGTGTGTGTGTGTGTGAGAGAGAAGAAAGAGAGAGACGCTGTTTAGAGACAAGACAAAGCGGACGTTGCGTACTACGCTGCGATGTTTTCCTTTGTTAAACTGTACTGCATGACCAGAATATAAGTTCTTTTAAAGTTTTTTTTTCCTTTAAACTAAGTTCTGTGTTATCAATCTCGCACAGCCGGCGTATAATCACTGTCGCGCTCACCTATCACTGTTTCCAGCATGTGTGTGCGCGCGAGGGAAAGAGAGCGTGTGTATACGCGAGGGAGAGAGATAGTGTGCGTGAGTGTGCGTGCCAGCGGAGAGTGTGTGCGCGTGCTAGTGCCTCCGTATGTACATATGCTTGCACGCGAGTGCGCGTATGTGTGTGTGAGCGTTCGCGGCGTGTGTGCATGCCTGCATCTGCGTGTTAGTGCATGTGTGTGTGCGCTTGCGTGCTTTCGGCGCATGCATGGCGGCGCGTGAATGTACACATGTGCGACCGTGCTTGTTCGTGTTTCAGCATGCATGCCTGCGGACATAACTGTGCGTGTTTGTGTGCGCATGGATATCTGTGCGTACGATGGGCACGATGAAGAGGGCGTGTGAATGCGTTTGAGGAAGAGAGTGTGTGCTCGTGCCAGGGAGAGAGAGTGCGTGTGTGTGTGTGCGAGGGTATTTGCGTGTTTGCGGGTGTGAGCGAACATTTTCCTGCTTACACCTACTCTTTGAAACAAACGCGATGTGGAGACCATTAAAGCCCGTGTTTAAATGCACGAGACAACTACGAATGACACTGCAAAAAGAAAGCGCCTGCGATGTCAGTAATGCCGCCCTTGCCTACCACGGCCCGTAAGAGGCTGCCAAGCAGTTCAACTTCGTTATCTTGCTTCCGTCGGTGGCAGCGCAATGTCTTGAAGGCAATGACGCGCAAAATCTGCACTACCATTCGATCGTGTATCGTTTCGGTGACCAAGCGAGCTTTCAGCAGCGCACGTTTGTTGCTATATTGACATTTCAACTTTAAACGGCTTGCGTTCGGAAAAAACAATGTGAATAAAAATCGACAGTCGTCTGGCCGCAAGAAACATGCTCACGGAGCCGTGTCATTCATGACAATATCTCAAAAGGCTGGAAGCGGTCAGGTCGACGTTACCCTCGACATTTTTCCGCGTCAGCGAGGCTTTCAGAGAGCGCTTAATTGCAAGATATTTGTTCTTACTCTTACAGGATCATGTTTCATAAGCATATATTCGCTCAACTATACAATGTCGAAGGCAGGCTCCAAACTACTCATTCGCTTTAGCCACCCAAGATCAATTATTTAAAAGATAATCAACATACATTCGTGAATTACGCACACAACTGTTCAACTTGCTCCGTATCCGGAGGTTACCCTCTGAACACTCTAATGATAATAATGTCAGGAAGATTTACATTGATCTATTTCTTAAAATTTGGTGCCGTCAAAAAAGACCACCTGTATAATGATAGTGCAGTAGGCATCTAATAAAGCAGGTGCGAATGCTCGGACAGGTTTTCTTGGTGCAATTCAAGTTGATGAACTTAGAACACACGCATCCAAGGATGCACCTCTGTCTTTACAATGTATTCTCCTACATTGTTCAAGAAATGCCTCAGTGCCACGGTACATCACAAAAGGTGTGTGGTAGCATTATTTGCTCTCCCTAATAGATTTCTGAGCGTTCGCGGCATCAGGCTTGGTTTTCTGGCGTCATCAGGAATCAGAACAGTGAATTAGGGTCTGATTTATCTTGCATGAGTAATTGACAAATCGCGCAACAGAAGGTTCCCGGAATGATGTGTGATGACGACATTCTGCCACTATCGAGAATGAATGTGGTTTATACACGAGCGAATGTTTGTGGCTACGCAGCGAAAAGCCTAGGCCTTAAGTTTAGCAGAGAGAAATCGGTAATTATGATGTTTAATGAAAAGACGAATAATTACATGGTGTCAATTCAACAGCAAGTCATACGCATAGTCAAACAATGTATATGCAAGTTCAGCCATTGCATATTTGCTTGCTTACGAGGGTATGGGCCATTCCTGATTATGTCGTTCTTGTTTCGGGTATGAGCCCCCATTGCAACGAGCCACTTTAGATTTTTCGCCCTAATCAACCAATATATCGTTTGCCAATGTAGCCGTGCGGTTTGGGGCTGCCTCCACCACGGGCACTAGGTCGGAACTCATGTTTCCATTGACTGCATACGTATATCAGCAATAATTCTAGAAAAAAAGCGGTATTTTTTTCTTTATGTGTTAACAATAGCCAGTTAAAATATATTCCGCAAAGCACTCATCCCAATACTTCAGTACTTTTTGTTCTAACACACACGTGCGCGCTATTGTATTTGATATAATGTACCATAATAATTTTGCATTGATTTCCGCCAGGCAGCTGTTTTTATTTTTAATGACGCCACGAAACCTAGCCTGATGTCAGCAACGCTCATATATGTAATCGGGAGCGCGCACAATGTTCTCGTATATACCTATGCGTATATACAGGGTGTCCCACGTAACTTGAGCCAAACATTAAATACATGCAAATGCAACGTACCTGTACAGACTCAACGTAATGTTTGCCATCGCTTGAAGATACTCAGATATTTATTTTTATTTCGGCATAATTAGATAATTAGCCTTAAATAATGAATCAAATTCTAAAATATTATAATTAGGTGAAAAGTGTCAGTGACAAAATTGTATAGCAATATGAAAACTCCCGATCAAGCAAAAAATGCAATGCCTCATAGCCCCGTAAGGAAGAGGCTACATACACTCAGCAAAGTGAAGCGAACAGTGCCTAAATTCTTTCTAATCACGCATACGACATACAAAACAGCATGTCGAAAAATGCCATCATCAATGGCTCATGCCCCCGTGAGCAATGGTTCATACCCCAGTAAGCAATAAAAAATGTAACGACTCATAGTCCCGTAAGGTTCATGGCTACTCACTTTGCGTGAATTAGCTGCGATGACACTGCCTCTGTTGTCATCGGTGATTTCATTGCGTATGTGTGGGTACCGAAAAGGGAGCGGTTAAGCGTTCCGTGTTGCAGATATATCCCTTGCGATGCCACACTGATCCGGCCCAACCGACAACCCAGCGGCGTTCGTGCATCTATTTGACATTATCAAAGAATGTGACTGCAGTTGCGAGGGAAATAATGACGACCCATTAGGACAATAAGTGAGTTTGTTCCTTTTGTTCAAAATTATGTCACCTCGGTCTCCTGTGCCACAAAGCTTCGCTGGTCAACCACCTTCACGGAGTGGATTGGCTCATGATTTTTTTTTACTTTCTCTCTGTCGATGAGGATCGCTATAGCGGCTTGTTGGTACGGCTTATTTTATTTTGTTGTAGCGCAAGCTGAACAAGGACAACACACGGGCTGCATGACGTTTCGAGGGTGTATATATAGCGACGAGAATGGGAAATAAATCTGTTGTTGAAAGTTAGCGTTGTGTGTGTCAGATGTGCCTTTCTGTTGACCTTGTCAGCTCGCGCTACAACAAAATAAGATTTCTCTCTTTCTTTCTTCGTTTCTTCCTTTCTTTCCTTCTTTCTTTCTTTCTGTCTTTGTTTGTTTTCTCTTTCGTTCTTTTGTTCCTTCTTTCTTTCCTTCGTTCTTTTTTCCTCTTGTTTCTTCATTCATATTCAGCCATTGCATATTTGCTTGCTTACGAGGGTATGAGCCATTCCTGATTGTGTCGTTCTTCTTTCCGGTATGAGCCATTGCAACGAGCCACTTTAGACTTTCACCCTAATCAACCAGTATTTCGTCTGCCAATGTAGCCGTGCGGTTTGGGGCTGCTTCCACCACGGGCACTAGGTCGGAACTCATGTTTCCATTGACTGCATACGTATATCAGCAATATTTCTAGAAAAAAAATAGTGGTATTTTTTTCTTTATGTGTTAACAATAGCCAGTTAAAATATATTCCGCAAAGCACTCATTCCAATACTTCAGTACTTTTTGTTCTAACACACACGTGCGCGCTACTGTATTTGATACAATGCACCTTAATAATTTTGCATTGATTTCCGCCAGGCAGCTGTTCTTATTCTTAATGACGCCAGGAAACCGAGCCTGATGTCACCAAGTTCATTTGTGTAATCGGGAGCGCGCACAATGTTCTCGCACACCTTGTGTGATATACCGTAGCGCTGAAGTGCTTCTTGTATAACGTAGGAGAGTCCGTAGTAAAAGCAGAAGTGTACTGTTGAGCGCATGTGCTTAAGTTGATGAACTCGGTGCAGTTTTGCAAGATTTGTCACAGCGTCGGCCACCACACGGACGTTTGCCCGCAACCGGACACAAAAGTGTGTGCAATCTGTGGGGCGCTCGAGCCCGAAGACGGACACGAGTGCTCACCGCGATGTGCCGCTTGCGGGGGGCAGCACCTCACGGGCGACCGAAGCTGCACAAAACGCCTGAAGCAAACATGACCGCAAGGCCGACCGAGAAGCGGAGGGCACAAAGCTGCTCAACAACACCGACCCCGGTGGTTTTCAACAGAAGACGAAGAATTGGAGCTCAGTGACTTTCCGGAGCTCCCTCAACGGCAAGAGGGGACCCCCTCCAAATTCAGACAAGAAGGAACCTCGAGATCCAGATCGAGATCGCGTACCAGGCGGCGGAGTCGTCAGAGATCTAGGTCAACATCCTTGGCACGCAATGTCAAGCCTCTAGCCCCCAAACAGGAGAGGGCTCCGCAGGCCAAACATCAGACGGCGGCCATCGCGTCACAACAGGTAAGCTGGGCGCGAATAGTGTCTCCCACTGCCGATCCAGTAACTCAGAGTCCAGCCTATCAAAAAATCTTAGAGGAGAACAGAATTTTAAAGGACAGCCTTGCAGAAATTCGAAGGGAGCTAGCTGATTTGAAACAAAGGAATGAGCCCCACACGAACAAAGCCAAGCCAGGAGAAACCAAGAACGCGAACCCACAGGTGACAGGAAAAGACGATAAACTGGATACCATATGCCGACAAATCCAACTTCTTTTCGCAGAGCTGTACAAGTTCAAACGACAGATAGAGGACTCCTCTTCTCATGCCACGAAAGAGGGACCGAACAAACGTAAATGTGCCAGCCCGGGAGCTCCTGCACGCACACCTAAGGAGAGAGAGCTGACCGACAGCGAAAGTACTATAGATGGCTAATCGCCACACGAGAGTAGCCGAAAACCTCGAGGTCTGGCAGTGGAACTGCAGGACTCTTAGAACTAAACATGCAGCACTTTTGAGTTTTATAGATGCGACGCCTGTTCCCCCGGATATAATATGCATACAAGAACCAGGCAAGAACATACCGAACCTCAGAGGATACAAGATGCACACGCACCCTGACCATCCTCAGATAGCAGCACTGACACGGGCGGACATAGCGGTGAGCGTGGACTACGTCCCTAACTGCGGTGTCCAACATCAGGTTCTCACGGTCTGGCCATGTAGACGCTGCAAGCCAAAAACAGTTATTGCCAACGTCTACAGCCCACCTAGAGATAGGAAGGCAAAGTTCGACGTGCTAGTGACGGCCGCATTGCGCAAAGTGAAAAGCAACGACCGGGCATTTATCCTAGGGGACTTTAACGCTCCGCACTCTGATTGGGGCTATGATCGAGGCACTCCTAAGGGCCAAGGGCTAGCCGACCTCGCGGAGGAGCATAAGCTGGTCCTGCTGACGCGACCGGATGAACCAACCAGAACGGGAAACAGTGTAGTCAAAGATACCACGCCGGACCTAACTTTCAGCAACAATGACAGAGGTGTTACCTGGACCAACCTAGGCGAAGACCTTGGCAGTGATCACTGCATTATTAGTGTCTCAGTTAACACGACGCGGGTTCGCCATAGATTAGGAAAAGCCACCATAACCGATTGGACAGCTTATAGACAGAAGCAAAGGCAGGCCACACCGTGCGATAGTGCTACAGAATGGACGGAATTCATCAGGGAAATACACAGAAGCACTACACGGGAAATATCGACAACAGTCGAAACACCGGCAGTAGACAGGCATCTACTACACCTGTGGGAAGCGCGGAGAAGTCTGACCAAACGTTGGAAGAGACAGAGACACAACAGAAAACTCAGGATCAGGATAGCCAGACTTGCGCAGGAAGCCAGTGAGTACGCGCAGCAGCTGCAGGACACCAATTTCCTTCAGTTTTGTGATGCACTCAAAGGAACGCTTAGCACAAAGCGAACATGGGCTATTCTGCGCAGTATGATAGATCCGACAGGAACACGGACCACCGCAAACAGAACACTGAAATTAATTGAAAATGAATACGATGGCACGGCCGATGCCCTCATTGAGGACCTTAAGAGCGTCTACATAGGAGTACCGGACACAACATCAGTGCAATACAACTATGAGGGACCAGACAACGCGGAGCTGGACGAACCCATAACAACGGCAGAGCTCTATGCAGCCGCACAATCTTTCCGTAAGAACACCGCACCGGGTCCGGACCACATTACAAATTCGATGCTGCGCAACCTGAGTCAGGAATCACTGCGGCAGCTTGCGACCTATTTCAACGATAATGTATGGTGCGACGACGGGGAACTGCCAGAAGAATGGAAAGAGGCTACTGTAATACTCATACCGAAACCGGCTAAACCCAGAGATCTGCAAAACTTGAGACCAATATCGCTCACGTCGTGTGCAGGGAAGCTTTTTGAGAAGGTGATCCAAACACGACTGAGCAACTACATCGAGCGGAATGAACTTTTTCCCCACTCTATGCTTGGCTTTAGGCCACACGTCTCGGCACAGGACGCCTTTCTTATGCTTCGCGACGAAGTTTTGGACCCGCCACGAAGCAAAGAAGCCAGGATCGTTGTGGCGCTCGATGTCAAAAAAGCGTTTGACACGATCTCTCACGAAGCAATCCTCGAAGGTCTGGAAGACATAGGTTGCGGAGGAAGGGTGTTTCGGTACGTCCTTGCCTTCCTTCGCGACAGGAAGGCAACGATTGGGTTGGGCAGTACGCGCTCTGACGTCTTCGCGATGCCCAACCGAGGAACTCCACAGGGCTCAATCTTGTCGCCTATTCTTTTCAATGTCGGGATGAGGCGACTGGCCCTAGAACTCGAGCAAGCACGGGACCTCGGATGTACGATCTATGCCGATGACATAACGTTGTGGGCACACCGGGGTTCCTACGGAGAAAAACAAGACCTATTACAGGAGGCCATTAACAAGGTAGTGAACTTCACCAAGCACGCTGGTATGACGTGCGCACCCGAAAAATCAGAGTTCATGTGCGTACGCAGCA
Source organism: Dermacentor variabilis (assembly GCF_050947875.1). Taxonomy (NCBI): domain Eukaryota; kingdom Metazoa; phylum Arthropoda; class Arachnida; order Ixodida; family Ixodidae; genus Dermacentor; species Dermacentor variabilis. The sequence goes on from NC_134571.1 coordinate 189,841,893, forward strand.
AGCGTCATAAGAAAACTACCACACCAAGGATAGACTTACATCTCGACGGCAAGGCCATTCGTGAAGTCGCCCAAATGAGAGTGCTTGGCCTGCTTATCCAAGAGAATGGCAACGTCGATGCCACAATTCGGAGCTTAACACCAACCGTTAAGAGTGTGGCACGTATGATATGGCGAGTTGGACGCAGCCACAACGGGCTCGCGGAAGAAGAAACTATTAGGCTGGTGCAAGCATTTGCGATCAGCCGCATTACTTACGGCCTGCCGTTCCAAAAACTTAACCAAACTGAAATGAAGAAGGTGGACACCCTTATCAGAACGGCATACAAATCTGCTCTGGGACTCCCGAACACAGTCAGCACGGAGCGCCTGGAGCGATTGGGTATTTACAACAAATATGAAGAACATGCCTCTGCAGTTCTGATATCGCAAAGAGAAAGGCTGAGCTCTACGCCCCAGGGCCGCTCTATTCTCCAAAGACTGGGATACAACGCTCGACCCTTATTCTGGGGAGACGAAACAGACTTGTTGTCACGAGATTTGAGGGAGCACGTCCATGTCTCACCTATACCACGAAATATGAGTGCCAGGTACCACGCAGGCCGCAGACAGGCCAGGACGAGGACTCTGCAGAAGCGATTCGGCAAGGATCCGGCCGTCTACTACACGGACGCGAGTGCAACCACTCGCAGGGACTTCTACGCGATCGCCGCAACCAATAGAGTCACCACGATAACCGCTACGGTTAAGACTACCTCGGTATGCACAGCAGAGGCAGCGGCAATAGCGCTGGCGATACGAGACGCCGACTTTAAGGGTCAGTCGGCTCATGTGCTTACAGACTCGCAGGCAGCGTGTCGACTCTTTATGCGGGGAATGCTACCGCGCAGTGCCCAAAGAATACTCGGCTCACGACTGGACCTGGACCACGGCATTACATGGTGCCCCGCGCACAACGGACTCGACGGGAACGAAAGGGCAGACCGCATAGCTCGAGGAAGCAACGACCGAGCAGCGGCCAGAACCCTAGAGGAACCACTGTCCGCAGTGCGCGACATATTAGAGAATCAGAGGAGGGAGAGACGGACCTACGGCCCTCCGCACTGCAAACTAAATAGAAGACAAGCCCAAGACTGGCGTCGCATACAAACCAATTCATACCCGCACCTAAACCTCTTACACAAGCAGCACCCGACATATTACACCGACACCTGCCCGTGGTGCGGCGCGAAACCCACGCTGGCTCACATAACGTGGGAATGTACGGCTCGGCCAAGCACCGTCAATTCACCTTTTCTCAGCGTCACAGACTTCGTACGGCAGTGGGAGGCACTACTCGCACGCGAGGATCAGGGGAGCCAGTTGGCCCTCCTGGACCAAGCCCAGCGAGCCGCAAGAGCCAGTGGAGCCCTGGACTGAGGGCCCCACCCAGACCTGCCATAACTCCGATTAACTGAGCAATAAAGTTTTTTCTCTCTCTCTCTCACCAAGTTCATTTGTGTAATCGGGAGCGCGCACAATGTTCTCGCACACCTTGTGTGATATACCGTAGCGCTGAAGTGCTTCTTGTATAACGTAGGAGAGTCCGTAGTAAAAGCAGAAGTGTACTGTTGAGCGCATGTGCTTAAGTTGATGAACTTGAATTGCGACAAGAAAACCCGTTGGAGCATTTGCACCTGCTTTAACAGAAGGGTACTGCACCATGAATATCCAGGCCGTTACTTTTTAACGGCGCCAAATTTTAATAGAGCAATGTAAATCTTGCTGACATTATTGCTATCATTCCAGTGTTGAAATTAGTAGCCTCTACATACGGAGTAAGCTGAGCAGTTGTTTTCGTAATAAACGAAGGTACGATAATTAAATTGTCAATAATTGAACTTAGGTGGGCAACGGACATGTGTAGCTTGGAGCCAGTCCGCGAGACTACCTAGCTGAGCGAATAATTAATAAACATGCTTCTATTTTACAAATCCTTTACAGATAAACTCTGAAAGCATAACTGACGCTGAAAAAGACCGTCTTTAAGGGCGACCTGACAGAGCCCAGCCTTTTGTGATAATGTGATCAATAGCATCACTCCGTGAGTACGTTCCCTGCGGCCAGTGCACTTTTGATGTACATTTGTTTTGTTTTTTTTTTCTAAATCAAGCAGTTTGAACCTTTGATGTCAATACAAAAGCGAACGTGTGCCGCCGAAAGCTGGCTTGGGCGAAGTAGGGGTGCACGACGCAATGATAGTGCAGATTTAGCGCGTCATCGCCGTCAAGACGCAAGGAAGATAACGAACGTGAACCGCTAGTAGCTCCTAGCGGGACCGTGCCGATGGTGATGGTGCCATCGAGACAAAATACAGGGTGGCAATACTGACTGTACAGGCGCTTTCACAGCGAAGCTGTGTACCTCTGCCCCGAAATGCATTTGTCGTGTCAGGGAGCAAGAATTTTGGCCGATCCTGGAGGTTACGAAGTATCGGGCTGTCACGCGGCGGAGGTGAAGCAGGCTTCAAGTGCTCCGCCAATAGTACTACTACTACTACTACTACTACTACTACTACTACTAGTACTACTACTACTACTACTACTACTAATAATAATAATAATAATAATAATAATAATAAAGATGCATTGTTTCCCGTCGATGGGCATGCTGGAATCATTTGTGAACCGCACATGGTCTCACGCGCAGAAGGCATTGCCGCATATGCATAGGCGGAAATGTATGTACAACCATACAACATGACTCGTAAGAGGAGAGAGGCACCGACTGTGGAGTGCAGTGTCTGCCGTACAAACGAAAGACGAAATTATGATATCCACTGTCTATATATGTATATTCAGGCACACCCAAGTGTGGTACTGAGAAGTTCATTACCACGCACTTTGCATTGGTTAGCTGCGATGACACTACCTTTGTGATCATCATTGAAGACTTCAATGTGGGCATTTGAAAACCAGAAAATAAATGGTTCACTGAGTTTGTGCATGAAGAATTTGGTTTGGAGTGCTACACCACTCGAAGTAACTCAATTAACCAACAATGGTCGTGCATAGATTCTACTTTGGCCAAGACATCTGTCTAAGGTTGTAACCGGACCAACCCGTATATATCACAGTAATCACAGTAAGGCTATCGTCACTACCATTACCAAGTGGTGACAGTGACAAGAACTTTATTAGAGTGTCCTGAGGAACTTAATTAGGGGGCACCCGAAGGCTCCCCGATCAAGTTGGTGGCTCCACCCACTACGGGACAGGGAGATGGTGACTCTCCGCGACGTCGCGGGCCCTCTGGACGGCCTGTAGTTGGCTTGTGAAATCCGAGCTCTTCAGCAAGGCGTCCCACTTGGACTCGTTATGAAAGTCGGAGCCCGCGTTGTACGGGCACAGCCAGAGCATGTGGTCGAAGGAGCAGCACGCGTGACCGCATTTGGAGCGCGATTGCGGAAAGTTCGGGTCTATCCAACTAAGCGCTCTCGGGGTGAGGTACGATCTCGTCTGTAAAAGCCTGAAAGTAACAGCCTGAGCCCTGTTCAGTTTCGGACTGGGGGGAGGGAATTTTCTCCTGCTTTGTCTGTTATGTGACGTAATTTCGTGAAAGGTTGTAAGTTTATCTTTGAAGGGGCAATCCTGCGGGAGAGCCGGACTGCTAGCTCTGGCGCGGTTCGTGAATTCACGCGCCAGGCAGTTGGCCCGCTCTTTAGGGTTGCAACCCGCTCGGTTAGTTGCATCGTCCATGTGTGCCGGGAACCATGCTATGTTGATATGACCTGCAGTTTCTTCTCGCGTATTAATACGAAAGTATCTGTTAACGATGTTGGCTGCGTGTTTACAAACTAGAGCGGACGAGAAAGCCCTGACCGCCGTGCGCGAGTCAGAGAAAATGGACGCCGGGCCTTTTGCGGCTTGAAGAGCCAAGGCTATCGCGGTTTCCTCCGCCTCGTTCGGGTGTTTGGCGTAGATTGATGCGGCGCTGATAAGCGTTCCGCGCGCGTCAACGACCGTGATTGCAAACTTGTCTTCGCTGCCATATTTGGCGGCGTCAACGAAGAATGCATCTGCCCCGTAAGGATCTATTCGTCGAAGGATGGCTCTAGCCCGCGCTCTTCTGCGACCTTCGTTATATATTGGGTGGATGTTCCTCGGCACGGGCTCGACCTTTATACCTTCACGGGCTAATTTAGACAGGGGGTGTCGGTTGAGCGGAGCCTGCATAGGGAGTTGACCAGCTTCATCAAGAATTTTCATTCCCGGCTTAGTTGACGAAAGCCTGGAGATCTGTGCAATAAACTGTGCTTCAATTAATTCGTCTGTGGTATTGTGAATTCCAAGTTCAAGTAGTTTTAATGTGCTAGCGGATTGTGGAATACCGAGTATTCTTTTGACGCCGGACCTGATGAGTGTGTCGAGTTTGTTCTTTTCAATTTTGCTCCACTTGAGGTACGGTGCCGTGTAAGTAATGTGACTGATAAAGAAAGCTTGGGAGACCCTGAGTAGGTTGTCCTCCTTGAGTCCCCCCCTTTTGCTTGCGATTCTAGTTATGAGTCTTGGTATGTTTTTCGCCTGCGCGCTCAGCTTGTTTAGAGCTTCTGCATTACAGCCTTTGGCGTTGATTAGAAGTCCTAAAATTTTGATGGAGTTCACCCTCGGAATGGGGTGCCCTTCTCGTGTTGTAATTTCGACTGGCAGCGTTTCCAGAGTGGTGAAAATAAATACAGGACCGCTTGTGTAATCCTGTGTGATGTGCTAGAGCTTAGCTGGTCATCCATCTTCACAGAGTGGAATGGCTTCTAATATTTTTTTTCCTTTTTGCGTCGGCTTCGCTTTCAGAAAGTGATAATATTGTCACAGTCGGTAATGTGGAAAGAAGACGACGCTGACGGTGGTCTGGGAGACGACGAAGAAGTGTTTAGCAATATCGATGCTCTACGCTTGCTGGCTCAGCCATTAAAAGCTACCTGCAAATAGACGGACGCTTCTTCCTTCCCATAACATCATTGGTGGACGTGCGGGGTAATCACTTGAGCAAGACGGAGCTCCGCAGCGGACGTAACCTGGCCGCCATGTCTTCCGAAGGAGACAGTTCAACCGCGGCCCCGTCGTCACCACCGACGGTCATCCTGGCCCAGCCTCGCGACCCTGGCATGTTTTCCGGGATTGACAACGTTGACGTCGATGACTGGTTACAGAATTATGAATGGGTCAGCGCACACAACAGGTGGGATAACACGCTTATGCTGGCTAATGTAATATTCTACCTCAAGAAAACTGCACGGGTCTGGTTCGAAACACATGAAGAAGAGATTACGAGTTGGGACCAGTGTAAACAGAAGCTTAGAGATTTGTTCGGCAAACCCGTCGGCCGCCAACGTGCTGCAAAGAAGGACCTTGGGACCCGTGTACAGACGTCCACTGAATCTTACGTGGCGTATATCCAGGACGTCCTCGCTCTTTGCCGCAAAGTAGATAACAATATGGCAGAGGCAGACAAGGTCAGCCACGTCTTAAAGGGCATCGCGGACGACGCGTTTAACCTGCTTGTTTATAAGAACATCACAACGGTCAATGAGATCATTAATGAATGTCGCCGCTTTGAAGACGCGAAGAGTCGCCGCATAGTTCAACAGTTTACGCGTCTACCTAATACCGCAGCTTCATCGACGTGCGAAGACATTTGTCCACCACGTGAGCCCACCTCCTCTGAGAACGTCGTCCGTATCGTTCGGCGAGAAATCGAAGCAGCGTCTCCTGCCACGCCAGTCACGCAGTGCTTTGACGATTCCCGGCCGCTTGTGTCCCTCATTCAGTCGGTCATTCGCCAAGAACTTGCCAATGTAGGTCTTCCGTCCATCTGCTCCGCCAGCCGTCCTGACTTTGCTTCGTCTGCTGCCACTGCCCCTGTTCACCGGAGCCAATGCGGTCCATATCCGAGCTATCGCAACCCGGCCGAATGGCGCACCCATGACGATAGACCAATCTGTTTTTACTGTGGACGTGTGGGCCACATCTCTCGCCACTGTCGAAGTTCCTGGCCAGCCCACTCTCGACCAAGCTTTCGCTCCTACCGCCGCCCGCCACTGAATCCTCGCCCGCCATCCCTCCCCACCGAGGTTGAAGACGCACCTGACAACGCTCGAGCCACCGCGACCAGCCGATCGCCATCACCACATAGTCGCCGCTCCCGTTCGCCCCAGCTGCGTCGCTCTCCATCCCCAGCTTACCGTCGCCGCTCTCCGACGGGAAACTGAAGGGTGCAGCTCCTTGGAGTGACGCTGCTAGAACGATCCCGACTGCAATTGCTCTACTGACCTTGCCGACGGATACGGATTTCCTTGATGTGTACGTAGATGGTGTCCCTTCACTGCTCTGCTAGATGCAGGCGCGTGCATCTCTGCGATGAGCGACCAGCTTCGTAGACGGTTCACTAAAATTTCGCAATTTTCAACTTTGACTTCTGATATTACGCCATCCCCTGTTGACGTCTTCTTTGCCGGCTGTCTTTCCTCACCTAACAAACATGGTTGCTCCCGAACTTTCGCCTCACCACGCCGACCAGTTATGCCACCTGCTCTCCTCGTTCAGCGACATTTTTTACTTGGGTCGCCCGTTAGGACAGACCTCTCTCACGACCCACTGTATTGATACCGGTGACGCACACCCTATTCACAAGCGACCATGTCATGGTCCTTGCACAAACGACAAACAATTCAAACGGAGGTCAGGAACATGATCTCGAGAAGTCGTGGAACTGTCATTCAGTCCTTGGGCGTCCAATGTCGTTCTAGTTAAAAGGAAGGACGCCAGCTGGCGCTTCTGCGTGGATTACCAGCGCCTCAACAAAATCACCAAGAAAGGCGTTTATCCTCTACCAGCCGTTGATGACGCCTCCAACTGCCTCCACGGTGCAAAGTACTTTTCTTCCATCCATCTTTGTTCCGGATACTGGCAGATTGCTGTTGACAACATAGATTGAGAGAACATCGTGTTTATAACACCTGATGGCTTATATCATTTCAAAGTCATGCCTTTCAGCTTATGTGATGCTCCAGCTATTTTTTAACGCATGATGGACACACTCTTTCATGACCTCAAGTGGTCCATCTGTATTTGTTACTTAGATGACGCCTTGATTTTTGCTCCTGCATTCGCCACGTACCTGGGGTGCCTCTCGCACATTCTTTCTGCTTTTCTCAATGCTGGCCTTCAAATTCATTCTTCTAAATGCCACTTCGGACGCAGTCAAATTACTATCCTCGGTTATCTTGTTGATTCATCTGTTGCGCGCCCAGACCCGGGCAAAGTTCGTGCCGTACGGATGCTTCCCGTGCCAAATGTGCTAAATATCCGGAGCTTCGTGGGCCTGTGCTCGTACTTCCGCCGCCGCATGCACAATTTTGCGGAGGTCACCCGCCCTCTGCTCTTGCGAAGGCAGACGTTTCATTTTCTTGGGGTCCTGAACAAGCAACTGCCTTCTCGGAGTTTATCTCTCTCCTAACATTTCCATTCCTTCTTGCGCACTCCGACCAGACTGCTCCAACAGGAGTCCGCACTGATGCCAGTGGTCATGGAATCGGTGCCTGTTTTTGCGAACGTCAACGAAGCCACGACCACGTCATTGCCTGCGCCAGCTGTCTGCTTTCTCCAGATGAGTGCAATTAGTTCATTACTGAACGTGAGTGCTTTGCACTTCTCTAGGCAGTGGCAAAATCTCGCCCTTACCTGTATGGTCGGCCCTTTACATTCACGAAAGACCACCATGCGCTCTGCTGGCTTTCGTCCCTCAAAGACCCTACCGGTCACCTAGGTCACTGGGCGCTACGCCTACAGGAATACTCGTACACGGTTGCTTGTGCGAGTTTACACCAACATGCCAACTGCTAGTACTACCACCTAGACGACGCTCCTGTAGTTCCTGTGTGCTATGCTTCTGCTTCTGCATTTTCGCTATGTGCTTCGCTGACCTCGCTACCGAAGAGTGCTGAGATCCGGTATACGTGGCATCATGTACAAGCTCACATCTAGATCATGTGATCCTTCTCTTGTTGATCCTTCTGTCCAAGCTGTACGATCTACCAACTTTTCGTCACTTCGGGGAATCAGTACGTACGACCGTGTCCGGCAGCGATTCTTACGGCCTGGTCTGTACCGATCGGCCCGCCGCTACGTCGCTTCTTGTGAGTTGCGTCAACTACAGAAGAAGCCATCTGTTCTCACTGATGGTTTACTCCTACCTCTTGGCAATCCTACCGAACCCTTTTATCGCGTTGGTGTACGACTGTTGGCCCCTTTCCCCACATCTTGCTGATGCAACAAATGGACTGCCGTCGCAACTGATTCTACAACTTGGTTCGGGTTCACCAGAGCCCTTCCAACAGACGTAGCCTACTTCCTCTTGCACAACATCATGTTCACCACGGCGCTTCTCGTCAACTTCTTACCGACAGGGGTCGCTCCTTCCTCTCTACAGTTGTGGTCTACTTGCTCCGCTCCTGTTCTACCAAACATAAACTTCGTACAGCATCCCACCCTCAGACGAACCCTTATAAAAATTTCTAGCAACATTTTTTAGACAGTCTATAGACGTTTGTTACTAGAACCTACCAACAGTCAATTGAAATCCTACCAGCTGTCTTTATACATCCTAACAACGCTCTAGTAACACCCTAGAAACAATTGGCCACCAACTTTCAATAGAAACATGTTCATAGGATGTCTTTAAACTTCCTACCAATTTCCTATGAACATTTGTCTTTATACACCCTAGTAACATTCTTTCAAAAGAGAAATGTTCATATATTTTCTGTTAACTTCCTACCAACCCCCTATTAACAAACTTTCTTTATACACCGTATTAACATTCTTTCAAAAGAAAAATGTTCATATATTTTCTGTTGACTTCCTACCAATCCCCCATTAACAAGCTTTCTTTATACGCCATATTAACATTCTTCCAATTGAACAATGTTTGTAAACGTTCTGCCAACTTCCTACCAATCACCTATTAACATTTGTCTTTATACACCCTAGTAACATCCTATCAAGAATTGGATCCTATCAAGAATTGGCTACCGTACTTCAACTGAAGCATGTTCATAGATGGTCTGTAAACATTGTACTAACCGTCAACCAACACAAGTCTTTAGGCTCTTTAGTAACACTCTGGCAATATTTTACTTACATGTGCTTATGTACTTGCTATTGACGTCTTACTATTCCTCTAGTAACATTTGTCCCACATACGACCTAGTAGCATAGTGTAAACATTTGTCAGTATGTGTGAACACGTTGGTAAAAGGCAGTATGCAACCTAGAAGGTGCACGTAAATGGAAAACAAATGCAAGTTTGCCCTGAAAGAAGTTTATTCACACAAAAATATTTACACAGAATTGTGAGAGAAGTAGTAGAGAAATTAAAAGAAAAAATAAATGAATAATGACTTAGTTGATTACGGCATGGCAGCTGTCGCATAATATCTAGCAAGCATCGATTATGCAAGCTGATCTCTCAGAATGCTTGCAGAATGAACCAACCCTGCACAGAAACAAGATGGTCAGTGTTAACATCATGTTCAGGTTAGCATATCACATACATAGAACAGCTTTTTAAGGCTCACATGAATGATAAAATTGTGACCGTCATCCCTGTTTACTTGCAGAGGAGATGGCAAGGATGGGGCACATTATTTAATGCATATCCTTTGCTGCGTTGTATTTACTACGTGTTATTAAAATTAGGAAAGCGTACTAAATGGGTTTCTCTACCAATTAACTGCATAAATGAGTTACTCACTAAAAAAGTTAATTACATGGTTTATTCATGGTGAAATTTGTAGCACGCACAATAGACACGGACGCAGAGAAGGTGGACACGCGAGCGCTTACTCAAAGCTGGTTATTTTCGGAAGGAATGAAAGTAACAGCGCCAGCTAGCTGCACCGAGCATGTGCAAAACGTGTCATCCACTTTTATATAAACAGATGACAGAGCTTGAAGCAGTACTCAAGAACACAAATGCTTCGTCAGTGATAGCAAGCAATGGCTGACTGATGCATTTTTAAGCACGCCTTATTATACGGAACGCTTCTGTAATTTGACGTGTTCGTTTATTTTTACTCGAAAACAAAATACCAGTGTCAAAAAATACCGGTTCACAATGACATAGGTTGCAATGGTTAAACAGGTGCGAATGATTTTCTTTCACATTCGCACTTGTCTATGCAGTGCAACCTATGTCATTGTGAACCGGTTCGCTGAAAAATATGTAATTGTGAACCGTGAAGCTATACGCTCAATATTTTACTGTTTCTCATCCTGTGCAGCCAGAGTAGGAAAGACCAAAGAATGAGTTCATGATCAGACAATATTTACCAGACCTTAGGTCATTGCGAACGCTGTGAAAACGAAGTGTTTGTACGCTTCGTGTTTATAGCAACTTCAAGCGAACCCCTTAGCGCGGGGCAGCTGAAAAAGGTAAGAAAATCGTTCTTAAAACATTTCACGTCGTTACAGTTCGCGCTATAATAACCTGCCAAAATGCGGCATTAGAAACTGAAATAAAAGAACATCAAAATAATATGTTTGTGAAAAATGATGGAAAAGAACATACCTTTTATTATAATTTGGAGATAGAGAAAACTTCGGCGCATAGCAGTCTTGAGGAACAGCTGTTCGCTATTTGTGCAGTTTAAAACACGGACAGTGCCAATATTAAATCACTTCACACGACACTGCATCGCAGCTGGCAGAGTTCCAGAAACGCTCACATCACGGAACGAAGAAAGCACCGTGGGCTTCGCAAACACCTTGCTGGTTGGCTTGCATCGATGAATTAGCTACAACACAGCATAAGCATAAATAGCAGCAAAAACGGCTAGATTGCTGCTACAATACGCCACGAAACACCTACATCTCTGCGACCGTACCATGCTGGCGTCGCAAAGGAACTGATGGCGATTGCGATGGTCTCCCTCTTTGCCTCGACTCGGCCAACTGTCAAATTTCTGCGCATGCGCGGGGAGGCATGTGACATTCTTTCCATCCACCTGCTTCGCCTTGACCGCCGCGGAACTAAAGCCCCTCTTTAAGCCGAAACATGCCCCCCCCTCCCCCGCTACCTTGCGATGGTTGACTCACACCTAGACATTCCTCGCCTCTTGGTGAAAGCTGTGGCCGGCCTTTGTGTACGCACCCCTTTCTGGGAACTGCACTTAGAGGGAGGAATGCAACTCATGGCCGAGGTTGAAAAAAAAATCTGAGAAGGCAGCCGGCTCAATTTTGTTGGGCATTAGGGGCTGTATAGTTTTATCTTTCGAGACAATTATTGTTCTGAAAACCGACTTTTTTCTCGAAATGTAATACACATAGAAAAATAAAATCATATTGGGTAAATTATGTGGATATTCTATTTTGCGCAAGAGCATCCTTTAGCACTTGCTGCTTTCAAAGACAAAACATTGCTCCCTGGCACCCAGCGGTGAAGCACATTGTAGTACTATTTTTATAGTCAAATACATGTCCGAAGCGTGGCGACTATGACGTCAGCAGTTTTCAGACGCCCGAGGCACGGCAAAAGCATGGCCTTTGATATCCTGGCTGTTGGTATACGGAATGCCATTATTACGGATGTCATGATGACCCCTTGTCGGAGCTCAAAATTTTGTCGCCGTGTTGTGAAGCAAGATCACTGAATGTTAAGAGTGCATAATTATTTCTTTTCGATCTGTTTTCACACACAGCAAGCTACCATCGCCATAAAGCACATCAGTTCACATAGTTACTTTGCCTTCACTTTGATGCAAGGTCCTATTTCCTTTAATGTGCAGAAGCCGTCGGTAGGAGGCAGGGACGAAAGCGTGCGAATAGGAACGCGTAGAAAGCTAAATTTTTTACACTGTAAGAGTAATCTAATTATTTTTTCACAGAAAAGTGTTGCTTGCACAGAGTTCAGCTTTTCTTTCTATTCGACCTGTGCGCTTCTCAGGTCAATACCCGCTCTTACTCAGCAGTAGTTGTATTTTGCAGCCTTTTGGACATTTGAGCGGCAACGTTCCAGCGCCGTGTTACCCTGAGTTTCGGCTCTTTTTCTTTTTAACAAATATCATGACGCTACTATGCTGACTCGTTCCAGCTTAGGGCGTACTATATATATCGCAGATTGCACTGACCTAATTATCTCTTTGCAAAGCTAATTGGTGGCATTGCAATAGCAGTGCGTGGTAAGGGCAAATTTACGCTCGAGCCTTACACCACACCACCCGCCTGCCCGCACGCATGTGGTCGGTTGAAAATTTGCACATTTCGTAGACTGGTACACACACTTCGGTTTACACTGCACGTGCGAGCCCAGTGTATGCCAAAATTTGTGAACCAGTGGGCGAAATGCGCAGTTTTCTGCACGACCGCACGCGTCACGGCTCAAGCGTAAATCGGCCTTTAATTAACCAGCCCCAAGGCCGGGATAAAGCTCTGTAACTGGTGTGCGGCCTGCACAGTAGTCCGCTATCACACCGGTCAGGTGGTGTAGCGCAAGCAAATTTTCTCGGAGTGTGCTGACGTCACCGCACGCTCACGTAGTCCAGTAGATCCTCTAAAAAATTAGTTCTAACAATTTACGAACATATTTCTTTAAACATTTTAGGAGCACTCCGTCAACAATTGGCTACCGACTTGGATTGGGACTATGATTTAAAACAAAGAGCTTGACTCCTGAGTATGTCATATACCGGCATTAATGTGTGTTAGAAAAATTTATCAAGAACTCTCAAGTTACTTCCCATTCTAAATATTTTTTGGCAAACAGTACGAGCTGTGGACGTACTGAGGATACATGTCCTTCAAACAAAAAAATATAGTTCGATGATGTATAGTACAACATTCTTTACACAAAAGTAACGAGCCTTCTGACGCAGTACTGAAGTGGTTATAGAGATAAAAGTTAGAAAAATACATGTTGATGGGGACCTTAAAATATTCTATGTGCAAAAGTAAGGAGGAAGTCTTTTACGGTGTATTAAATATATTCTTTATACAAAAGTAAGAAGGAAGTCTATTAACAGTGTATTTAAAACATTCTTTATACAAAAGTAAGAAGTAAGTCTGTTGACAGTGTATTGAATATATTCTTTATACAAAAGTAAGAAGGAGGTCTTTTAACGGTGTATTTAAAAAATTCTTTATACAAAAGTAAGAAGAAAGTCTGTTAACGGTGTATTGAAAATATTCTTTATACAAAAGTAAGAAGGAAGTCTTTTGACTGTGTATGAACAAATGTTACTAGAATGTAAATGTTAATAGACTGTCAATAAGGTTAATAGAAAGTTGGTAGGAGTTCTAAAGAATGTTAACGTTCATTTTTATAAGGGAACGATCTTAGGGGGCGGCTTATTCGATCAATAACGGACAAGCTCTCCATGTGTGTTTCTGAAAACCATCTTGATTCAGATATTGCTCTCACTTTTGTCACATTCGCCTACAATTAATCACGCTACGACACTATAGGTTACTCGCCATTTTATTCCTTGTACGGCCGAGATCCAGTATTGCCTTTTTACAATACTGCCTACTACTCAAGAGCCCGTGTTTCAGTATACCCGCCATGTAATTGCTCGAGCCCAAGAAACATGCCTAGTTGCTCACCGTCGCCTTTGTGCTTCTTAGAAAACGCAGAAAAGCATTTGTGACATTAGTCACCGGGACGCCGATTATGTTCCCAGGGATCTTGTCCTTCGGCGATCTCCCAGCCACCGCTTCGGCCGCTCGAAAAAACTAATGTCCCGCTATTCCGGCCTTACCGGGTCCTTTGTCAGGCAAGCGACGTAACCTATGAGATCTCTCCGACCGCACCTACTACTCGCTCCATCCAGGCATCCCATGACGCCGTACTTGTCGGCTGCCTAAAACGCTACTAGTCCGTTTCAGCATAAAAATCAGCGGAATGGCGCTTCCATGCCAGGTGGAAATACGTTACACAGTTCTGCACAACGCTGAGGAAGATGAGCAGGAGCTTGGGACTGAAGAAGACAATGCTTCAGAAACTAGACTGCAGTAATTGTCTTTGCCAATTACTGTAAATTACTCCTGATTCTGTAACTTACAAAAAATTAAATTATGGAGCTTTACCTGCCAAAACCACCATGTGATTATGAGGCACGCCATAGTGGAGGACTCAGGAAAATTTCGACCACCTGGGATTCTTCAACGTACACCAAAACCTAAGTACAAGGGTGTTTTCGCATTTTCACCCCCATCGAATTGCGGCCCCCATACTGTAAATACGCTACCCGTCTTGCTTCTTCTTTCAGCAATAATATTCTAAATCGAACCTAACCGGAAGCTTTAGCTCCTACATGGGAAATGAACAATGGTTTCTTCTCACAATCACTGCACCGAAATTAATTAGTTATGTTGAACTCACAAGAGACCGTTAAAATGAGATTGCAGAAACCACGAATTTTTATTTAACTTCCACTTTTTTAAATTCTGAAAATATGCGAAATTTAAAGAAACGCTACCTGAAGTATACAACCCCGCACCTCACCAACAAAAAATAATGTCGCAATTCTCTAAGCTGCACCTAATATTTCATTTATTGCGGACGAAAATGATATAACATATGCCACCCTTAAGTACACCACTAATTCCTGAATGTGGCATTCGCAAAACCTTGACAAGCATTGTAACAACCTCACATACATCATAAATTCATACGTCAAACTTGCCCGATTGAGCTGCTCCAATATAGAGATGTGATACCAGTTTTTGATGCTAACAAGCGGATTTGTAAACTTCGTACTTCTATTCTTTTTTCAGATTTACTGATTTCCGACGTCTTGTCAATACTTCTATATGGCCTAAATCAAAATTATTTCTGCTGCAATCACTGATTTAACGTTCTCTCTTAAATGCTACACGTTCTCTCTTAAATGCAACAATTCTCATTCAGGTCATTGAGCTGTTTTCGCACAAAATCATGCCTTTTACATGTATTTGAGCGGCCGGCATCGAAGATAGGCCCTAGCTAAAGCTTCCTCTTATTCAATCATTCCGGTTCTACCGGAAACCCACGAAACACAAAGCTGACTATATGGAAGCCCACGGCTGCAGTGGTGTACAAATAATAGGAAAATACAACGAAGGAAACCAAAGGGAAGCTTTGCGGGAGCCATTATCTCGGCCAGACATCTCACACGGAATGCCAACGAGCTGTCTGGCAAGGTGTCTAACAAAATCGTCGACTCATTGCCCGTCGGGCAAGTAGCAGATAAGGCCGATACTTGAGCGCGCTCGTTTTTAAGTACCGAGGTGAAGCAACAGTCTCAGGGTGCGCTTCTTTTTATTATGTTTTCTTTTGTTGTGCGTCATGGCATACGTCACGGCGCGAATTTCAAATCATTAAGCTGGATACGCCACGTGGTGGCGAAAAAGGAAACCAAACGCTTGTCCAGAATTCCTGGGTATGCTTGGGGAACGGTAATATGCTTCGACATAACAGCTACTTTAAAGATGTGGCTATTTTTCGCGCAGGCCGACGACTCTGTCACACTGACCAAGAAAGAACTGCTGTCCCGTTTACGGCGCTACGCAGCTGGCTTCCAGCGGCACGGAATCCGGACTGGTGCTCGTGTCTGCGTCCACGTCGAGAACAACATCGACAGCATTGTCGCCACGTGGGGCTGCGTCGCCGCTGGAGCATCCATAGTCCTCGCCAAGCCTTCACTCACTCGGAGTACGTTGTAGTTCCTCTTACTATTCCGACTCCTACTGAACGCTCGGCCCCAAGCGGCCGCGCCGTGAACCAGCCGATCTAGGTTCAGCCGCGGGCTCGAACAAAAAAGCGTGTGGTGAAACGTTGCCTCGTAGTTCTCTAATCATCATGAGGCTGCCGCGCGCAAATCCGACGAAGAAGAAAAAGAAGATTGGTCGAAAGAATTCGGTTGGGTATCATTATGGGTGCGTCGTCGCTGCGGAAAGTCAGCAATTAATCATTTCATCTTTCCCGAAAGTATAGTAGACGACGCACAACGGAGAGCGACATGGATAAGAAACTTGCGCATTGGGAAAAAGATGACAAACACTATGGTGGTTTGTTCGAAACGCTTCTCTCAGGACGACTTTATTTCCGGCAAGTAGACCATTGTTTTCTTTTCATATCCATAAATATGTTGCTTTCGCTTCAAATCACGGAATGTGCTTTCTTTAGGCTGGCACTTTAATAAACTAGTGGTGTAGGCTTAAGCTCCGTTTGATTTAGTTTGTGAAGTATTCTTCACAGCACAAGTGTTCCGAATGCCCTAAAGGGACTGAAAACGAATTTTCATGGTACCTATCTCCTACAGTGCAATGCAAACTTACCTGCTAGAGTGTGTAATCCTGAAGTGGTAAAGCAGAAAGCATCGTGTAAGATTTTTGTCAGAATTTTTAGATTTGCAGTGAGCATCTAGTTATTCACTGGAAGCATGCTGAAAACAGTGATAGGCGAGCCCGACAGCGATTATACGCCGGCCTTAGTGGGAGGCAGACGACAAGTGTGGCCGTAACTGTGATAAAGTAATCTAGCCAATGTTCTTGCGATTCATGTTTTTCGAAGTGGCAAATTAGCCCTACAATAATAGCTATTTGTTTTGGTGGTTGCCTGTCCAACTGTTTCGGTCATTAACCAGTCAAGATTGTTTCTTAGCCACGCCAAGTTTTCGAAAGCGAAACGACGCTTTTACACGTGATTCGTAGTTCAGCGTGTCGCCGTAGCCACGCGTGTATTCGCGTTCTATTGCTGGCACTTGTTTGCGACAGAACTAATCGATGGTAGTTTGTATCTTACAGGGATCCCACACAACTCTGGTCACTTACGCTACAGACATTCGAACGCTAATGCTCACGCGTACATGTGCGACAGTAAAAGCATTTGGGCCGGCATGGATTGTGCAACGAGTGTGCCGCCGGTTAGCCTGGGCTTTGTTTGCTTACGCATATAACAAAGAGCAAGCTCCAAATAACATACGAACTGTATTTCAAGCAACAATGGGGGCGAAATGCGAAAACACCCGTGTAGTTAGATTTAGGTGCACGTTAAAGAACCCCAGGTGGTGGAAAATTCCGGAGCCCTCCAATACGGCGTGCCTTATAATCAGAAAGCGGTTTTGGCACGTAAAGCCCATAATTTTTTTTTCATTTTTAAGCAGTCTCTACTTAATCTTATGTATACTAATCTCGTATGCTACATCGGTAGTGCAACGATTTCAAGGCCAGGCATTGCAACCCAACTGGTTTTTGATACTTTCTTTACCAAGTTAAACTTGTAATTCCTAAATAAATTGCAAACTGCATGCTCGATTCTCTCACTATAATTCATGGTTGTTTCATTTTCATCAACTTCGCACATTATGCTGTTAGGGAAGGATAAAAGAAGAGCAAGGAAGAAGATCGCGAGATGCTGGCTGCTGCGTGTTGTTGATGGTCCGCCATCTTTAACTACACTGACGATGCTTGTGTATATATTGCAAATACAGTCACAATATACTCCCAACATCCCCGTAAAATATTGGTATAAGGTGCTGGGTACCACGGCTGGAAACGGAGCTCCGCAGCTGACGTCGTATCACCATGCCCTCCATGAAAGACGTTGAGCACGCGGGACCAACGTCGTTGCTGCTTCCAATGTCAATGTCGCTAGCTATGTCTCCTTCGGTAGTGCTTCTGCAACCCAAGGATCCTGGAACATTCTGCGGGACTGATTAGCCCAACGTTAAGAGTGTGGTGGCTATGTACGAACGCGTGAGTGGAATCAGCAGATGGGACCCTACGATTACGCTAGCTAACCTGTTGTTCTACATAAGAGGCACGGCAAAGATGTGGTACGAAAACCACGAAGAGGAGCTAGCCAGCTGGGACCAATGCAAAGAGAAGTTGACAGAGTTGTTTGGCAAACCAGCCGGCCATAAAATTGCCGCAAAGCAGGAACTGGCCTCCCATGCGCAATCCCCCACGGAGTCCTATGTCTCGTACATCCAGGACGTGCTAGCACTTTGTCGTAAAGCCGATCGCGACATGACAGAAGTTGAAAGGTCGGGCACGTGCTTAAGGGCATTGCTGACGACACCTTTAATATGCTCGTGTGCAAAAGCTGTGCTACAGTTGATGCCATCATTAAAGAGTGCCGACATTTCGAGCAGGCGAAAAGCCGACGTGTTTTGCAACCATTCGCCAGGCTTCCCAATACTGCCGCAACGTCGATGTGTGAAGGTCAACCCGCACAGCAGCATGCGTCGCCATCATAGGACGCGGTGTGAATCGTTCGACGTGAACTGGATGCGATGGTGCCAGCAGCTTCCTGTTCGCGTGGCCCTGATGCTACTGTTTTTCAGTTCCCCTCGTACAAGCCATCGTCCGCCAGGAACTTGAAAACATTGGCTTACATTCTGTCTTTGCTGTCGCAAACCCGAGAGCCAACGAACGCCATTCCCCCATTTTCGCTCCACCCCGACGCTTCCCTCCGTGTTATCGCAGCCCGACGGAGTGAAGTACTCCGGATGATCAGCCGATATGTTTCACCTGCCACCGCATTCGCCATGTTGCCCGATACTGTCGCAACTCCTCATTCCCAATACCTCGCACGCCGACCAACCTGAGCCGTTTTGATGGAAATACCCGCAATATTTCGCCCACAGCTGAGTCCAACAGTGCCGACAACTCTGCTAGGATCACGTGGTATAGTCGCTCACCATCGCCGCGAGTACACCAGTCTGGTTGACTGCAAACACGTCGCCCATCTTCCCCTTCGCCGCAACCACGTCGCCTTTCGTCCCCTGTGGCTTTTGACCGCAGCCTTTCAGAAAACTACGAAATGCAGCCCTCGAAGGAGATGCTGCATTGCCTACTACTGCAGCAAATCTTCTACCTGTGCCCACAAAGAGAAGTGTAATTGATGCTAAAATAGACGGCGTATCTATCCAAGTACTCCGCAACACTGAGCCCACTTGTCTGTGAATTGTGCTAGCCCAATTAGACGTCTAAAGAAGGCCCTCACCCCAGCAGCTGCCCGAGTGCTTCGTTTTGCCGACGAATGCTTGCTGGTTGTTCTTGGAATGTGTACTGCGCGTTTAAAGGGACACTAAAGGTTAATATTAAGTCAACGTGGACTGTTGAAATACCATCCAAGAAACCTTGAAACGCGTGTTTCATGCGAAGAAGATACTTATTTTAAGAGAAAATGCGTTCTGAAGCGTCTGCGTTCCTCTAGCGCAGTTCAACTCGCCCGCTGCCCGATCGAGGAGTGGTGACGTCATGGCCTCATAGTGACGTTGCGCCGTCGGCGATTAAAACGGCGCCCGCAGACGGCGCTACGACTTTTCTGCGCAATATGCAAACGCGCAGCCAGAAACAGATCCAAGACAGAGCCGACATTAGCGCCAAAGGGGAATTATGGTGGCTAGCGGAAGGGAAAGCGCGCGACGATAAGCTGGTTCTTTATTTTATGACGCCAACTTTGACGCTCATTGCAATGGACGACCCTGACAACAACACATTGGCTCGCGATGCTGGGATCGACTTCAGCGATTTAAGCACTGATGAACGTGACCTGCTGCTGATGACTCGCGCTGCCGGCGTCGCTGCGTACTACTACGACGGCAACTGTATGTCATGGCCGTACATATTCGCACATTTGTAGCTTTTCCTTCGTGAAAGGCAAATGCCGCACTTTCCACCCGTATTCGACCTGCAGTTGTTCTTGCGCTTTGGAGAATGTAGGCAAGACCGACGGAACAGCGCTACGGGAAAGCATTGCATTGAAAGGCACTCCACACGACTTCAGTAAGTCGGTGTTGAACTCGTAATCCTCTGGACGAAAGTGAAGCGAGCACACTATGAGATTTTTCGGTTCTTAGCTAACGCGTTGTGTCAGAGGTACGGCACTTAACCACTTCGAACGGAGAGGTTAACTCGTTGGTACACAGTGATAAGTAACATTGGATTGCTGCTGCGACGGTCCTTGGCCAAGTTCCGCGGACCGTTGGCGCATCCCACGACATCACATGGACGTGGCATTCTCGCTGCTTGCCCCAAATGCAAGTTTGGCGAGCCAGCAGAACCAGCGCAACACGACGCGATAACGAAACAACTGAAACTCCAAAGGGCGCGCGGCGTAGAGTCGAGCGCGGAGAGTCGAACGAAAACGAAACCTTCCGACCACCCATACTACTGAAGGGTAACATCAAAATATTATTTTTTCTTAGAATCAAACAGAAGTAGGCAAGCAGCATTTTCTCCCGCCTTATACCCTAATAAAACGATCTTTTTAATACGAGTAGTTGAATACTAGTGACATAAATTATGATGAGGAGTGCCTTCGTCATCGAGCTAGTACCGGAATGTACCTGAAGGGTCTCAAATTGTGCCATCTATTTACCTCAATTTCCCGGTTACTAAAGCTCTGTTCGCAATTATATAGACGCCGTACACGTTCTAGAGCATTGATTTATTACTTTAGCTTGACTTCATAGTAACCTTTAGCGTCGTTTTGAGTATAGCCGGCCGCCCTACTGTTCTCCTTGCTGTGATCGACAACTGCCCTCGTGACGTTATCCTTGGGTTGGACTTTTTGTCCACTCATTCCGCTCTCATTGACTGCACAGCCGGCGTTCTTCATTTGGAACTGCCTCAACTCGCCGATGCTCCGAGCACCGCCCCATCGCACTTGTGTTCGCTTCACGGTGTGCGTCTGTCACCCGAGGCAGCTCATCAATTTGCCCGCCCAGCCACAGGTTTCTGATGGTGAATATGTGCTTCGCCCCATCATCGATGTGCTTTGAGCTGGTCACGGTTACTAATAACGACGTCGTTTTACCGCTTCTGAATTTCAGCCTGCGCCCTCAAGCGCTTCCGGCCGGCATGTTCTTGGCCAACTTTTCTAGTAGTTCCGAATTTGACATTGAGAGTCTGAATGCCGAGAGCGGTTTCTTAGCACCAATTTCAGCTCATAGCTCTGGTTTCTTAACGGATGACTTCGACAAACTGATTGCATCTGACCTCACCTCTGCACAGGCCACGGACATTTGTCTCGTGCTCGAATCGTACAGTGACATCTTTGATTTCGGCGACAGGCCTTTAAGCCAAACATTGGTTGTTCACTACCGCATAAACACTGGAGACACGAATCCTATTCGTCGCCTTCCCTATCGTGTATCGCATGCTGAACGTAGAGTCATCCAATCAGAAGAGGACAGAATGCTCCGCAAAGGGGTCACCGAACCATCAGCCAGGCCTTGGGCTTTGCCTGTCGTCCTTGTGAAAAAAAAAATGGTACTTGGCGTTTCTGCGTCGATTATCGCCACTTAAACAAGATCACGCGAAGAGACGTCTACCCAATACCACACATAGATAACGCTTTGGACTGCTTGCACGGAGCTAAATACTTCTGGTCCATTAATCTTCGATTCGGCTTCTGGAAGATTTCACTCAGCATAGCAATGAAGGGGGCTAGTTGGTGGGCGTACATGATTATATTGCGCTTAGTGTTACCAAAGTGAAGGACAGGACGCGGAAATACGTAGAGCAAACTACCAAGTGTTTAATAGAGTTGAAGAACTCGCTTACATACAAGGAGATATGGCGCGGGGGGGGGGCGACAAGAGGATATCACTAGGTGACGGCATGTGATCATACTTTGGGCCAGGCGTACATTGGTCACTTGCACCCGTTCGCCCTGGCAAACTAGACCTCAGCTTCGATAAGCGCGATGGACGGAGTGCTTATGTACATCTCGTTCTTTAGCTATCGCAAGTGCCTCCCATATTTTTTGCTCCGTTTTCGTTTTTGATGTGCCAATAACTGCGGTGTTTCTAGTAGCGGAGAGCATTTGCATTGTTTGCAGTGTGCAGCCAAGTTGCTAGGTGCTGTTAGAAGCTGGCACGTGTAATTGCGTTCCCGTAACCTATCATTTAGACAACGTCCAGTTTGCCCAATGCACACTTTTCCGCAATCTAGTGGGGTTTGGTATACTACTGAAGTAGCACATTCCACGTACTTTTTCACGTGCTTAGTCTGACAGACTAAAAAATACAGCCCAACTTCATGATGCTCAAGTACTGTTCTCCGCTCCACAAAAACTAAAACGCATGTGCAAGAGGGTGAACGCATGATCCAAAGAGGGCAATCTAAGTGCTACGGTCTGTCCGACTGCGTCTGTGTCTGCTATGTTCCCAAGACTGGTGCCTACCTCGAACCCAGACACAGACGGCTTTCTTCCATGGATCAGCAAAGGAGAAAGGTTCATCCCGAATCGCAAACGGAACTATAATTTCTTTTTATGCGAGGACACATTGACCAGATATCCGAAAAGTTTTTAGCCTCATTCTGTTCGTGCACAACATAGCGTATACCCCCTTAAAGTACGGCAGACGTTACCGCCAATATATCGTGGGATGCAAAACGAGTTACAGTACCGAGTTTCCTAAGGTCGAAAACGGTCAAGCATCGTACATGTAGCAGTGCAGCAAAGCCACGAACGAGTGCTTGCACCTTTGCAAGACTCTATACGCACAAACACTCCTCTTTGATGACAGAGCTCGCTAGAAAGCATCTATGTAATGAAAGAAGAAAGATGCGGCTCTATTGGCAGGCCGGACGTTTGCAAGCACAGCGCAAGCATTTCCGCGGTTTCGTCGCTGAAGTCTTTGAGACCGATCAAAATAAGGTAATTGACGACAAGGACCCTTTCGGGTTCGACGAAACGCCTCGATCCTACGAGACAAACGAAAAACTTGCACTACAAACGATAGAGCCACCGTGAACCTGGGTGTTGTAGCCATCTTTGTTTGTTTGTACAGTGTTATACCTGCACAAGTAACCTATTCTGGGGTTTCGAAAATGGGTGAAGCCTTGGCATTTACTTCTAGAGGCATTTCTTGGGTTTTTTCCACTTCATCTCTAAACGATGTGATCACGAGCTGAAAGTCCTTGAAATGCGCTGCCGTACTGATGTCTACCGTAATTCATTTTTCCCGCATGTTTCCGCACACTGGAATAGGCTTCCCAGGAGCATTGGTGAATGTAAAACGTGTTCAGAGTTTCTGTCTTTATTGTCACGCAGTCTGTCGTAGTATATTATCCCGTTTTCTTTATATCATTTGGCTGGCATTGCACTTCATGCGATTGTGTACCCTTTCCATTTCTTTCTTGCAAATTTGCACCGCATTTCACAAGACCGTTTTGCCATCGAGATGACTCATCTATGTTACGTATTTTGTTACTTTTACCACCTGTGCTCTGCTGTATCAAGTTTTTGTCACATGTTCACTTTTCTTCAATTTGTCCCCCCCTGCAATAATGCCCTTGTGACGCTGCAGGTACTTGTATAAATAAATAAAATATAAATAAATAAAAATCTAAATACACAGACACGAACACATCAGCGCATGGTCGGAGTACGTCGTTGAATAATTTGAAGTTGGTAAACATTGCGGCTTCTCCACTACGATGTTCATTTCATGTATATGATGATTAATTATTTAAAACGGTATTTACGATGAGACAAATGATAAAATACAGAATTATTATACATACATCACATTTCAAAGCAGCCTTCTTCACGTTCATCGCACCAATTACGATATTTTACATGTCCATGAATTCCTAGAGGGAAGTAATCTTCCGGTTTTAACTATTTCCACTCATGCACAGCAGTCTGGTTCTCCACGCCGCTTCGGAAATACTTGTACCCGACCGATCCTTTGAGCCGTCTGAAGACGCAGAATCACTCAAGCCGAGATCAGATGAATTGGTTGGATGCGTGATACATGTACAGGGTGTTCCAGCTAAATTTAGCCAGAGTTTAAAAATATGTGAATGCCAGGTAGCTGGAGAGCACCAAGGCACTGTTGTTTGCCGTCGCTTGGAGATACCCAGGTTACTTTTTTTCATTTTACATAATTACATACTTAGTGCTTATTATTTAATCAACTTCTCAAATATTATTATTAGATGAAAAGTGTCAATGAGAAAATTCTAGAGCAATATGAAAAACTCCCTGTTCAATACGTGCTAAATAAAAGTGTTTTTTCCGACAGTGAAAGAATCCCGCGAATGCACGCAACGTGCCTTGAGTAGCTAGTCGTGCGGCAATTGAAAAGTTGATTAATTAAGACTAATTATATAATTAGGCGGAAAGGAAAAGTAATTTGAGCATCTCCAAGCGACGGTAGACTACATCACCATGCTTCTGTCCAGCTATGTGGCATTCGCATATTTTTAAACTCTGGCTAAATTTAGCTGGGACACCCTGCATATTTCATATGCAGGATTGTCCTAACAGTGAAACGAAATTATGGGACCATGCTATGCCATGCTATAAACAATAAACCTGGAGTCAGAAGTCCTTGTCGTATACGCCTGATTACTGGGCGGATGTTTATATTTAGATGATCGGCATAACAAGTATGGCTCGGCGTTATTTCGGCTTCTTGTAATGTTCATTATTTACTTCAGAGACATCCCAGAATAATGTAACCATTGATTTCTCCTGGTGACGTATTGAGGGAGTGTTTCCGTCCGTCACGATGTGGTGCGCCTGGCCAGGTCGCCATAGGTCGCGGCACCTGCTCTACAGAAATAATTACGCTTTTAAAGTTTCTGGTTAATTTGTTGGACTTTAATCAATGAACTGCGCTGTCGTCGCACGATCAATTTCTACTGGATCGTGAACTTCATCCTCCCCCCCTAAAAAAGAACCAATCAGACATTGCTGCTGTAACAAGGCGAATGTTGAGAATGGGGCCGACATCCCTGAACAGACGCTGCTTCCTTCTACTGTGTTGCAGCAACGTGCTTCAACCGGTTGGTCTGTCAGTGAACCAGAGTAATAATTAAGCCCTGCCAAGTACGAAATGAATTGCACAGCTGACCCGCCGTGGTTGCTTAGTGGCTATGGTGTTGGGCTGCTAAGCATGATGTCGTGGGATCAGCAGCATTTCGATGGGGGCGAAAGGCGAAAACTCCCATGTACTTAGATTTAGGCGCACGTTAAAGAACTCCAGGTGGTCGAAATTATTCCGGAGTCCTACACTAAGGCGTGCCTAATAATCAGACCGTAGTGTTGGCACGTAAAACCCCATAAGCAAAAAAACTTCAGTTTTCCAGAGTTTTCTTTCTTCTTTTTTTTTAATTTGAATGAACTACTTATGTAAAACTCCACCTTGAGTTCCTTTTCCATAACTTGCGATCGGAGTAACATTGTTTTTTGGGGTGTCATCATAGTGAAGTTTATTTGCTATACATACACTTTCTTGATGTGATTATTGCGTAACTTGTAATAAATCTAGCGATATGGAGATTGTTGTTCGCTCACTAGGTAGCTTTCGCCGGCTGGAGATTGAACTTAAATGTCATGCCGGTATTTCAGGGGAGCTGCTGTTTCAGATCACCGACAGCGACAGCACGCACCTCCTCGTTGACCCAGAGCTCTCCGAAAAGGCGCTAGACACAGTGTCCGCTTTGGAACTCAAGGTAAGGATCGTCGAAAAAGTGGATATGCCAATAATTAGGTGCGAAGTGTTTATTTGCGCATTAAGATCCAATTTTAAGTGAAAACACCGCGAGTGGCTCTCTAAAATATTTTCTTTTTTAAAGCCGGTTATACCATAACAATTCATCGGGAACTTTCTTCCTTTGCACACACAAATCGCACACATCGCTATTTGTGCGATTTCACGTAACTGTTGCAGCTGTCGTAGACTTCAATCTGAAAAAAAGAGGAGGAAATCTGTTTGATGGGTCGGTGTTAAACATCTTGAACACGCAGCGCAATAATACGAAGACAGAAGGCAGGAACACACAGGACAGCGCTGAACTCACAACTTCATTCGAAGGCATACACAAACCTATGTACCCAACCCATCGCCACGTGCTCTCCCATCGATGGCGTCATTATCAGTGCTCAGGCAAAAAAAGCAAAACCCTGTAATCTAATGCTACACTATGAGGCGGCTTAAAAATTCAAATTCACTGTCATGCAAATTTAACGATGGCATGCTTACACAACGCGACTTTTTTTTTTCCTGATATAGTAGGCCTCAATAATCTCCCTCGTGGTCTGATTTTTATGCGCGGAAAGTATTGTGGCGTTTTTATAGACTGGACTGCACCCATGCTGAGAGCAATGCCGCGCGACATGCGAGTAGGCATTACCCGTTAGCGAGCGCCTATGCTCAGACAATCTAATATTCAGGCAGCGACCTGGTATGGTCGATATTATACCATTATACCGGTGGTGGTGGTCGGTATTATGGTGGACCCCATGAATCAATCGAAGCAATGAGAATGTTTTCAGGACGATTGATCTTGTATAGAGAATACCACATTCAATTCATTGGCTGGAAAATACGCTTTTTTTGTGTGCAAGAACAAAAGTTATCCACTCAACAGTATAGCACGAAACTACAAACGAAACACGTACTCAATGTTCAGGAAAGAAGTAAAATATTTGCAACATTCAAATTTCAGCCGAACTAGCTGACAGTCGGCTAAACTGTCGTATTAAAGCGCGATTTTCCTTTAAACATTAGAAGCCGGGGGATCTTGGTGTTATGCCTCATCCCGCGGTCAGTAAAATATTGCCGCTTGCTGTACATGCAGTTAATACACTATAACAGAACAGAATAAGCTGAATTACGTGAACCACCTAGCAGCACAGCGAATGGACACCGACAACGAGACGACAAAGGCTTGGCGTTTCAAGTGATGCTTTAGTGATGAGACAGAGAGAATGAACCTAAATAAAAAGGAGGGCTCAGCTGAGCGGTTTAAGCAGGAGGGACGCTCGAAGGTGAGGATAAAGAAACATAAAAGAAACTACATGTTCATAACCTGCCGATCAAGGCGGCCTCGCGCGCAAACTACCTTAAAGAGTTGTTCGTTCGCTGAGCATTGGCCAGAGGGGGTGTCGCGGCCCATGCCACCAGTGAGGTAATGCCGCGTCCCTTGTGTTTATTCCTATCATGAGACCGGGACAGCCCTACAGTAGGTGTCTCACAGTCGGACGAGCACCGTTGTCGTGAGTAGTGCACGTCACTGGCGGTTGCGTCGCGTTCGGCCCTGTCTGCTCCTCGTTGTCCAGGCGTTGCCTCTGATGATGATCTCGCGTCTTCCTTGAAGCGGCATACGCGGGCCAATTGAGTGCGGTGAGTGCTGCGCCCGTCCTGACCTACTGCGCGAGGACATGCGCGCCCCAAGGATTTTGCAAAGGATGCGCATTTGGGTGGCGCGTTCACCTTCAGTTGCTGTTTCGCTAGCAGATTCAGGCTCCTCCGCGTCCAGACGCACATGAGTGAGAGGGACTGGGTCCAGGGCAGATGAGTGGCAAAATGACAGCTCGCTCGCTGCACCGTGGGCCGCACCGTCGCCGATGCTGGCTCACTGCCTTGGGGTCCACTCTACTCGCATGCCTCTGCAATAAGTCCGGCGAAGGAATACGCATGTGACCTTGATATCATGCGCCCACGTTCCGAATGTAGGCGTCCTCGTAAGTGCCTTGATGGGGTCCAAGAAGTCTGTGAATATGTCCACTCTTTCCTTCAGTGGCTTTCCGTAATTTTTTCAGCCTTTTCCGTCGGCCTCTCTATGACACAAAGGATGGCCTAGAGTTCAAGTGTTTTAACTGTCGATTCTTGCTGGTCTTGGTGGATGCAGATATCTTGCTGCTCACCACCGACTGCCAGCGCAGCTCGGGAGTTGGTAGGATCCCAGGCCGGCATCTGTGAAGAGGGCATTTTCTTTCAGGTCAGCCCGTTCTGCGAGTTTGGCTAAATAAGCGCCGTGACGCTTGTTCGTCTGCCGGCAAGTCGCAGGTTTTGTGACTCGAACCTGTACATTGACCCAAGGAGCGACACCAGGAGGCACTTTCCGGAGCATGTGTAGCGGCGACGGCAGTCAAGTCCCTCGTTGCGTTCTAAGATCTTGTTCCTCAGTGGAGTAAGTCCCGCGTACCGATGCAGGTCTCCTACTAGTTCGTGGTCGGGAAGACCCATGATCACTCGAAGACACTCCAGATGCATCCTTTCGAGCTTGTTGTGTTGCGCTTTGGTGAGGACAAAGCATATCCCACCGTAACAAGCAATCAACATTAAGCACTGCCGACGTCAAAGCGCGAGCCGTATGGGTGCAACCTCGTTCAAGCTACTGCTATATGCATTTCATGATATGTAGAAATTTCTTCCACGCATAATCCAGTTGTTTGAGCCGTGTAACTTCCCTTCCGAACTCCTGAATTGGTATACCGAATACTCTGACTCACTTCGTGTGTATTTACGCTTACTAACACGACACCATTGCCATCCATTGACGTCGGTTCTACATGAGCGGCCGGAGAGCAGTTTCACAAGTGCACTCCGCTGCCATATTCCCCACATAACATCAGGCTATGCCCTTCCATATCACCCCGTCAAACCACCATGGGTGATGGTTCAACCTTCCGTATGCGTACATGTCCCCGGCATACTAAAGAAATCATTGGTTCCCGTCAGTGGACTACAACAACTTGCTCTCGCGTACATCTGGTCAGAATACCAGACATATGTTCATGTTTACACAGACGGCTCCGCGTCACCAAAGGCATCGACAGCAGCTGTGGTGATACCAGCCCAACAGATGACTCGAGGTTTCATACTAGACCATAATTCTACATCAACCGCTGCAGAGATTGTGGCTATTCGGGAAGCGATTCGCCACATATGTGGGGAAAGACCTCAAGAGTTGTGCATTTTCACGGACTCAAAACCCGCGGTGCAAATTTTGGGATGCTTCCTGCGCCACACCGCATATCAGGCTCTGGCACTGCAGATCACCGAGCTACTTTCATGCGCTCAAGAAAAACACCACCGCATAGTGTTCCAATGGATCCCGGGACACTGTGGGCTCAACGGTAATGAGATGGCCGATGCTGCAGCAAGACGCGCCTTCAGCAATGGCCTGCGAACTGTAGTGCCACTCTCCAGACCGGACATCACATGCCTCCTGTCGGAATTAATGAGGAATGCGACGAGAAGATACTGGGCCCAGCCAGACGTCCGTCACGTCCGCCTTAAAAGGCTGGATCCCGATATGAAATGTCCTATTCTGCGTGGAATTCGACGCCCTCATGCATGCCTGATACATAGACTGCGATTAGGCGTCGCCTTCACGCGCAAATATTTGCACATTATTGGACGGACAGACTCCCCGGACTGTTCAGTGTGTGGTACTGTAAAGACTATAGAACATGTGCTCGTGGTGTGCCCTGAGTATGCGCGCGAAAGACTGACAATGGCAGATACATTGAGACATTTACAATATGGACCACTGTCGGAGGACCTCTTGCTAGGCCCATGGCCACAGAGTTGGCAGACGACAGAGACAATGCGTGCAGTTTCACGTTTCCTAGGTGACACGGGCCTGGACTCACGCTTGTGATACCAGTTGTGTAATGCGTCCTTCACTTCGTTCCTCCCATTATCATCCCCCAATTGTGACCCTTTTTCTTCCCCTCTTTTCCTTCCCTTACGTAGAGTAGCAGGCCAGATGCTCCAATATCCGGCCGACCTTTCTACATTTTCCAATCATTAAAATACTCCTTTCTTCCTGACGTGGCATGCAGGAGATGTTTCAAGTTTCCGGCTAGCTATACTACGTTTGAGACATCAGGTGCAATGTTTTGGACGCTAGAGACTCTTCGCAGCGGCTGCGACCGCACTGAGAAATAGTTCGACGTGTCTTTACGGCAGTTCTGCAGAATTGTTATGTATATAGGCTCAGTACTGAATGAGAAGTGTTTAAATAAGCAAACAAACTATGGTATACGGCTACTAAGGCGTCCCTTTAGACTATTTTGGTTTTCGTTGCTTTTCAGATTTGGTTTTTGTGTACAGCCCGTCGCGGCAGTCTCACATACACGCACGCGTGTGCCAACGCTGTTGGCGAGCAGCGAAGAATGGACGAAAGGCACTCAGTGATATACACATTGTCGTGACCAAACTTCTTGCGGAGCTTCCACAGCGTAGCATCTTATGTCCCAAACGGAGCATAGGTAAAGCTCCACTTATTCCTTTTTTATGCGCTGTGTCACCGGGGAAAATTTACTTTGTTTTTAACTGAGACTGTTTCATGCCTGTTTCTTTAAAATTATGCGTTGAGTTGTCGAGTGCATTCGGCATTGCTCTAGTTGCTATTTCTGCTTTCTTGATAGGGCCGCCAGGTTCCGTGCAGAATGTCACGTCGTCTGCATATGTAGTAACTCGGATGCCGTGAGCCTTTCGTAGATGCACAGCGAGCCCTCGCATGACGAGGAAACAGCGCAGGCTCTAAAACTGCGCCCTGAGGAACGCCTACATTGCTCGTCAGTGTCCTCGGATATGTGTTACCACTATGGATGTCGAGTGTTCGATGCTCCAGAAATGATTTAACGATGTTTCCAATTGGAATTCAAGGGACGCTTCTTCGAGTGCTGAGATTACGGCTTCGTGCGTCACGCTTTCCTAATGCTTCACGTACATCCGCGACGACCAGGTTGCCGTAAAGCTTCTGCCTGCCCCGTCGCTTCCTGCTACAACGGCGGTACAGCATCGTTTGCGGGTTTCCCCGATTTTGGCACAGGGCTTGCCATGGACTGCTTCCACTCGGCGGGAATTTCGCCTGATTTAGAACTTGTGACAGGCCTGCAGAAATCACTACATATGTCCGCCTACAACGATGCCAGTTTCATAATCTTCTCGAAAGCTTTGGACCGTGTTCCACATAATCGACTAATGGTAAAAATACGCAACCTGCGTCTCGATCAGAGAACGACTGCTTTGATCGAATAATTTCTAAACAGGTGGTGTAAGTAAGTGAAACTTAACGATTACATATCTAATCCAACACGTGTACCATCAGGGGTGCCTCATGGCATTGTGATGGGTCCTCATCTCATTTTAGTAGGCATTAATGACATAGCATCTAACATAATTTCGTCAGTTCGTCTTTTCGCGGACGATTCTGTTATATATAAGAAAATAATTTGCACGGCCGCCGTCGCAGAACTACAATCAGATCTCTCAAGGTTAAAGGAATGGTGCAGTAATTGCAGCCGTATCTGTCTGTCTTGGTTGTACATACAGTCTTCGCACGCTATATGTATGCAGTGTTCTTTCGAATGTATTAATCATTAGCCTTTTAATGGCTATTTAACAAAATGTTCTATACTAGTCTTGAATGTCATCATCATCAGCCTGCTTTACGTCCACTGCAGGACGAAGGCCTCTCCCTGCGATCTCCAGTAACCGCTGTCTTGCGCCAACCGATTCCAACTAGCGCCCGCGAAATTGCTAATTTCATCGCTCCACCTTGCCTTCTGCCGTCTTTGACTGCGTGTCCCTTCTCTTGGTACCCATTCTGTAACCCTAATGGTCCGACCGTTATCTAACCGGCGCATTACATGAGCTGCCCAGCTCCATTTCTTTCTCTTAATGTCAATTACAATATCGGCTGTACCCTTTTGCTCTATGATCCAAACCACTCTCTTTCTGTCTCTTAACGTTACGCCTAGCAATCGTCGTTCCATCGCTCTTTGCGTGGTCCTTAACTTGATCTCAAGCTTCTTTGTCAGTCTCCAGTCTCTACCACATAAGTGAGCTCTGGTAAAATGCACTGATTGTACACCTTCTTTTTAATGATAATGGTAAGCTTCCAGTCAGGAGCTGACAATGTCTGCCGTATGCGATCCAACACATTTTTATTCTTCTGTGACTTTCCTTCTCATTATCAGTGTTCCCTGTGACTAATTGACCTAGGCAAACATACCTCTTCACAGACTCTAGACGCTGACTGGCGATCTTGAACTCTAGTTCCCTTGCCCCCCCCCCCACTATTCATCATTATCTTTGTCTTCTGTGTAATAATCTTCAACCCCGCTCTCACTCGCTCTCTCTGTTAAGGTCCTCAAAACATTTGTTGTAATTCGTCTGCATTGTTACTGAATAGAACAGTGTCATCGGCAAACCTAAGGTTGCTGAGATATTCGCCGTCAATCCTTGCTCCTTAGCCTTCCCTGATTAATAGCTTGAATGCCTCTTTCAAGCACGCAGTGAATAGCATTGGAGAGATTGTGTCTGCCTGTCTGATCCCTTTCTTTTGTGCTTTTTTGTGTAAAATTAAGATAGCTGTGGAACCTTTGTAGATACTTTCCAAGGCATTTACGTAAGTAGTCTGGACTCCTTGATTACGTAATTCCTCTATGACTACTGGTATCTGCTGGTAAAAAATCAACCAAATACAATACCAGTCTTGAACGTATTTGGTTGATTTTTTAACCATGGTATTCTGAACACCTTGATTCAAACCAACTTGC
This sequence comes from Dermacentor variabilis, assembly GCF_050947875.1. Taxonomy (NCBI): domain Eukaryota; kingdom Metazoa; phylum Arthropoda; class Arachnida; order Ixodida; family Ixodidae; genus Dermacentor; species Dermacentor variabilis. The sequence goes on from NC_134571.1 coordinate 189,874,235, forward strand.
TGTTTCCTTTTTCTTGTTTTGTCGTTAGTATTCTTGTTTTCGGTTTATATTGTTTATAAATGATATTTATGTACACACCTGAAACCCGCCCCCTAAGTAATGCCCACTAGGGCCTTTAGCTTATTGAAATAAATAAATAAATAACCAAACTTTGTTGAGCTGTTGATTTAACTGTTCTTTTCCTGGTTCGCAGGGGGTTCAGCAGCAACACCCACGCAATAAAATCTTTGCCCGGTGCACTTTAAGCTTTGACCAAATTAAGAGCCGTGATCAGTTCTTGCATAAGAAAAAGCCGTTTGATAGCCTTGTCCGACGTGGGAACCATGCCTTTGTTTAGGATCAGCTAGTTAGCATAAGGTGGTAAGAGTTGTTGAAAGAAGATAGTGTGCGCCACCTTCACTTCAATGTCGGAGTCTGAACACCCAGTAGCGAGCATTACAATCTATGGCGGTGTTGCACTGCTTTCCCCTTCCTGACGTGCCCTTCAATGTGAACCACAGCTTCTGCGTCCCCGGCCGTTCGTCAAACGAGGCACTGTGGTCGCACCATCGTTCGCCGTCAAGTCCGCAAACGTCACAAATACACATACACGACACTTTTCTCAGCCAATAATCCGGTTGGACCGAACCCGTGATAGCACTCTTTTGAGGTTGTACTATTCGAGATTTCCCACGTAGCCTGAAAGAAAAGTTCGAAAACAGGGGTGAATCATTTGCTATGGCACTGAAGTATTTTGTCCTTCAAAACCAGGGATACTTCGCCACTGGGGCGGCGAAAGGCTTCGTATCGACATTGACGTTTCTGGACATGGATGAGACGGAGTTCCAGAACACAACGTTGGACGACCCACGAGAATGCGTCCTCTGCATCCTGTACACATCAGGCACCACTGGTCTGCCCAAGGGTGTCGAGGTGACGCACTACGCTTTACTGGCAAACCTCGGAATGTCAAGGTATTCATCTTGAATCTGCGCAACTATGAGTCCCGGTCTCGTGCACTTTATCTTTCATTGAAATAATGTTTCTTAGAATTGTTACGCTTCGTGACAGATAAAACCAATTTTACTCCATTGCATGTTCAGACGTTACCGTCCATTTAAAAAGTGCAGCTTATTGGATTTGAAGCTGTTTAGGGGTGATGAAAAGTGTCCAATCTATTTCGCTCACAGTGCCATCGAACGGATTCATACATTCCCCTCATTTTAAAGATTTTTGCTAACTTTGCAATATTCTCTATTCGTTAAGGAAGAAAACTACGCGAGAACATAGCACCACTTACTCTCTTAGTATGCGACAACATACGTTTCATGTGAGGTTGTGACGCCTGTACAGGTCTAGAAACATAAAACTTTGTTCTTTTTGTTGCATTGATTAGTTATCTGTTGTATCTTCTTGAACGAAAGTGTTTATTATTGCGTTTTTGATTTTGATATTAAATGTTGAGCGAAGCCATACAACTCTCGTGGTTGATTCTATGGTGATGTCCCGTGCCGGCTTTATGTTTAATCGCACTTCAAGTGCGCCACGTGTCAAATAATATATTGTGTTGTTTAGGTATCTCGAAGCCCTGCATCGAATACTTTTAATACGAAAGCATTATACGGCCCATTACGCGAAAATCCGTCGACGCGACCGAATGAGGGCACCAAAAGTGGCCGAGGGCGCAAAGAGTAAAAACACGTACAAATATCCTCGGATTGACGTCAAAATTTTCAGAGTTTCCTAAACAAAATAAATGAATGACTTTGAAAAGAAAATTTCGTAAATTTCGGGCTGGGTGGGAATTGATCGCGGGCCTCCGGGGTGCGAGACGCTTCTCCTACGCCACGGTGACTCCACGGTTCTGGCTGGCTAGAGGTGTGGTCTAGTGCGTGAGTCATTGGGCATGGGATGGCGCAGCCAGCGCAGGGGAGGTAAAATCCCTTGATAATTTGAAAGTAGCGACACCCTTTGAACTCTGCCGCCGCCGCGCGACCTCCTCGCCTTCTCCTCGCCCCTTGGGCGTTCCCCCGCGGCAACCAGTTTTGCCCCGTTTTTCTGCACGACGATTGGTCTCACTGCCGTTGCCCTTTGCGACGCGCGGATCTTGAGTTTCGCTTGTGTTTTTCTTTTTCGCTCGCGCCATTTTACTCCTGAGCACGGCTGGCTCGGCGCTTTAGCTCGGCGTAGCGACCGTTGTACGGTGTGTTTCTTGCTCTATGTGCTAGAGCTATGCCGGGCTGTTGCGCATATAACCATAGATATAACTGCAGCAAGAAGCCTGAAGATGGTTATGCCGCGTTTTTATGATACCACAAGGAAAGCGTGACGGCTTGCGCAGGAAGCAGTGCCTGCATGACATTGGCCGAAAGAAGTTTGTTCCGACGAAGAACAGCGTTGTTTCGGAGCTGAGGCGTCTTTCTTATAGCTCGTAGCAAAGCATCCCGTAGTGCTGCATTTTCTTTTTATTCTTCCGGCCTGCTCACCAGCGTTTTTGTTGCGGTTGTCCTAAGTATGCTTAATATTCTGGGGCGGCTACATCACCTCGCACGTCGCTAAATGTTGTTATTGAGTCGGAAGTACAGCATTATAGATCTGCTTTGCGCCCTGAAAAAATTAGTGGCAAGTATACCCGTGATATTGCAGACGATGAGCGTTAGTTATTCAACATTGAATTTTTTTGAAAGATTTAAGACGAAAGCCTTTAGACCTCTGTTTCAAGGTCGCGTTTTAAACTGGAAGTATCACGTGACCCAAGGAAGGCCAGAGGTGACCCAAAGCATGTCCACCCCTGTATAAGAGAATGATTACCGAAGTTAATTAATGAATCATTAGTGATTGACATAAGGTAGATTAGGGAGGATTAAGGTTGATTAGAGTACATTAAAGAAGATTATGGTGGGTGGAGGAGGATTAAGACGGATTACTGTGGATTAAGGCGAAGAGTTGATTAAAGGGTATTAAGACCCATTAGGGTAGATTGGGTGCATGAACAGCGATTAGGGACGATTAAGGTGCATACAGGAATATTAAGGTCGAACAATGTGGATTAAGGTGAATTAGGGCTGATAAAGGAGTAATAATACCGATTAGGTTGGATAAAGGTAGATTAAGGTGGATTAGGGACCATGGAGATGGATTAGGTTTGATAGTGGTGGATTAGGGTGTATTAAGGTAGATTGAGACTATTAAGCAGGACTGGGTTGGATTAAGGTGCATAAATAAGGATTAGGGTGGATGCAGCAGGATTAAGGCTGATTATGATAGATTAGGGTTGATAAAGGAGGATTAAGACCGTACAGGGTAGGCTAAGGTGCATTAGGGGCGATGTAGGTTGATTAGGTTGTATTAAGGTGGATTGGGAGTATTAGCTGGATTAAAGTGGATGAATGAGCATTAAGGTGGATTAGGGTGGACTAAGGTGAATTAGAGTTCATTGAGTATTAAGACCGATTAGTCTACCATAATCCTTCTAATGCACATTAATCCACCGAATCCACATTCATCGACCTTAATCCTCCTTCATTCACTTTATTCCACCATAATACACGAAAGTCCTCCTTAATGCACCCTAATTCACCTTCATCGACCTTGATCTACTCTAACCCTCCTTAACGCACTTTAACCCTCCTTAATCAACCCTAGTGCTTCCTCATTTACTTTAATCCACCCTAATTCACTATAATCGTCCTTAATTCACCTCAATCCACCCGAATTCATACCTTAGTCCAACCTTAGTCCAACTCATTAATCCACACTAATTCTCCTTCATTCACTTTAATGCACCCTAGCCCACCATAATCCTCCTTAATGCACGTTAATCCTTCTTAATCCACCCTTATCTTTCATGCACTTTAATCCATCCTAATCCACTATAATCCTCCTTAATGCAGCTCAACGCACCTTCATCTACCCTAATCACCTTGATTGACCTTAATCCAACGTAGTGCTCCTTTATGCACCTTAATCCACTTCATTCACCCTAATGCACTTCATGGACTTTAATCCTCCTTAATACACCCGAATTCATCTTAATCCAATCACTAATCAATCATTACTTTACTAATCATTAATTCTCTCCTATACGCGGAGGCTTTGGTTCGCTTCCCGCCTTCCTTCGGTCACGCGATATTTTCTGTAGCTCACAACGGGACCTTGAAACAGAGGTCTAAGGCTTTCGCCTAATAAGCCACACACAAAGGGATGTGTCACAAGCATTACTAGATCAGACGTACGAAGTAAACCATCTGATCATGTGGTAGAAAAATTGTCTGGAGTATAGAGCTCGCCTCAAAGCTCTTTTTGCATCGGTATACCCCGTTCATACGGCTTTAAGAAAAAACCAACCTCCTCATAAACGTTGCCTCCAGCATTATCGATGCCGTTATTAGCATTTCTCAAAATTTTCAACCCCACGTGTGCACCCAACTGGCCCAAAATAACACGCCTCCATAGAATCCTGCGGCCCGGCCCGTCCGCGGGAGCCCAGGAGGAAGAGCGCGCCGTGCACAGCCGGCGGGCGAGGAGAATCTAGGAGGAAAGCGCCGTGAGGATGAAAGTGTCGCTACTTTCAAATTATCAAATCGCTTTAAGGGGAGGTGGTGTCATGTCATGTGTCTATAACGTGGCTGCGTTCACAGCACTCCTAGGTCTAAAAAGGACACGATGTTTTCCCATTCCCACGCCTGGGCAGTCCTACGCGTCCCTGCCAAATTTCTTGATAATTAAATATACCGAAATCGAGTGTTTGGGCTAAATTAAGTTAGTTCACACATCACCATCAGTCTGTATAAGATGTTATGTAGGTGTTTACCCTCATAAAACGCGTTGGTATGGTTCAATCTTGCTTCATGAGAAGGTATTTTATCACTTGCAAATGAATTTCTACGGGCGCCTTTACCGCAATACCGAGGAATTTTAGTGCGAAGCAACAAATCGGATGATGTGTAAGAAATCGCCGGTTCGAGATAATGCAATTCTACGCCTTGGGCCCGTATATTCAGAGAAACGGACATAGATTGCTCGTGAAATCCAAACATATATTCCACTAAATACAACAAATTCTGTACTTACCTTCCTAATTAATTACTTTACGGCACATATTGCCATATGTGATTTCTAGAAGGTGAGTTTGCAAGGAGTATTCATTATTGAAACGATATACCGAAACGCTATAAACTAAAGATATGTTACCGTAGCAACTCACCCAACTTTCTATTCTTTTGCAAGGCGTATTGACTTGCAATGAATTTCCAGAATGAAACCACTTGGGAGACATACGCAATGAAAGTCGCCGTAAAAATGCACGAGAGTAACAGGAACACCCCTGTATTTCGTCCCTCACTTTAAGAAATAATATTTCCAAACTGGGTTAATCCGGGAACTTCATTTCAAATGCCAAGGTACTGTAAGCTCACCAGCTACAATTCATAAATTCAAATAATTGCCGTAAGGTAAATAATTAGGAAGTTGACTAGCAAGTTTTTGTTAATACGGTGTATAGTTCATTAGATATTTCCCATTAGTAATGTCCGCCGCTTAGGAATAATTTAGCTCGAGAAACAGAAGTACGTTATGTGCCACCAACAAATTTAAAATCTACCGCAAAAATTAAAAAAAAAATTATCACCGCGTGTAAGAAGCTCTTAGCGAAGTCATGAAAGGTCAGTTTTATTTTTTCCGTTTGCCCTAAAAGTTAATTTTTCGCTTACACATCCGGCAAAATAATGCTATAATATTGAACTAGACCTAATTATGCCAGAGATGTCCAAAACTCTTGAGGATATATGCCGCCCCGCCGTTATTTACTTAATTTTCAAATAAATCTCGAATTCGCTTTTGCTAGGGGAGTGAAGTGACAAGCTAAATTAGGTGTTGGAAGGGATGAGCTAGCTTATCAGTTTGAAAATAAACTCCACACAACAACCTCTATTACCTATGCAGTATAGGTTCAGTAGGTGAGCCGCGTGACCATTCCGTATTCAGGGGGCCTCGGGGAACTCTGCACCCGAATGCCACATCACCCGAAACAAAATTCTATGCTGCGCACCCTTCACGCGCTAGAAGCGCAGCCGTCGTGCAAGTAGCAGGCACCTGGCGCGCAGGCGCGTTGGTGCAATCATTGTGCAAAGATTGTGAACACAGAGCCAGTGACTCCTATCCGCAGTTACTCCTCTTTTCGCACTGCGAACGTGCCTCGACCAAGGAAGGTGAGCGTCATGCGCTAGAACACCTAGGTATAGGCCGCGCTACTCTAATCGAACGAAAGAAGAGAAGCGAGGAGATTTAGCTCGCAAACGCGCCCATATAGAGCCGCTGCATAACGCTTCGCACCACGATAATTCTCTTCAAGGGAGTTTTGGCCGTAACTTTCGTGATAATAAATATATATTCGGCATCGGTACACGTGTGTGTAAGCTTGCTTCCGGAAGTGAAATCTGTCGCGCGAGGTACGCATATTCTGATCATTCGAGTGCGTGTACAAGTTTTTATTGCGAAAGCAATACTGCTCGCACTTTCGGCCCATCGGTGGTCGTGGCGCCTCCTTACACAGCTGCGCGTCACGTGACCGTGTGACGTCACGCCAGACCGAGAGGCGGTCTGGGGACCCGATGCCCGAACTCGCGGCATCGATGGTGGAGGCGAAGCCTTGCGCGCCGCTGCTGCGGCGCTACCGAGAGAGGGCGCTCGCTGGTGTGACGTCACGCCAGACCGAGAGACGGGGCCCCAGCTCGCGGTATCGATGGTGGAGGCAAGCCTTGCGCGCCGCTGCTGCGGCGCTACCGAGAGAGGGCTCTCGCTGGTGTGACGTCACGCTAGGAGGATAAATGGGGCTACAGCTCGGCTCCTCGCAGTGGTCGGTGCGCTGCCTTGCGCTATGTCGGATGATGTATAGCCATAAGTTTAACAAAGGGCAACCATGTCCACACCGTCAGCCGAACCAAGGCGCAGCCAAGGGTATCGCTTTCGCAATTTTCCAGGCTTAACCAAGCTAAGCCTTCAGCCAATTTTTTTGGAATAGGGAGTCGTATAGATTGCGAAATATTCTTGTTTTCCCTACAGGCACTGACCCACATGTTTCCTAATATGTGCTCTGCGCGCCTATCTCCACTAGACGAGAAACACTTGGGCGAGTTGATGGTGATTCATGTTTCGGAAATTAACAGCGCAAGGGAGACGAGGACGAAGCAAAAGAAGAACACAACAGTGGCGCTGACTCACAACTGATGATTTATTTTTCGTCTGTTTTGCGCTGTTAATTTCCGTAACATGACGCACCTATCTCCATTTCTTTTGTGCTGTAGTCTATGAATCTATGCGCTGTCTTAATATATCGAATTGAGGTACCCAGTCACTTTACATTTCACTGCTGCATATTTTTAAAGTCGGAGCGGAAATGTCTTGACCACTCACATTTCGAATTAACAGAAAGTTCGCATACTCGCTGCATTTCAGGTGGACTTTCCCGCACGACGACTCGGACGTGGTACTTTCGCCAACACCCATAACACATGGCTCCGGCTTGTTGTTCATAACATTTAGCGTCCTGTTGGGCACGAAGACTGTAGTGATGCCTCCGAAAGCCAGCTTCGAAAGCGTAATTAGTTCGGCCAGCAAGCACAAGGTGAGCGATTCGGACGTTTCCGTTGTGCTTACAAACTTTGCCTCTCAGAAAAACGAATACGAGCTATGCGGGTTCAAATGCCCATCAGCACTGCAGAAATTCCCAGGGAATGTTTGCATTGAAAATTTTGAGGACGCTTAAGGTTTTCGTTTAAGAGTGGAACTCGAAAGCCTCGAAAAATGCCGGAATGCTTCACGCTTCCCGGCAAGTGCAGTTTATGCAAACGTAATGTTCACCGGGAAATAATGGCGGTGAACGCTATGCACGAAGGCGAGCATTCTCGTTCTTTTTTTTTTTTTTTTTTGATGGTGTGCAAAGAACCGAAGGGGCCGCGCCGCTCCTGCTAAGACAGACCACAAACGGCAGCTTGAAAACACTGCCGCGTTAAAAGGGGTTTGCGTTTGAGTTTCTGTGTATTGGAATTATGTATTCTCGTGTAATCAAATTACACTACAACGCTATCAAGTCCTTAGGTTATGTGTAAGTCGTACTTGGCGATTTTGCTACGTATTTTACCTCGAGAAATTCAGTTAGTTTAGTAGTTTTCTTGTGCCACATGGAGGGCCCACGTGGTTGGGTATGCGTGGTTCGAATTGCCGAAGCGACGCCCAACGCAGAACACACTACGCAGTCGCTAGGTTTTTTTTCGACACGGGGTCCTCAGCGCTATAGGGTTAATAAGCGGCGAAGAGACTGATGTGTACATAGATGTAAAGTAGTTAAAGTAGGCTAAGACTGCTAATCGCAAGAGAATGTGCCATTGTATGCTCCGCAGCGCTTCTTCGGGCAGTTCAAGAAAGCCATTTATTATTGCTATAATAATGCATGCCCATAAGGTTTGGTAGAATGAAAGCACGAGCAAAATGTAACACGGATAAGGAAATTCTTATGGCGTAAATTTTGTTAGTGACTGTGTAAGGTTAGCAAGCGATTAGGTGTTGGACGTCAAATATGAACGGAATAAGAAATATGATAAGTAAGCTGGCGTGTATTTCTTGTTTGCTGATATCTGGACAATACTATTTGTAAGAACAGTGTATGGCATATTGCTGCGATGGCATTTCTTAAAGACACTCCTGGGGAATTTTTCTCATCGTAATCACTTTCAGCGTTGGTGTGGTGGTCCAAAAATGTTCTTCGATATGTTAGATATATGTTATTTTATTGAAACACCAAAGTTACTATGACCAGGTTTATGGACTTGACAGATTTGTTTGTCAGAATTTCGATAACAGCAGAGCTCAAACAGCCTCCATAAAGAGTTTCCTTCGCATTGTATATCTCTTAATATAAAGCAATAAAAATAATAAAAACACATTTCGACTCACGATCTACAACTGACAGAAATTCACTGGTACTGGCGGCAGTGCTCTTTACGAATCTAATATTACACTGGACGCTCACTAATGCCGACGGCTTCGCGTCGGTCTTATCTCACGCAGCGTCGAGGATGGATGGATGGGTGCTATCAGCGTCTACCTTGAAACGGGGCAGTGGGTTCCGCCACCAAGCTATTGGTTTTAGTTTACCTAATATCCTTCCTATGTTTTGAAAAGAAAGAAGGTAGGTGGGCAGGCGTCGAGGTGCGACCCCTGCAGCGCCACTGGCGGCCCTCATGAAGCTAGCCTTTTCCGACGGCTGGCTTATGGACGTCTGAGAAGGGCGCGTTTCCCAGGGCACGCTTCCTTCTAGCCAGCAGAAGTTTGTCTCGTGCTGTTTCAAGCCATGCCGCACCCGCGTACAGTTACAACACCGCGCGAAGAGCGTAACCATAATCCTTAAACGTGGCTACCGCTGTCAATATCTCATCCTTTCGGTTAAACTTTCAGTTTTGTTTACGCAATTCAATATACTAGACATATACAGCACCACGTGGTAGTCTAGATCTATAATAGACACAAAATTAATCAAAGAGATGCTGTTGGCGCTGAAAGTGCAACCCGGTTCTTATAAAAGGCCGCAGCGCAATACCCGAACACTTTCAATGGAAACCTCCGTAAGCGTACTACTTTTCGTACTCCAACATATGTGCTCTGATACTTAATTTCATATGTCCACACTGCAACTTCAGTAAAAACACATATTCACTTGAATTCGTGAGAATGCGCGTGCAATCTGAATGGGTACTTTCGCGCAACTGTCTCCTCACTATAGAGAAAATAATTGCACTCGTTCTGAGTAGTGCTAAAGTCGCAGGCTGACTATATCGAATTCGGTGCAACAGCCCGTACTACACCTTTACACTAATGAACCAGGAAAGGTGCGATCACAGCTATGCTATAAGTGCAAGTTTTTTTACCATAATATTATACAGTACCAGTCCGCTATTTCTGTTTCTATAGACTGCGACAGTCGACCATACGAGAACGGCGTGTTCTATCCATGTTTATTGCGACCATTTGGTTAAAAAGCGCAGCGTTACTGAGACAAGGACAAGACCAAACACAAAGCTACATCACATGCGCTGACTATCAACTGGTTTTACTTGCACGAATAATAATATTTTCTGGGGTTTTACGTGCCAAAACCAAGATCTTATTAGGAGTCACGACGTAGGGGGACTCCGCATTAATTTTGACCACTTGGGTTTCTTTACCGCGCACCTTGTGCACGTTACACGTGCGTTTTTGCATTTCGCCGTCATCTAAATGCGGCCGCCATCTGTTTTACCGAGTAACGCTGAGACTAGTTGTCTTTATGTTTTTATGTTTGAAATGTTTAACGTCCATGTAAAGGTTGTCGCGTTTCTATTGGTAAACTTTTCAACTTAGACGCTTGCTCAAGTAACATGTCAAAATAGAAAGTTTTCTTTTGTGACGTTCCGTGTTCTTCAGTCGTTCATTTTACTTCACAGTGACTCAGCTAAGCAGTATATTAGGGTGAAAGCCTTAAGTGGCTCTTTGCAATGGTTCGTACTCGAAAAAAGCGGCTTTTAGTCGAGTGGTTAAAAACTACCATCAACAGCAATGGCTCATACTCACATAAGATGAAGACGAGGAAATACTATCCACTGCGAAGCGGCATAGACGGCGATGTAGCAGGCCCGTGCGAGGATGCTCGCCTAGCGAGGAAAGAGGTGCGACGTCCGAGCTGGCGAGAGCAACGAAATAGATCGCGAGTGCTGTTGTATTTACCTGTAGAGAGGATGCACCGTAAGGTCTAAGAGAAACAGGTGGCGACAGTCGACTGAGTTGCCTTACCTCCGAGCCCCACACAAGCACCGGTAACTTGGTGTCTCTGTGGGATCATCGGGATTCATCCACGTCTCGGAAAGAGATATGACTCTTGCTTGCATGGGCAGGCTTTCGCCTTCTCGTCTTACAGGAGGACAGAATACTACCGACACTTTTTTCACAAAGATGGTAGTTAACATTGAAAAATTCGATGAACGTGTTTTGTTTTCTTGTTGGTAGTGATTGAGCATTGTCTGTGCAAGAATGATATCTGGATATATTCTGAACATGTGTTACCATCTTTGTCCGTTAACTGGTGGTGTGAAATAGCAAACCTCTGCGCATAATAAAGACAAGTCTTAGTGCAAAAAAACCCAGTGAGTGCGTGTCATGTTGTTTGGCGTTTCTTCGTGTTCTTGTTTTGGTCACGCTGCGTTTTAATCCAAGTACGAACGAATTCCGTCAGGATAGTATTACTGCAGAGCTTTTGGTATTCATGCTGCTACCGGCTTCGTCTTGGTGGTGTTCCAGCATGACTGCGTGACCCAGTTAAACCAGAGCCTATCCCAACGCATGGCCCTGAGTGCCACTGTTGAGAGCTCTCTGAGCTAATAAAGAGCTTGCATGATGTTGTTTCAGGTGTTATCATACCAATAAATGGAGACCGTGCCCTCTCACCACCGGCTGTTGCTGTGATAGTGCCGTTTTGTATAGCACGTACCCTTCCGGACCCTGGCATTCAATGACTCAGTTAACGCAGTCGTGCTTCTTGTAAACATTATCACGGACATATTTTCATATATCATCCCTTCGCCATGTATTTCTCGCGTTCATCGTACATCTTCGCGCCGTATCTTATTACATATTATTACGTTGCAGTGAAGGTGAACAAAATAGCGACAACTGTCAATCACGTAACTATTTATTGGCCGAACTTGTGCATATCAATACAAGCAATACAAGTAACAGTGAAGTACAACGATAATGACGAGCAAAGTCGGCGATCGTCAAATTTTTTTTTTTACTTGAATATACTGCAGGCCCTTCACGGCCCGTGCAGGAGTGGTACAGAAATGCAATGAAAAAAATTATGATGACAAGTCAATACACTGAATGCGGTTAGTAAAAGAGTCGATATTAAAGCAACTTACAATATCGTTATCGCTTGTTCCACTGGGAAATGGCCCACGGGAAAAGGGAATGCTTGTGAACATTAACACGACTTGGGGGAAGATAGATTGTTTTGGAATGATTTAGTCTGGTTGAGCATTTTGGGGGATCTTGAAGGTAACGAGAACGTGCTATCTGGAAATGACCATGGTATAATTGATCGATAAATTTTAGTCGCGAAATTGCTCTTGTCTGCGAGAGGGATTTTAGCTTTGCCCTTGCTAACAGACCTGAGATACTGGACTGCCTTTTGTAGTCCGAATATACAAACCTAATGGCTCATTTTTGTATGCGTTCTATTTTATTTATAAGGCATTTTTGACGAGGGCTGCAGATTAGATCAGCGTATTCTAGGCATGGTCTTATTAGTGTTTTCTACGCATTTAGTTTGAGGTGTGGTGGTGCTGCGCGCAGTTTCCTGTTTAAGAAGGATAGTTTGCCTATGGCTTTTTGACACATGGTCGAAATATGAGGCTCCCAGTTAAGGTTAGGCGTGAGTTTAATGCCTAGGTACTTTACCTGGTCGCATTTGTTGATTTTTGACCATCCGATCGAATATGTAAAGTTAAGCGGGAGTTTCTTATTTGTGAAAGACATGTAATATGTTTTTGATGTGTTCAGTTTCATGCCCCAAGTGTTGCACCAAGAGTAAATTGTTTGCAGTGAACTATGAAGTTCTATCTGGTCTTCTTGGTTGTGTACGACTGTGTACACGACACAGTCATCAGCAAACAGGCGCATCTGAATTGAGTTTTTAATGGAAAACTGGATATCGTTAATGTACATCAAGAACAAAAGTGGTTCCAGAACTGATCCTTGAGGTACTCCGGAGTAGACATCGAGTGGTTGTGAAAGATTATTATCGATTGAAACGCTCTGTTTACGATTGGTTAGAAAACTGTTGATCCAGGATATTATTTTATTACTAATACCAAAAGCCGATAATTTTGTGAGTAAATCCTGGTGCGGAACTATGTCAAACGCTTTAGAAAAGTCTAAACAAAAAGTTACTTAATTGGCCGTTCTTATTAAGTATGTTAGCTATGTAATGAGTTGGGTTATAGTTGACAGGCTTGATCTGAAACCATGTTGTTGTTTATATAGAAGTTCGTTTGTTTCTAGGTGAGTTATTATTGACTTAAATATTACGTGTTCTATTATTTTGCAGCATGAGCTTGTTAATGACACTGGGCGGTAGTTATTTAAATCTAATTTCGAGCCCGATTTATGTATTGGAATTATTGCAGCCTTGCACCAATCGTCTAGTAACACTGATGTTTGAAGAAAAAGAGTGAATATTTTAAATATATACTTTGATGTCCAGCTTGAGTATCGACTTAAGAATGAGTTAGAAATCTGATCGGGGCCGGTAGATTTTTTAAGATCGATCTTATGCAATAGAGACAGTATGCCCTGCTCCCTTACAGTTAATTCTTCCATAGGTATTTTGACATCGTGAGGTGTTAAAGCTGCATTTGTAGCACGTTTCGTAAAAACTGTCTGAAAGAAGTTATTCATCTCTTTAGCAATGTGTTTAGGGTCCTGAATAACATGATCCGAGATTTTGATTTGCGTTATTTTTTCTCGTTCATCTGACAAATATCGCCAGAATTTGTGAGGGTCATGCGCCATAAACGAAGGTAATGTAGTGTCAAAGAAACGCGCTTTTCCTTCTGATATTTTTTGTTTGATTGTACCCATAAGATTGTCTAACGTGCACTTGGTTCCCTTTTTCCGCCGTCGTTTTATTTTTATATTTAGTTGGATTATTTCACGTGTTATCCATGGGTATTCTCGGTTAACGCGTTTCTTTTTATCAGGAATGAAGGTGTTTTCGGAATACTTAACAATATTTCTAAAACGCGTCCAGAGTTCTTGTACATTTGTTAGTTCATTGAATTAATATCATTGAATTAATAAAACTGGAATTCTAGGAAACCTAGTACAGCAGGATCATTTGCCCGTGTGTAATCCTTAAAGTATGCAGGTTGTGGTTTTTTGTGTTTTCGCGTCGTTGAAACGGGACAGGTTAGAATAAGCGCTTTGCGGTATGCAATGCCATTCTCGATGGACACGGAAGATCCTTCTAATGTATTACTTATAAGAACTAAGTAAAGTAAAGATGATGATGTTGAAATGATACAGGTCTTATCAGTTACCATTTGGCTCAGTGAAAACGTAAATGCCACGTCTAGCAGTGATTCTAAACTTGGGACATCACGGCCATCATGCGCGCGGTTGTTCCAGTCTATTCCGGGAAGGTTAAAATCCCCGGCAATAATAAGTTTTCATCTAGAATTAGTATGTTTTGAAAGGTAATCATGAACCTGGTCGATGAAGTCAGGTGCTGCATTTGGGGGCCGATAAACGCCCACTACAGTTATGTTTTCGTTACAATATGTTATTTTGCGCCATAAACTTTCATGGTCGGGAATACCATCAAGCTCTAAGGACTTTATATTATCTTTAATTGCTATTGCGACACCGCCACCTCTTGATCCTCTGTTTTTACGGAACAGTTTGTATGAAGGAGGAATAACTTCAGAATCAGGTACACCAGGGTTAAGCCACGTTTCTGTTATTACTAAAATGTGAGGTTGATAAGACAGGATTAGGTTTTCTAATTGATCAACTCTATTTATCACACTTCGGGCATTTAGGGAAAGGATTCGTAGAGTTTTGGTACTGGGCTGTCATTTCGAAACTTTCTTCGAGACTTCAGCGAAGTCGAAGTGGAAAGGGACTGTTTTGAAAGACTTGCTTTCTGCAGTAATTCAGTCCTAATATTCTTCACGGGGTCCGAAGTATACGCTTTTTCATCGATTCTCAGTTTGTCGAATGTTAGCCTTACTTTTGCTCCGTTTGCCCTTTCATTTACCGCTGAATGCCACAAGTGCGTGCGCATTTCATTAACTCTCTTAGCAAAATCTTCGGAAACAGTTAATGGTGTGTCGTTCAGTTTGTAACAGCAAGATAAGATTTTGGTTTTTTCGGCGTAATCAAACAATCTAAGGATGATCGGGCGGTCTCGGTTACTTGTGCGGGTACCTATCCTGTGAGTCCATTCAAGGGTTTTCACTTCAATGCCTAGCGTTTCTTTTAAAATATTTTCTCTCATTAACTTTTCGAGTGAAACTATATCTTCGCTAGGATTTTCCGTTACGCCGTAAACAATCAAGTTGTTCCGTCGACTTCTATTTTCTAAATCGTCCAATTTAATGCAAGATCTTCGATTTGATTCTTCGTGGTGTCATAATTATTTTCACATTTGGCCAACTTCTCTTCGCAATACTTGAGTAGGTCCATGTCGTTTTCAATTGCGGCAAAGCTAGTTTCCATGTTATCAACTGTTCACTTAACCTTTTTTTAAGTTAGTTACTAGTTCTTTTAACGTTTTGTTGGTTTTAGATTGTTCTTTCAGAATTTGTTTCAGAAGGTCGTTATTAGGACGAGTATCCGATAATGAGTCTGACGTCGGACCGGGGTTAAGCTCGACATCGCCCGATGTTAGTAGCAATAGCTTAAATACATCATAGCACTCAACAATCAGTACTGCAAGAAAGTGTGGACTTGGAAGCACCGTCAGCGTTACATCATTGTCCAGTAAACAGGGTACAGAGTAGTTACTGACCTGCACAACGAAAAGAGCAGGAATAAGCATGGTCGTCTGGTCGGTGCCACCAAGTCCGCTGAAGCGGGAGGGGTCATGGGTCGGGTTTATATACGGCCGAGTGCCTGATAAGGTTGACGTGAGCGCATCCGTGACGTGGTCGCTGCGTAATTGAAGGGCGTCGATCGTGATCGGAGTCTGCGCAGATTTGTTGTCCCGTGCTCTGTCATCCGAAGCCACTGGCATTGTTCCGTTTGCATGCATATGTGTGGCCTGCATGCCCAGTTGTGAGGCGGCTTGGCCACAGCGCAATCTGCACAACGCAAACAGCAGGAATAAGCATGGTCGTCTGGTCGGTGCCACCAAGTCCACTGATCAGCGGGTTCTGATCAGCGGGTCAAGTGCGTGGGCTTCTATACAGGCAGGGCTCTTTGAAGGTTACAGGGTGATCGCTGATGCCGCCGCGCTTTCAAGGGATTACAAAAATCGCGTCACGCATACAGCCACGCTACGAAAGGTTCAGTGACAACAGACGACGGATAGAACTATCGATAACATTCGAGAAATGTCTGAAACATGCAGGCGCGTATTTTGCGAAACGATAACGTTGAACATTTCTTAGCGTGTAAAAAGGGGTCACCAAAGAAAAACAAAGAAGTATGAGTGTCAATATACATTTTACGCACTTTACTGCGACCGTTTCAGGCCCCTTTATAGCCACGCCGCATCTACTTCATGTTATTCATTCCTCCATCGCCAACAGATCAAGAATGGCCTGGTGCTCTTTGGCCATACTTGGCCTTTGCGCCACAATACGCAAAATTTTTAATCATCGTAATCATCATCATATGTGTAAAAAATATTGTTGCTCCAAATCAGCATGGTTTTCCTTCAAGCCGCTCAACAGCCACCAACCTTGTCAGTTGTATGGTGCAGGTTTCCCCGCCCGTTAGGTAAAGGGCGCAAGTTGATGCTGTGTATTGCGACCTCAGCAACGCCTTTCACTCAGTCAATCATGCCCCACTCCTGGAGCAGCAAGCGCACTACGGTGTTGAAGCTGTTAGTGCAGCTCTACAGCGATGCTGTCAATTCCATAGGTCGTGCTTCGTGAGCGTGAACGGTCAATCTTCTTTTGTCTATAGGACATTTGGTGGTGTGCACTAAGATTCCCTGTTAGGCGGGCTTCGCTTCTTAATTTTAAAGCGAAAGCTTTACTACGCCAGCCAGCGAGCCATTTCGGCTCGTCGCGCAGTGTGCCGTATGCAGGCAGCCGTATGCCATAAGCCGTGGCCGACGAGCGACCTTGAGCCGCCGTTGCCTAGCAACGAAGCAGCCGCGCTCCAACAGATGGCGCCACCGTCGACGCCGCTGCCGTCGCCACTCGCTGCACCATATGTGCTCCGCCAAGGGGTAGAGGGAGAAGAAGCGTCGCCTCGCGTGGGATATATATATATATATATATATATATATATATATATATATATATATATATATATATATATATATATATATATGCGCTTTGCCAGACTATATTTAGTCGTTATGGAGAGCGCGAAAGAGACGCAACAATAGCCCCGTTTACATGAATACGACAGAAGCGTATCGTATTAACTTTCAAGCGTATCGCATCTCATGTAAACGATGTAATTCGCTAGGAAGACGTATCGCATTCAATACGCCAAACAGGGGTAGTTTGAGATGGAGAATGCGCATTTCAGCGGCGCATGTAAACAGAAGCGTATCGCATCAGGAATTATGGGAAAGCATTCGCTGCGGGATTACAACCGGCCAACCAACCAGCGCCGCGGCCGCTGCCGCACTGCGAGACATCAAAGCAAAATGGCGGCTGAAGGAGCAGGTGCGTCGCACGGTCTTGTTGCTCGCGAGGAAGCGTCAACTCGCGTTTCCTTTACACGCGAGGAAACATCATCCTTTTTAGCTATAGTTAGTGAGATGAATATAAGTGAATTGTTGGATTCCCGGCGTCAGCGAAATCAGGCACACTTTCAAAAAATACAAGCCGAGATGGCCGCGCTCGGCTACCATTGGTCTTGGCAGCAACTGCGGACTCACTGGAAGAACCTGAAGTCCAGATACAATAAGGTATGTTTCCAATTTTAGTTGTTCCCCTTATCGGCCTGTGCCATAGTGTTGGTTGCTTAGAACACCTTTCTCTTTCTTTTGACATGCCCTAGGAGCTGCTAGAGCAAAGCAAGAGCGGCGCGGGAAAATCCACTTGGCAGTGGTTTTCTGAAATGAATGCTCTACTCGCACATCGTCCTATGAGCCAAGCGCTGCATTACGGTATCGACAGTAACGAGCCGGATGAAAGTGAAGACTCCCGAGCCGGTAAGCGAATACAGCATAACACTCGCGTACTTTGCGGACTGCGCAAAAGCAACGACGTATATGGGTACGAAGCGAGTAAAACTTCGCGTGAACGTTGCGTACAAACGGCAGCTCGCAGCTGTGAAGAGGCGCGGCCAGAAGGTGCGAGAACACAAACCGCAGGGGGCAAGCGTTATGTAGACAAGCTTCCCGCGAATAAGATTAAGAACTGCGATTGCAACCGAAGATATCGATATCCCTATGTGTACCGCTCGATGCTGCCCGCTGCAGATCCCACTGCGGTGGGCATCTGGTGAATTCACGAACTTCTTTTCCTATCGTTGTAGGCTCGCGTTTAGGAGTATGGTCTTTACAAAAGAATATGTGGTCATTTGCATGCCTGGCGTTTGTCACTTTGTTGGAAAACCCTAGCTCTGTTTGCGCCAGTGAAATAAAATGTGCCACTGCGGACATGTTCACCATAACTGGAGACGCAAGCACATTGAATGTAATGGTGCCTTTGCAGGTAATACCTAATATGTATTTGTTCCGCCTTCTTTTTGTAATTAAACGTGAAAACTAGCAGAAGACTCTGCGCAATGTGCACTTACTTATAAGGCTGTTCGTATTTATTTTATTCGCAGACACGTGTGCAAGTGAAGCTGATGACGTCGAAACGCTCCGAAGTACACAGTCCTGTAAGTCACTGGTTCCTTTCTGTCTAATCACATACGCCCGTTAAGAAACCTTTGAAATTATGGGGTTTTACGTGCCAAAGCACTTTCTGATTATGAGGCACACCGTAGTGGCGGACACCGAAAATTTCGACGTGGGGTTCTTAACGAGGACCTAAATCTAAGTACACAGGTGTTCTTGCATTTTGCCCCCATCGAAATGCGGCCGCCATGGCCGGGATACGATCCCGCGACCTTGTGCTTAGCAGCCCAACACCATAGCCACTAAGCAACCACGGCGGGTTTTAAGAAACCTTTTTCGTGCTCACCTGGCCAAGAAATGAAGAACGCTGGAAACATTCTGTGAACGTTAACTTGGGCAATGCGACTGTGCTGTGCATAAAAAACGTTTGCTAAGAAATATATACAATTTTGGGTAAATTAGCACTACAATCCGAGGTCACAAGATCTGCGATGCTGAAATTGCAGAATATTAGGGAAAACCAAAGTGCTCCTTTTCTTCGCAAGCAAGTCTTAAAATTTGCATGACGTGACAAAGCGAAAAGAACAAAAGGTTCTGTACTGGAATAGGTTTCTTATGACAAAGTTAAACTATTCAACTGCTTGTGTTTGCGTGCAGCCCCAGAAGCCAGCTGTTCACAGCCACCAAGGAAGCGCTCCAGATACAGCAAGCACTCGGAGCTGCGTGAACTGTTCGCTGATCAGCAAAGCAGAAGTGCTGAGCTCTTAAGACAGCACACAGACATGATATTTCAACAGCAGCGGCAGCTTTTACAGGAGGAGCGGAATAACATGAATCAACTCATGGCAAACATTACAACTTCCTTCCTTCAAGGCACTCAAGCCCTTTTGTCACAAGTGTTCAGCCAACAGATGCAAATGACAGGCCACCAGCCAGCAGTGTTCAGCTTTCCTGCACAAGGACCTTTTGTCACAACGGGGGTGGCCTCCAACATCACAAGCTTCCAACCATGTCACCCGTCAAACTCGACGCAAGACATGCCAGCGCAACCGAACTTTTCTGGCTCAACCACATCGAGGTCGCCTCACTCATAAGCGACTCATATAAGTGTGTTTCATTGAGTGCTATAAACAGCTGGTGCTGTCTGATGTTCCTTTAAAAAATTGCTCACAGGCACTGTAGCACTCTAGTCACTTACGTTGTTTTTTCTGTGGGTCTGTGGTGCTGTCTCACTCACATTTTGTTTTGCTCGACCCTTACTAACTTTTTTTTTCGCGTTTTATCTTAGAGATCTGTGGTGTCTAACCATTGGTTATTTTTTGCTCTGGGTCGGCTCATTTGTAGGTGGCTCATATTCAGTGTGCTATGCTAAGTGCTGGAAACAGCTGGTGCTGTCCGACATTCTTTGTACTCTAGTCACTCTTGCTATTTTTCGCTGTAGGTCATTTTATTGCATTGCCTGCATTTCTTACTATTTCATCAGATATGAAAAGGTGGGTTGTCTAGCCCGTCTGGTTATTTTTTGCTGCCTGCCAGTCAGTTTATGTGGTACCTACATTTTTTGTATTTTATCTATTTTATCGCAGGTAAGAGAGCTGTGTTGTCTACTCACTCCTTTGTTTTGCTGGACCAAATACATTGCCTGCATTTTTTTTGGTACTATCTCAGATAACAAAAGCTATGTTGTCTAGCCTCTGGTGACATTTTGCCTACATGCAGTGCCTATATTTTTTTGTATTTTGTGATAGAGCTGTGGTGGCTAGCCACAGGTTTTTTTCTGTGTGACACTGTCAAGTGCCTACATCATTTATGACTTTTATGACTCCTATTATAGTCAAGAGAACCTGTGATGTCTAGCCAGTCTGGCAATTTTTTGTTGTGAAGGACACTTTATACAGTGCCTGTATATTTTCTGTACATTTTATCACGGATAAAAGGTGCTGTGGTGCCTAGTCACTCTAGGTATTTTTGCAGCGGGTCGCACTCAATTGTGGCCACATTTTATTGTGGATGTCCTCTCACAGTTAAGCAAAATTTATTTTTTGTCACGTGTAACAAACATGTTTACCAATTGTAGTACACAAAGACAGTGTTTCCACTACTCCTGCATTTACTGTTTAAATTTTTTATATATATTACATGAAAGTATTGGCCACTTCCATTGCTTAATGAGAAGCAATGCTGCCTTGTTACTGTTGTGTACAAATTGTAAGCTGAATTTAGCAGACAAGATGGTGCTTCCAGTTCTTAATAAACATTTTATTTTCACACTTTGTTGCATTTTATCTGGGATATGTTGAAGGTGGAATGAACACCTTGAGCTTAGGAACTTCTGTTCCTCACAACCACCTTATAATTTGAACACATAACATGTGATCTCCAAACAGGTTGCAAGTTTATGAATGAGTAACTGCTTCTCACTTTTATAGGCGTATTGCAGTTCGTCATCTAAGACAGGGCCAGTGTACTTCTGCTTCGGTACATGTTAAAAATGTGTTAACAATTACCATGTTAACTTCGTGACCTTTATTAACGTTCTACCATGAAGCAGAGCGCAAAGGAAATTCTTCTGCCATGTACTGCTTCAAAAAGTCTCTCATAGCATAGACGGCATTCCGGTCCTGAGGACTGTTAGACGGCTGCACATAGATGTTTTGCTCCGTATCTTGAACAGCTGACAGCCACGCATCTGCGATGCTTTCCCGCCTTTGTTCACAGAAATTGTGCAGTATACACGTTGCTGCTATTACCATTGGCATAAACTTATAGCTGGTATCTGCGCGTTTTAAAAGTATGCGCCATCGTCCCTTTAGCCGCCCAAATGCGTGCTCCACTACATTGCGCCCTGAACTATGGTAAACGTTAAATGACTCCTGTTCCTTAGAGAGTGCCCCTGTATAGCCTTTTAAAATCCATGGCAAACATGGGTACGCAGGGTCGCCAAGCAGCATAAATGGTATCTGGAAGCCGCGCAAGGTTCTTTCTCCCTGTGGCAGCAAGTCGTTGCTCCTCCGGTACAAGTTGGACAGCTTGAGCACTGTGGCATCATGTGCTGATCCAGGCACGTTGCAAGTGATGCTGCGAAACCTGAAAAATTAGGCATCATTTAGATCATGCTTTTTTTTGCAGAGGAGGTTTTAAGATATGCCAGGCTTTGTGCTGTTATCTAATCTCACTAACATGGGGAAGTGTTCAGCTATGCATGAGAAAAAGTAAGGCAAGAATGCACCATATGAAAGACGCAACAGTTGCACAACTTTGTACAGAAATCACTGAGTAAATAACGCACTTAGTGTAGCAGGAGTCCTTAGCTGTAAATTAACTGAAGATGCAAGTCCTGGTCATCCACAGCAGCCTTCATGGTATAAAAGCATATTTATAGTAAACAATGTAGTCAAGCCCTTTCTTCAGAACATGGGTGCAGTGACTTGCACACAAATGTGAGCTAAATGGCATCTTGCTGCAATACTCTTAGCATTTTATGTTGGCTTTGAGCTGAACTATGAATAACTACAGCACTGGAAACCTATATTTTGTTGTCTAGGTGTCTTAGGTTTAGAAAGCATAGCTAAAACACACTTACAGGCCTCTGTCATCCACTACGGCTTGTACATTGTACGATGTCCAGCCCTTCCTGTTTACGAAGTCTCTGTAGCCTTTCTTCGGGGCAGTTATTGGAATGTGAGTCCCATCAATCGCCCCGAAAACTTGAGGCAAGTGGCACCTGAGCTCAAAGTTTCTGGCTATTGCTGTGGCTTCTTGTGCTGATGGTAGCATTATGAATGTCTTCAAGTAATACTTGGTAAGTGCACGACAGAACATGTAAAAGCACTTTTTTACAGTACTTTTGTGCACGCCAAATTGGTTTGCAACATTCCTGTACTCGCAGCAACTAGCTAGCTTGTACAATGCAATGGCCACTCTCTTTTCCAGGGGCAAGGGAGCTCTCACCCAGCCAGATTTGGGTGACATATAATCTCCCATGAGAGAGACAAGCTCATAAAATGAAGCCCGGCTCATGCGGAAATTTTCCCTCCAGTCGCTGTCCGTGAATTCTTCTAAGACGATGCGACACCACCATACATCACATCTTGTTTTTGCCCAGAAAGACCGCTTGCGCCGCTCTTTTGATAAACGATCTGTAAAATAATGCACGAATAAATTAGCGGGAACACTGCAAGCATTTCTACATATTTCTACCTAAAACATGCAGTATTCTCCACAGGGAACTACAGTGGATTGTTACTTCATATTCAATTTTTTGTTAACCACAGCCACAGCTTGTGGGACATATAAAAGCGCGCACAGAAAGCTAACGTTTCCTTACAATTTCTTAGTAGTGAAACGTGTTAACGAAACATCATGTCCTACAAAATGCGGCTAGTACTTGGCAAAGAAAATAATGCCATGTTGCAATAAATGCGGTTCACATAGATGGAGGAGCAATGCCAGTAGATTATTAACAAAACTGCGGTTTTCACAGCACCGTAGACGTGTGACAAAGTTTTTTTTTTTAACAATATAACGCTCGCTTTCTTTTCAGTGCATCAAATCGATCATGGTACGTGCAGATTACAAAATAATCATATTTCCAACTCATGATGTTATAAGTCGTTTCTTTTCTTTTTTAAAGAACACGCAATTCGCGTAAACAAGGGTGGGCCACATAATTAGGACGTTTTTCTTACCTTGCATCAGCGCCAATCCGCTGAGAGTCGACGCCGTTGTGGCACTGGCGCCAAGTTGCAAAGCTTGAGTGTGCAGCAGCCGTATTTGTCGGCAACGCTCTTGGTAGCGGATAAGTGCTAATGCAAACCAAACTACATGCAAATTCATCCACGCAGACAAGAGAAGCAGGACGTGCAGATGCAGAGACGCACTGAAGCACATAGCTCACTCGGTGCGTATGGTATCGCTTTCGGATTGTTCGCGCGGGACAGCGGAAGCATGCTTACCGGAAGTAGTGGGGCTCATTTTCAAATGTGACACTAGACGGCGCTAGCTTGCCAGCCAGAGAGATGCGCATACATGTAAACGGAGGTGCATCAGCGGAATGCGATACGGCAAGATAATACGATACGCTTCTACCGTATTCATGTAAACGCGGCTAATGACAGAACGAAGCGAGGAAGGGACAACGCGCTCAAGAGACGCCAGAAGAACGCGCCGCACGACTCGAGCAGCGTCGTAACGAGGATGCGGCTAGAAGTCGTGCCACGTACCGGAGTGACTCTTTAAATGCGGAAGAGACCGTTTTGAGTTTTCGAGAGCGTCGGAATGAGACGTTGCGTAGACGTTATCTAGTACTTACCTAGCCTATTCGTTACCTGAACAGTGTGTCTTGCCGTGTCTATACAATATAGCTAAACCAAACGCTTGACCACAAACTAACACCACAAGCGTAGCCATGTAGCTCTTTCTTTCGCAATTCAACTAGGATTAACCAGACCTAAACTACAGGCAATTTTTTTTACATTGGCGTTTCCGCAGAAATTCCGAAGTCTCTATTTCTTCTTTACACTTCTTTACAACAAAATATTTAAGGACACACACATTACCGAAGACCGCCGCCCACCTACAGGCCGACACGTATTCATTTTCTCAATTGTGGTAGGCTCATCAAGCTCATCAAAAGCCATAATTTTGTCTAATTCACGTAAAACTCGCAATATTGTCTTTCCTTGTTCTGTTGATCATGTACTGTTGACGAGGGTTGTTGAAGTAAGCGAGGTCGCTGAGTTCTTTGATACTACGTTAAGTCCGTAGCATCACGAAGACAGCGCGTGCTGTTGGATCTGGAGGACAATCACAATTGCTGTCCCCCAGATATTTTGGACCGTGCCGTTGGGTGCGGGAGTTGGCCGAGGTTGAGGAGGACGTCGGGATGAAAACCTGGAGGTTTAATTACATTATTTACAGTAGGAGGACCAAGAAATTAACAGTCATGGAGTCATTACGGGCCGGCAGCAACTCGGACGCTGCGGCCCGTGGCAAGAAGCTCGAAAGAGATGAATGAAGGAATGCTCTCTTGCTGCTCCCGGTCTGTGTCTTTTAAGCCCTTCGGTGTCTCCAACTCACTTCACGCTCGGCCAATGGGCGAGCCCGCTCAGGTGACGCCATTTTCAGCCAATCGGCGAATCCGCTGAGGTGTCGTCATTTTCGGCCAATGGTAGGCGCCCGTGCGATTGTGTCACACCCGGCGCACAGGGTCGCTCCTTGGGCCCTAATTGTCCGAGCGCTTACTTCTCTCTGCGGTATTGCGATCCTGACTTGTAAGCGCCGTCCCAAAGGCGGATGGGGGGATCGCTGCCAGGGCTTCACGGTGCACTAGAGCCGTCTTGCCTCAGGACCCACGTTACCTGGAACAGTGCCAGGCTCTCGCTACACTTTCGGGAAGAGTGAAGCAGTGAATAGCTCCACCTGTGGCGCGCGAGGTGGGGGACGCCAGCTCGTTTGCACGTGCCGCGCCTCGGGAACGAGGTAGATCTGCATCTGCGTTCCCTAATTAGGTGTGGAGCGATTCGATGTGGTCTGGTGAACTCGAAGGAGGCTTCGGGATCGGGATCCCGAAGAACGAACTTCGGGATCCTGGGCCCTGCAGAACGTACGTCAAACAAACAAAACAACACAGCGCTGCACAACGTGTAAGCGCAGGCTCTTCACCCCTGACTCGCCAGGCTATTACTGAGTCAAAATGAGCCCTGAACTTTTATTTCCCCAATTTTGACAAAGCAGTTCCAACCACCTTTCCAATCCGCTATCCATTTCTCCCCGAATGCCGACAAGGCCAGAGTGACATTGTTGTTACAAAACAAAGGGCCGCTGTCGTTGCAAACAACAAATGAAAACAGCCGAACATAACTTAAGTGGCCTACTACACGCATATCCAGCTTTAGTGGACACGTACCAACTAGCGGCCCAAGCGGCCCCGGCACGAAGCTAGCGCGTTTTCAATGGAACGAGCGGGTTTTTCGCGAATAACAAACGCTGCAGGTCGATTATCGAAAAAGGCAGGTGACAGACGTGTTCTGGAAGACAGTCCACACGAGCCAAATGCTGTTATCACTCTATGGCACGTAAGAATTTTCTTCCCACAGCGGTTAAAGATTTAGCAATGGAAGCCTATGGAAACGACGAAAATTTGTACTCGATTTTCGAGACAAGAACCGTGCCTGCCATCAAACTGCAGCGTCTATCGTAATACCCAGTGCAGCGTATGTAGCCCGGAGACTCCGCTCTCGATTGATGCCTATCTCGACTCTCCACACATGGCGTAACACTGTTCCCTAAAGCGTTTTTTCTAACACTGTCGTGAAAATTCACGTGGTATCTATAAGATGATGAGCGTACCAATTGGCAAAGCCTCGGAAACCGTGGCTGAGTGGTAGAGTCGCGCGCACCTTTAGTCGTGCATCGTGGTAGCCGCGGTTCGATTCCCGCTTCGCACTTTTTTTTAAGCAGCATAGGACCCAGTTTTGTAGTCTCTCACTACATGGCAGGAACACAAAACCCAACATTTGCTTTCGGTACTGGTTTTTCAGCGGCGCAGTTTTTTTTAAAAGGACGCATAGGACTTACTTTTATAGTCTCCTACCAGATGGCAGAAACACAAAACTCATGATTTGCTTTCGGTTCTGGTTTTTCATTGGTTCTCTTGAAATATTGTTTTCTATTTTTCCTTCCTAAAGCATAGGAGCGTCGTGTTCATTTGTTAAGTCATCGCATTTATGAAGATTTTATTCATTGGACATCATAATCAGAAGCTTGCGCATAGCTTTGTGTTATGCAAAAAAAAATAAACTTTCGTGCTTTGTAGCGTGGAACCTGGGAGAACAAAAAATTGGAGGACGCTTAAGCTTCGCCTTCAAGAGTGGAACGCGACAGCGTTCCCGTCGACCCGCCAAGGGGTGTAAGACAATGGGCTACGGCGCAGCGACTACGCGCCCCGCATCGGACGCGGTGAGCGTCCAGCAACGCCGCGTTCGGCGCGACAACGAAATGTGCGCCTGAGCAAGCGACGCACGCCTGAGCCTTAGAAACAGCTAGTTTCTAAGGCAACACCGCGTTCACTAGAGGCGCTTTTGTACCGCTTTGAAGCATCGAACTGGTGGCTCAGTGGTAACGTCTCCGTCTCACACTCCGGAGACCCTGGTTCGAGTCCCACCCAGCCCATCTTGGAAGTTGCTTTTTATTTATGAAGTGCCTGCCGTGATTTATCGCTCACGGCCAACGCCGCGGACGCCGACACCGACGACACCGGCTTTTCTGCGACACGAGCTCCTTAACGCTATCGCGTTAAAATGGCTATTCTTATTGCGTTCTTCTGGAAGGCCCGTTTTCTTCGACTTTCTCCTGTCCTTGACGACACATACTCCGAGCGAATCAGGTCCACCTGGGCCACAATGCTACTCGGTGGCCAGTGCCATTCCTATGCAACATTCGTGCGGAACAAAGGGCCTGCTAAGCTGAGTCGCTGCCCGGACGTTAATTATTTCTAAAGATTCATCCAAATAAGAAATGCACCAACTAGGAGAAGATGTGAGCGTGTGGATTAATAGCTACTGTTAATCTGTTCCCTACAGCCAAGTGGTATGAATCCGTAGGTGTGGTCGTAAAGAAACCATTTGAATAAATGTCCCGCGCTGTGTCTGCCCCGGTCGCTCTACAGAGAAGCTAGCTTGGCTAGCCGTCAGTATTTAGGATCAACATATGCCGTCGCTCGCTCGGTGCAGTTGCTTTTAATGCGCAGCATTCTTTGGCTAGTACCCCGGCAATTTGGTAGCAAAATCGTGCGAAATCGTGTCTGTACCGCCCAAAAACTTGACGCATTTCCCATATGAATACATAGGTCTTTATAAAAAGGGTTGGGGTGGCCAACTTAAAATTGGAAGTGGCATCAGCATAAATTTGGGCGTGATACAGGGATGGGCCAAGTTGAGTTTGGTTGTTATATGGGAGTGGTTCAATCTAAATTTGGGGTGAAATGGGAAACCTAAATGTGGGCCAGCGTTAGGGCCAACCTCGATTTGCAGGTGGTATTATTGGAGTGGGCCAACCTAAATTTGGTGGTGTTGTGGAGGCGGGCCCATCTGTATTTGTTTCATTTCAGGAAGGCGTGTTACCCTCCTGTCTTTCATTCCCGGTCGCAAACACGCATAAGACGAAAGTGCTGCGTGAAGAGCTTCGTCAGTCCAAGCCAACGAGCTACCGTAACTCACCTCGCCTATATCGCTGTCATTTAGGTTTAGATAAGAAATATATATATTTGAAATGGACGCATCACGAACCCAAAAAGAGCTGCCCGTGACCAGCCCAGCTAGGTTTCTTTCATTTCGTACTTCGTCGTAGCGGCTAATAGTAGCTCACGAAGCAGAGCACTGAGTGTGGATATGGCAGAGAAGGTGCTCTCTATACTGTCTCGTCACCCATCTAAAATTGCCCGCCTTGTTACTAGCCATTCCTAGAAAATTATATATGTGACGCCCAGCCATTTGCAACACAGCAACTCTGTTTTGCGATGGGAGAGTCCAGGTGAGAGACAGGGCGGTTATGGAGATAACGACAACCTATTTTTTTGCAGTAACTTAGGAATGCGTGAATGAATGCCTTCATTTATTGAGAAAGAGGAGGAGCAAGCATCAGTGGAAGCACGTCTTAGCAGATTGGGAATGAAGCGGGGGACAAAGGGGAAAAGCTGGGGCCCGGGTTGCAGGCGAAGTCGCAGCTTAGGGGCGAGAGAAAATAAGCGACAGTTGGCGAAACCAGTTGAATTCCAGTGTAGATGTGTGATGTGCCGAGTAAATGATTGGAGTCACCGCCCATCATCCGTCCTTTGCGGCAGTATAAGCTCCCGCCGTTCTTGGTAACCAACCTTTACTGAAAACCAATCTTCGCAATTACTTATTCATCAGCCATGCCTAGCCACGTATTCCTTAGTGGCAGGGTCTGTGGAGAACAACTACGCTGTCCCGACCAGTTACGACCATAACGTGACGTTTGCGGTTACGGATGCCATACTCGTGACTCTTACTATACTACTACTATACTGCGCGAATACTATAAACATGGGTTTGCTGCACAAGTTAGTGAACAGACATTTTAGAACCGCGTTTTTTGCCTTACGTACGCTCAACGCAAGCACCATTGCAGCAAGTTACGGTGCGCGTCCCTTCAACACAGAGACGCGAACGCAAACATAAGAACGCGTTAGAAGACAGGGTCTTGGGCCTCGTGCCAAACATATCCAAGCCAACAATATGCTAACAATCATGCCGTTGTTTCTATGCAAAGAGGTTATGGAGTGACAGTCCAATCCGCCACCTACGGGAGCGCGTGAAGCCGCCGGGGGCCACATTGTTAGAGAAAAAGGAGCGCGGCCACAGTACGTGGCTGCGGTATACGCGCGACGCAACCTGTGGTTGCGGTTCTGCGATGAAAAAATAAAATGAAACCCCTTTAGGAAGTATACCAGTCCGCCATTGTGTGTCGCTGTTGTCAAAAATAAAATGTCATGGTGGTGGGTGCCTTGTGTTCTGTGAACAATATGTTGCGAGAACAGAAAAACAGTCGTTTCCTGTTTTATTCATTCAATAACCTGCCGCATGCATCGGCACTGTGATGCCCTTTCGTCGATACGTGGTGCCGGCCCGTATTGACACAACGACATGACATCGAAATATAGTATCCTTATGCCATTTTAAAAAAAAATGATTATTTGTGTAAATGTGCGTTTTTGGTTTAAACCTAGAGAACAAGAAAAAAATATTCAACGGAAGGTGTTATTTTTGTCCGCCATTTCAGTTCTAGCTGAAAAGAGTGGGTGAAAGCAAATTTACAATAAAGCTAAGGCGATCCACAATCTGCACGCAGCCGCAAGCCTACATGCGCTGCAATGAGAATAATCTGTCAAAGTTCAGGTCATGTGTCAGCTGGCGGCTCAAGCAATCTTTACTTTTTTTTCGTTTCTGCATCCGTTCTGCCTGCGTCTGCGGCAAAAACGTGAAGTGGGAAGGCAGATAAACAGAAATTGGTGGAGGCAGGTGGTAGCGTAATGGTTAGAGTGCCCATCTCCCAAATGCAAGATGGTGCATTTGGGAGATGGGCTAGAATCCCGTTGGTTTGTTTGTGAAGACAGCTTTCTGTGCTCTCTGGTGACTGCGAAGCTCGGAATGAGGCGGCAGCATGACGACAACGGTCGCCGTCAACGTAAGAGAATAAGCGGGCGTGCAAGGTCACACCTAAAGCCGAAAGCAGATTCAGAGGAAACACACTATGCTCTTGTCGACAAAAGAAAAAAAGAAACGTGATGAGTAACGAGCGGTGTAGATGAGCGAGGCTGTAGGCAGATAATGTCACCATAGATAGGACCACGCCCCAATCCGGTGCTCAGCGGAAATATACATCGATAGCATGTCAACTAACATGTAATTGCTACTTCATTAAGGTCGTTGCGTGTTTGTGTTGTGTCTAGCAGGAGCAAGTAGTGCAAGAGATGACACTGGAGAGAAAGCGGTGAGAGAAGTCCGCGAAAAGTAATTGAGGATAGCCATATTGAACGTCGACGCCATGTTGAATAAAGCCTGCGACTTCAGTTGCTCAGCCGCCAGAAAGGCTTGATTGGTAGCATACGGCTGGGCGTATTTCGTAACCCCAGCGATAAGCACACACTTTGCGGAAGTAAACAGAGGAAAGAGACGTAGTGAGTTGGCCACCCTTTTCGAGCTCTGGCATAGTTTTAAAAATGAATGTGGCGAAGTATGACGCACAAAATAGTATATGTCAACCCAAATGAATCAGCGTGGTCATACTTACCCGAAATGCCATGGTGGCCTGCCACCGGGACATCATGAAGTTGCAGCGATGAGAGTTTTCATTGGGTACTTGAGAATAAAATTGAGCACATCAGAGACGTCTGAGGGACATTTCTAAGGTACAATAACACATCGCCCCCCCCACCAAAAAAAAAAAAAAGAATCACGAATATAAGCTTACGAATAGGGACATCATCAGATCGAGCACTACGGCGCTTGTTGATCTTGTTTAGGATCACGTCAGCATTTCATTCAGCGTTTATTACTGAGAAAATGAGTTGAAGTTACGTTAATTTGCATCACGATGGCAGGCGTAATCAGGCAAACATTGACAGCATTTCATTACAGAGTGCCTGTCTACTCTGTGGAGATTACGTATGACAATGACAACAAACACAGAAAGCTTTGCCTATATCGATTCGCACATGCATGGGATCGGCATAATTTTTGTGGCTATCAATTTAAATGCCTAAGAATGGCGGTCATTAACGCAATATTTCCATTCACAGTGAGCAAAAGCGGCTGCCCTATCCACAGTAGAATTGATTTAAATGTCTTTAATTCCATGGACATTATATCGTTGCCAACTCCCGTGGGATTGGAGTCGTCAAAATGGGATACAGTTGACAGGGAAATCAGAAGGTTGATGAACGGCAAGAAGGCGGAAGCTTGCACAAGACCTCAGGGATATAAAATGACTTTTTGTGCAGCTTGGTCAGGGCGCCACGCAATGGTTTCCACGTCTATTAGATATCCTCCAAAATATGAACAGAGGCCGACAAAAATGCGGGCATATTGGGAAAGGTGAAACCGCTGAAAATTTCATAACACCATTACCCTAAATATAAAAGATGACTTAAAAATAAGAAGCCATAACGTTGACAGAGTGGCCAAATTTTGGCACAAATAAATTGGCTGTTGAAGCAGTTCAGCTGAAACGCAATGGTGCGAAATAAGGCGAGAATGTCGGCAAGTGTTGAAGAAAGGCCAAGTAGGTCCTGTGACCGACGCCAGCGCTCGGCAGCTGTCAAGCAAATGCACGTATTAGCGAGATGCCTAGTCGTAGGTAGTTACACTATGATTCGGGTCTGAAATACTAGATGCGGACTCCATCACATGAATACAGTGCATTCTACGGTGTCATTCTTCGACAGATGGTACCGATTCTCGCGCAATGAGGATGCGAACAAATTGTCTCACGTGCCGGCTGTCACCTTCCTCATACTGCCAACATTCCTTCCCCTCCGTAGTTGCTTAGCTTTTATTGGGTTCGGATGCTAATCACGAGGTCTCGGGATCGAATCCCTACTACGGCAGCCGTATTTAAATGGATGTGAAATGCGAAAACCCGCGTACTTATGGTTAGGCGCATGTTAAAAAATCCCGAGTGGTCTAAATTAGTGCCGAATCCTCCACTACGGCGTGCCT
Source organism: Dermacentor variabilis (assembly GCF_050947875.1). Classification (NCBI taxonomy): domain Eukaryota; kingdom Metazoa; phylum Arthropoda; class Arachnida; order Ixodida; family Ixodidae; genus Dermacentor; species Dermacentor variabilis. The sequence continues at coordinate 189,906,014 of NC_134571.1, forward strand.
CATAATGAAATCGTGGTTTTGGCAAGTAAAACCTCATAATGTGTTACGTAACATTCGTTAAAGATGTCCTGGGCAGTCGCACAACTCTTGAATACAATTAAGTGTCAGGAGTTGTGCGGGGGGTCTTTGAGTATGTGGATAGCCTTTATGGCGTTCGATAGCTGCTAATCTACATTGCGGCTATATAATCAAGGCGGAACGGCAACATGGTAGAGAATGTGGAGAACATACAAATCCCGCATATATTACTGCACAATAATCTTAAAGAGCGTTCCTGCTTCACGCACGTGGATAACCGCCATAGGAGACGACTTTGGAAACTAACTGCAAGTACTGTATATGTCGTACCCAAGGGTGCACCTGGCCTGGTGGCCAGTAAATGTGACGTAATATTGCGAGCAGCTTCGGCCATAGCATGCTAACGGACGACGACACAGACTGAAGTGACTAGCGCAAGAGACAGGGGACACTAAAGACGCTACAAAGACAAGCGCCCAGTTGGAAGTTTGCGCTTATCCTTGTCCCCTCTTTAGTGTCCCGTGGCCACTCTTGCGCTAGTCACTTTAGCATGGAATACCAACTAGCCCGGTCTCACACCCTGCCACGACACAGGGGCAGTTTGCTCAACTCTAGTGTCGTGACTTTTGTGTCAAAGTGAAAAACCAACATATCCATGTACATGTCTTAATACTTAAGCACATCTAGATTTGCAGCTGCGGCGGTTGTTCATGAGTGCGCATTGCAAAGTCGCTAGTGAAATAATTGTGTGCACCTTAACGAATTCGATAGGGGAAAATCGAAATCCGTCCACGACGGCATCTCTAGTAGGCGCTGTGCGATGTTCGGACGTTAACAATGCGTGCCGACTGAAGAAAGGCTGCCCTGAAGTGCTTCTGACGGTTAGGCTAGCTTCTTTACTCCGTAGGATGAAAAAAAAAGAAAAAGAAAGGGAAAAGAGAAAAAGAAAAAAAAAGAACCGCATCAAAAGCCCAGAATCAACAATTGCTCGTCGCGAGTAAACGCTGGATGACGAGTAATTTCCAGCCGACGAGCGAATACGCTTGATCAAGAACACTGATAACGCCGGCGGGACAAGCATTGTGGCGAAGTTCAATGCGCAGAGATAGCTTTTAATTTTTTTTATTTTTGTTTGGTTGACGTCATCGCGCGTCACCGCGGGAAGTTTGAAAAGTTTAAGGTGAGTACGCCACCTGGTGGCACTCACGCGAACTAAACCCTTGTGTCCAGAATTGATTGATTGAAAACATTTTTATTTGTAGGATATTCGTAGAACTCGTGGGTGGGCCGCCTATTCCGGTAGCCCACTGGTTACTGCTGCTGCGCTGGCCCTCCCCACCAGCCAGTGCTGAGGGTCAGGATCATCGCTGAGGAGAATAGCCTCCCACTGCTCTTTTGAGGGATTTGGAATGGGGTCAACTATGGGATTAAATTGGCAAGCCCACACCATGTGGTAGAGGTTAGCTACCTCTCCACAGTGTGGGCATTGCGGGGAGTATAGTGTAGGGTACCACTGGTGTAACTTAGCTGGCGTTGGGTATGTATTAGTTTGTAGTCTCCTAAGAGTGTTCTCTTCCAACTTATCGAGGGATTTATGTGGTGTTGGGTACTCCTTCCTGGCTGTTCTGTATGGTGCGAGATTGTCAGCATAGACTGCTAAAGCAGTTAGGTCCCAGCACTCTTCACGGTCATCAGGGGGAGACGCCCGGTATAGAAGAGCTCGGGCATGCCTGTGAGCGGCTTCGTTTCCTCCTGGTAGTTCCAGGTGACCGGGAAACCAGATGACTGAGGCTTGGCTGGGTGGATGCTTAGTCAGCAATGACAACCCTGACCTGTGAATTAATCCATTATTGAAGTTGCGACAGGCGTTCTGGGAGTCAGTGAGCACATCGGCGTTGGGGTTAGATGCTATAGCTAATGCAATAGCTGCTTCCTCTGCGTGAGTGGGGTTGGATGTTTTCATCGAGGCGCAATTCACCATCAATCCTGAAGGCGTTGAGACCACAATAGTCATCACTCCATTCTTTGGCCCTGCGGCGTCCACATAGAAGGTGTTAGGTTGCTCGTGCCATTTCTTCTGCAGGGCTTCCCCTCTTGCTTTTCTCCTTTCGATGTTATATGCGGGATGCATGTTCCGCGGAATGGGGTACACGTTGATGCGTCTCCTCACATCACGTGGTACCTCTTCCCTTTGGTCTATCGTATAGGGCAGATTAATATGGATCTTTTCGAGGAGATCTCTACCTGGTTTTGTGAGTGCGAGCCTATTGAGTTGTGAGAGGTATTGTGCTTCCCACATCTCTTTGAGGGTATTATGTACTCCTAGAGCCATGAGCTTAGCCGTTGGCGTGGAGTTTGGTAGCCCCAGTGCCGTCTTGAAGACGCTCCTCGATCTCGGCGTCACTCCCCGAGTCGCACCAGACAGTTATATCATCCGCATACAATGTGTGTTTGATACCCGGGATTTCGGAGAGAAGGCCTGGTAGATCTTTTATAGCCAAACTGAACAAAAGGGGTGACAGTACCGCCCCTTGCGGAGTTCCTCTAGGGCCTAGAGGGATGGGATCTGATTTTATTCCACCGAAGTTTATAGTGGCTTGCCTTGCTGGTAAGAAGTTTTTGACATAGTTGTAGGTTCTGGCGCCACAGTTGGTGTCGGCGAGGCTTTGAAGAATATTTTTATGCGGAACGTTGTCAAACGCTCCTTTCAAATCAAGTGCCAGGATGGCCCTTGTCTGTGACTTGGGTGGTGTCTCAAGGAGATCCTTGTACAGGTACAAGAGGGCGTCCTGGGTCGATAGGTGAGGGCGAAAGCCGAATTGAGTGTTAGGTAGGAGGTTGTTCTCTTCTAAGTATCTACTGAGTCTCGTGTTGATGACTCTCTCTATGAGCTTGCCCAAACACGAGGTCAGTGATATCGGTCTAAGATTATCCAGCTTAAGGGGTTTGTTCGGCTTCGGAATGAAGCGAACCTCGGCCGTCTTCCAGGATATTGGTAGCGTTCCTGTAGCCCAATGCTGCTCGTTGAAGCATTCCACCAGCGAGGTGATGGTGTCATCGCTGAGGTTAAATAAGAGCTTTGCTGTTATTTGATCTGGACCTGGAGCTGCATTTTTTCTCTTGGCCGCAATTTCTGCTTTGATCTCTTCTTTCGTGAGTGGGATGTCCAGCTTCGCATTCGGCAGCCCAGAATACTCCGGTTGTTCCACGACTGGGTCCGTGCACAGATACCTGGTCTTGAGCTTTTCCATCAACTCTGTGTCCGTACCCGGGATGGTGTGTACAATCTTCGTGAGCCTGTCTTTAGTGGCCGACTTGCTGCTGCTGGGGTCGATTAGGACACGCAGGAGCTTCCAAGTCTTTGACAGAAAAGCTGGATACGAACAGCCAGTTCTCACCCTAGCGCAGTGGCGTATTTATCTCACGTACTGTTGCCACTGAACAGTCTGGCCAATTTCACAAGTACGTAATCACAAGCGCGCTAGCCTTGTGGTCACTATTCAGAACGCGTACTTGCGTCGTAGGCAAACCTGTCATTACGCTTACTCACGTTTCTTCCTTTAGTCCCTACAGGACACGTAACCAAAAAGAACAACTAAACTTGCTTAACTCACGCACACCGCAGAACCCTTAAAAATGCGTCTGCTAACAACTCGTTCCACAAACGCTTATTAGAGAAGTCAGAATACGGCCGCCCTCAACACACACGAGCAACCCAGTCCTAAACTTTCTGCTTCCTTCCGTCCGCGCAGGACACGCGCTAATGGAACTACGAAATAATGCACCAACTGAAAATCTACGCGCTTAACCTAAGAAAATACAAAAACACTTACAAAAAAAAGAAGGTTAACTAATAAACACGCGCGTTACCATAGGCCTTTCAACGATAACCTTTGCTTTCAGGTTACTCACACACACAAAAAAAGAAAACCTATATACTAATTAATGAACACCTCGCGAAACTACAGGTTTACATAAAACGCATCTTTCAAATCTCGGAGCATCTCAAAGGAAACATAAAGCTCATATGTTACTTATTGAAAGAAAATCTAATCTTAAATCGCGAAATTTTGAAATGCTCACAAATAAAACAAAATGACACGTATTACTTCTACGGAAGCTCTCTTGGCCTCCCGTTCCAAATGTTTTCGACTGACTCATACTTTTGAGCAGTACTCGAGGTGGTCGCGGTGCAAAAGCTACTCTGGCTACCGAGGAACAACAAAAGGGCTGACTCACTATCAGCTCCTCCAAGACGTTACAGTCGCCTGCCAATTTGCGTCCTGGCGCCCCGCTTTTATTACTAACTCCACTGACCGCGTCGCGACTCCTTACCCTCTCGTCTCGTCTTGCCACCTTGCGCTCGTTCGCACTACATGCTGCACTCCGAAAAGAACGACGGAACGACGAGGAACTTACCTGCCCCGTGCCCTTTGTCCGCGTCCGTGCAGAACGTGCCTCACGGCCTCCTTTGGACTGGTAGCTAAAACGTGCTTGATGCGCACACGTCGTCAACGACGACCGCACCCTTCTTTTCTTCGCGCTCGGTCTTTTTGCGTTTGTCGCCGTCTTTGGCGGCGTTACATTACTCACCGCATTCTGATCTTTACGGCGCTTTTTCCTCGCACTCACTTTCATGCCGTCCTCTGGCGCCTCATGCTGGCAGGTACACATCTCGTCGACCCGGATCAGTCTCTTACCCGCACAGTCTGAGTGATTTTCATTTAAATCTACTCTCTCTTGGCTACCTAGACTGGCGGAGAGCTGCACCGATCCCTGAACAATGCAGTTGTCTTCTTTTGAGCTATGCAGCTCGCAATCCTGAGAGCTGCCTTCAACTGCATCGTCCAGCTGGCACTGCGCTTCGGCACGCAGATCTGACCTGACATGGGTGCTCGAGTCTGTCGGGTCAACAGTACCCTGTACCTCGCTAACGACCTCGATACCATGAGATGCGACGCACACGCGCAGTAACTGTGCCAATTTGTTTGCAGCTGGCCTAGCTGTCTCTACAGTCCTCTGTTGGCACAGCACCTCGTCGCTCTCACTCTGGCCTTTAACAGCATCTGTTGCCACTAAGGCATCGTTAGCTGCTAGCCCTTTCCGTTCGGCTATGAATGGGCCGCTAATCTCACAGGCACTATTTTTCTCGTCGGCTTTTGGTGAAAATGCGCTAGATACTCCGTCATTGGTTTGCTCTGTACTGTCTACAGAATTTTCAGACAGGCGTTGTCTTTGTTCCTTTAAGTGCTGGAACTATTGTATCTGTTTTTCCAATGCTGCTATCTCTTTCTCGTGCTTTTGCTTACGTTCGTGACGCGCACGCTCACGCGGTTCTTGTATCACCTCCCAAACAATCTCAATGCTTTCATCATCATTGCCACTATCTTGAATCGCCTTTATGATAACTGGCTCTTTCATCTGTTCGTCCGCCTCAACTCCCAAATCGTCGCACACCGACAACAAGTCCAACCTCGTCAACCTTCTTAGATCCATGGCAGCTGCCCCGACTGGTGATTAGAACTGTTTTCCTTAATTTGTGCACACACAGTATGCAACAAATTCCCGATTCCTAGAACTATCAAAACAACCACAAAATTTGAAGTCTGGCGAATCAAAAGGAAAAAAAGAACCACGGGCTCACTTACGGTTGCACCTCCCTGCCATCCGGTTCATCAGTCCGCTCTTTCCGGTTCCTCAGGACTCTGTGGGTCGAAGGCTCGCTCTGCTTCGCTGTTCCCAGTTCCTCAGGACTACTTTGGACGAAGGCTCTCTCTTCTTCGCTGTTCCAAGTTCCTCGGCACTTCTTTGGACGAAGGCTCTTTCTCTCGACGAAGGTTCATCCGTAGCACTACCACCAGTTGTTGCATTTGGAGACGATCCCACCGCTGCCACCAGTTGTTGGATCTGGAGGACAATCCCAATTGCTGTCCCCCAGACATTTTGGACCTTGCCGTTGGGTGCGGGAGTTGGCCGAGGTTGAGGAGGACGTAGGGATGAAAAGCTGGAGGTTTATTTACATTATTTACAGTGAGAGGACCAAGAAATTAACAATCATAGAGTCATTACGGGCCGGCAGCAACTCAGACGCTGCGGCCCGTGGCAAGAAGCTCGAAATAGATGAATGAAGGAATGCTCTCTTGCTGCTCCCGGTCTGTCATTTATGCCCTTCGGTGTCTCAAAGTCACGTCACGTTCGGCCAATGGGCAAGCCCGCTCAGGTGACGCCATTTTCGGCCAATCGGCGAGCCCGCTCAGGTGTCGTCATTTTCGGCCAATGGTAGGCGCCTGTGCAATTGTGTCACACCCGGCGCACCGGGTCGCTCCTTGGGCCCCAATTGTCCGAGCGCTTACTTCTCTCTGCGGTATTGCCATCCTGACTTGCAAGCGCCGTCACAAAGGCGGATGGGGGGATTGCTGCCAGGGCTTCACGGCGCATTAGAGCCGTCTTGCCTCGGGACCCACGTTACCTGGAACAGTGCCAGGCTCTCGCTACACTTTCGGGAAGAGTCAAGCAGTGAATAACTCCACCTGCGGTGCACGAGGTGGGGGATGCCAACTCGTTTGCACGTGTCGCGCCTCGGGAACGAGGTAGATCTGCATCTGCGCTGCTTAATTAGGTGTGGCGCAGTTCGATGTGGTCTGGTGAACTCGAAGGAGGCTCAGGAAAAGGTTCCGTATCTAACAGTGCTCGGTTGCGTCTGCGGACTTTCAAAAGATTTCCGTACTCCACTTACCTTCCCGAAATTGTTTGCATTCATCGTTCTCCCAATATTTTATTTCAGTGGTATAAAATAACGCAAGTAATTCAAATGGCCTTTTAAATGTGTATGTGGACCTCACACAACGACTTTTAAAATTGAATAATCATCCTGCCCTTCTTTTACTTTACTGCAGACGTAGTCGCAACAACACCCTCTTTTTATACAGCATTATTCATGCAAATATTACATGTATGGTTCGGTGGACTAGCTGCTAAAACATCTTAAAGTGTTGACAGCACACACGGATGCAGAGAGAGTGAGGAACAAGAGGACACAGGGCTGTGCGCGATGTTAACCCTTTAAATTGTTGCATGATCGGATCGACTAGTTTTTGTTTCAACTCTGGTTCCGCAGAAACTACCAAGGAAAATAGGCCTTTCCCTGTTCCTGCCTTTCTCAGCAGAGGTTATCCTCTCCACAAAATGCCAAATCTTGCTCTCCTCATGTCCGTTTACGGTGGATCTGTTAGAGCCTCGCTGGGCTTGACCTCCGCAGCTATGTCCGCAGCTTCACCGAGCTGGGGAAGGGAAATTAGAGAGAGTGAAAGCAGAGTATAAGAATAGCATCGCGCAGCATAGCGACACGGAGAGGATGGCGGAGCCTAGCGAGGAAGAAGGAGCGGCGCAGCAGGGACACAGGTGGTGTGACGTCATTGCTCTCCGATAAAAACCCGCGCTTTCACTTCGGCGGTCCTCTTTTCTAGCAGCAGAAAAAAAGCAATAGTATGTAATTGAACGCCACAGAGTGGTCCATTGAGTTATGGTCTCCTCGCGGCCAAACCAGCGAGTTGAGACGCTTGGCGCGCTTTCATTTCGCCTCACTAAAGTCAGAACGCAGGTGAAAGCTTCCGTGGGCAAGGAACGCGGAGAAAAATTATGCGTGCCTCCGCTATCGCAAACAATTGCTATCGCTTTTGCTGGGCTTCCACCAGCGAAGCTGGGGGAAGCCCAGCAAGAGTTAGACTAATGGTATCTCCGACTCGTCGCCTGCCTCCCCCAAAACAGAGTCGGGCAGATCCGGCGTTCCCCGAGCTCAGAGGTAGAGGACAAGCGCGCAAGCCGAACGTGCGATTGGCTCTCGTAGGAGGAAATGGCAGATGCGAAACCATGTGACTACTGACAACGTCCCATGTTTCGCCTATACAAAGCTCCCGGCGCTGCCGGGAAAACCGACGGACGCGCCGGCGGGACGAGCGTTCGTCGAGACGCCAGCATGCAGCGGCCTAGGTTGCCTAGGTTACGGTGGGCCGTCGCCAACAGCAGCGACGCGGCGCTGCGATGACGTTTCAATCTCGACGACTGCTCCGACGACATACGACGACAGGGCTCGTAGCGCCTCACAGCGCTCGAAGATGGAGGAAAGCAATCGAGAAGCACCAGCCGAAAGCAGGGCGCGCCCCATCTTTCAACCAGCCCAGGACAACGCCGCTCGCGAGAACGCTCTAGAGCGCTCAGAAACGAATCAAGCGTCTTTACTTTCTTTAGATCACTATCACCATTTCATAAATGACCAGCCGAAGATGCCGTAAGTGTGGGGCTTGGCACTACTTTACTGGCCTTCCCCGGCTCCGCTGGTCACTGGTATTTGCGATAGCAGAACCACGCATAATATTTCTCTTCGGTGCTTCGCACTTTTTATAGAGCCTTCTTTCCAGCAGTGCTCCGATCCTGACTTGAAATTGTTTCTCCTTCCTTCTTCACTTTTTCTGCGTCTTTCATTTGTGCGTTATTCTCCTATTGCTGTTTATTACGTAACAGTGTATCTAGTTGTTTGTAATGCGTTGCATTAGTTTTCTTTTATAAATAATGTAATTTCCGGGGGCTATCTATCTATCTATCTATCTATCTATCTATCTATCTATCTATCTATCTATCTATCTACATTTGTGTCTGACGTATTACCGGCCTACGAGGGTCACTAGCTAGTCAGGGATCCAATAGTGCATCAGTCTAGTGCGCTTGTTAACAGGGATCGAAGCTAACCATCGAATCAACTTAGGTCACTAAATGATTGGAAATGGGTACATGTGTACCGCTATTCAACGAACATCTTTCGCGCCATGAGCCACTGCAGACGGGGGACTGGTTAGGCACCGCAGTTCGAAGAAACTCTTTGACGCCGACTTGGACCGCTGGATATTTGCCATTCGGTCTATGCTGGTCTACAGCTAATCTCTTTAATGCCAACTCGGGTCACTGGGTAAATGACAGTAAGTGTGTGCCGTTCGTCACTGACGGAAAAGGTCGCGCAAAGTTATCTGATGCAGAGCGAACTCAAACCCACATCACAAAGGTTCCTCAAGGACAGCAACTCGATGCAGTTGCAGGCTGTGCCACAAATGCACTGGGCATACGTGCGCCTCTCTTGAATGAACGACTCGCCAACATGGCTCACTGACACTGTGCCACTAAATTTTGAATAACACTTATTAGTGCGCAGAGGACGACACAGTAAACTTCAGACACACGAACAGTACGAGCGCTAACTTCCAACCACTGTTCGTGTGTGTCTGAATTTTACTGTCTCTTCCTCTGCGTGCTAGTAATTGTTATTCAAATCATGCACCAAGCATCCCAAAATGCTACGCTGCTGAATACCACCAAGTGTTCGGCAAGTGAGGGAACAATGCTCAGGTTTCACAGGCACGGGCGCGCCATGCTTCTTGTCTGAGACGCCATGCGTATATACTTTTTAGCAGTGCCAACAGGTGGTGCAACGCGTCTAGAATAGAGAACGGCAAAGCAGCCCAGTTTGTCGTCTGTTCTTGCTTTTCTTCGCTTCGTCATGCATTGTAAGTGAGTAAAGATGCAATTTGCGTAATTGGAAACATTTTATGAAGATTTTACTTTAAGGACGCGTTATTTGTGTAGCCATTTCCACGTTTTAGACGAAGCCTCTTACAATACCAGCCAACACAAGCCTCGCAGAGACATATACCGTCATTCCCATGACGTCACAGCGCCCTTAAGAAACTCCCATAGACGGTGGCGCCAAATTTCCCTCTCGGTGTTATAGCGAGAAACTCTATGCTCTCAGCGTTCGCCCACACTGGCGCGCCATGCATTTTCGATGTCACGCGAGGCTTCGCTGCGGCGGTGCTAGATGGCGCCTAGTGTTTTTAGAGAAGCGCGAAAGAGGTGCCCCGCTGCAGTACAGGCCTCATACATAACTGGTTTCTACAGTGGCAATAAGCTTTTTGCGACATTGATTAATTCCTAATGCATTACTGTCGACAGTCATCGCGGGAAGTGTTGTGCCGCAATTTTTTGTTTTCTCAATCAATTTCTTCTTCACAACGTTTAGCCATAGTTGCGTTACATGTTTACCTTCTTTTTGTCGTGTTTTTCTTGTGTACGAGCCCCAGGACCTCGCGGTCGTTCGTGGACACAATAAATAAATAATTCAATAATTGCATATTATTGTCCAGGCGACAGCTGCCGTATTCCTTCCATCGCACCTCCAATATCTGGTGGAAGAGATTCGGCGTACGGGCCAGCGCATCAGTGGACTGAGATTCGTCTGTACTGGCGGAAGTGCCTTGAGCAAGCCACAATACGACGCCGCCCTGGAGGCCTTCGGCAGTGAGCTTGAATGCTTGGCGAACGTCTACGGCATGTCCGAAGCCATAGGCCTGCTGTGCTCGCCGTCACGGAAGGGGGCCATCGGCATCGATTTGGGATTTCCCGCGCCAATGACACAGATAAAAGTGAGTGACCGGCATTGTGAGCATGCTCCGTATAATTCTAATGGGGTTGGCCTTCTTTGTATTTTAAAGGAACTTTCCGGTATGTAAAAACTTTCAATGTGCTCTTTAGATGCAGCCAGCGAACTCTACAGGTTCATGTCCGATTGAATAAAGAGGCAAAGTAGGCTCTCCTACCTGATTCGCGTTCTCGTTCATTAGAAGTTCGACAGGCTCATCCTGTATCATATAGCTCCAATGGAAAAATATTGGATGCGGTTGAGAGGCCGTGTATAGTGAAGCTTTAGGGCATCAGGAGGTGTGCAAGTTGTGGTACTGATGTGGCATGTGTATAATAATACAGATTGTAAATAAATGTTTCTTTACCGATATGGCCTCTCGTTACTTTGCCTGAAAGCAAATCGCATTATTTTCGAGCGTCTTCGTGAGTAGCGTTCAGCCGGAATTCTTCAGGTGAACTGAACATTCACTAAGACATCGCTCCGATTTGCAAGTCGCGCGTCTGTTAAGGTAGCGCGAAGCTATACGGGAACAAATTTAAACAATTGTCGTGCAACGCTTGGCAATGAAATATAGCGTTACTTAAACGTTGCCGATAACATATTGTCGCGTGGTTGTGACGGTGAAGAACACAATAGCAAAAGTATGGCGAAATTAACCCTTTACTGGGCATACCGGTGCCGATAAAAGCAGGCTGCACTCAAAGCGCAATGATAGCGCCGAACACCGTCGGCCATGATCGAAAATCTCATCTGCCGGTTGAGGCCGTCGGCTTTTATGCATGAGTCATGGAAGGGTACGGCGCAGTCGCTGATGCCCGCGTGTCTTCCGGAAAGTACTACACAATTCCCGTCGTGCACGCAATCAAATTACACAAGCTTCAGTGACGACAGACAAGGGATAGAACCCTCGATAACATTCCAGTAAGTTCCAAGCATGCGCGCGTGTTGTGCTCGGAGCGATAACTTTTAGTTAATAGGAGAAATGCAGTCCTCGGGAAAAGGATAGGTGTGTACACGTGTCAACGTACTCCTCTTAATAAGCATCGCCCCGATGCTACAAACAAGTATGAAAGTGAAAACAAAACCACGCATAATATACAAAGAGTAACAAAGCTACAAAGAAACCAAGTTCTTAAGTTCGAGAGGGTGCGTAGAAAGGCTTAGACGGTCCACGTGGAGGACTTCAGATCGTGCGCGGCGCTCATCTGATTGTGAAATTCTGTCTGGCACGATCTCATTGTCAAGCGTACCAATACGTCGGATGATCTTGTAAGGTCCGAAGTAGCGCCATATCATTTTCTCGCTGAGTCCTCGTCGGCAAATTGGAATGCAGATCCAAACACGGTCACCAGGCCGTTATTCCACAGAGCGTCGTCGAAGATTGTAGTGCCGGCTCGCGGTCCTTTCCTGGTTCCTGATCAGCAAGCGGGCGAGCTGATGGGCTTCTTCGGCGCGCTGGATATAGGTGGCGACGTCAAGATTATCTTCTTTGGTCGTCGGGTTCCTGCCGCAAACCATGTTAAAGGGACACTTAAGGCAAATGCTAAGTCGACGTGGACTGTTTAAATACCTTTCCAAAAAACCTTGCAACGCTTGTTTCGTGCCAAGAAGAGACCTAGTTTACGAGAAGATTGTATCTGACGGGTCTGAATACCTTTTTCGAAATTCAAATCTCCCGCCACCCAATTGGGGCAGTGGTGACGTTGCATACGCCATCACAGTCCTTTGCTGTCGTCAGTGAGTAAAACGGCGCCCGACAGATGGCAGCACCGAGCAAAGACAATGCAGCGGATTCGCCGCTGCAGGTGTTTTTTGGTCAAGTGGCGTAGAACGTGCGGGCATCCCGCGACATAACATGAAATTTGTCTTCTCTGCTACCTCCAATTTATGCGAGTTTCGCGAGCCAGTAAAACCAGCGCAGCACTACGCGATCAGGAATGTACTGAAACGCAAAAGCGTGGGCGGCGCAGAGTCGAGTAAAGGCTGTTTCACATGCTGCGACTGAAACGACGAAAATCGGTGGAGTCGCACGCGTCGCAATGCGATTTTTACTGGGCTCATTTCACATTATTGCTATTTCAACAATGCGACTGGTGCGACGCCCAGGGTTGCGTACTGCCAGGTTTCGTAGCACACGCTGCCTAATTCTTTTATTGTAATGAATGAAACGTTTACATTATAATATTATTGACTTTTCTTGATAAGAAGCAAATAATATGTACGATTACTAATTTAAAAAAACGTTAGTTAAGATTTGTCTTGGAGTGCGCGACGGCAGTTTCTGTAGTTCAGTGCGACATGGCGCACATAAACAGCTGTTCGCAGGTGGTTCAGCGCTGTGGGGTGTCTCATCTGCCTTCTATGACCATTTCGTTCTGCCTGCGCTACAATAATCTACGAGATGACCTATCGACAAGTTCATATAGCTACCCTCACCGCATATGCAGTATTCGGAATTCGGCAGCCACGAAGTCGTCGTGTCAGCCCAACAAGATCATCGCGCTACCAGTGCTCGGCGTCAGCTTCTGGAAAAATGATGCGTGTATATTGCCCGTGACTGCGCATATATGGTGCCTCCTCCTAGCCATATTCTTACGCCAAACGCAACAACAAGCGCCAACCCGAAAGCACGCGTGTGCCCGTGAACGAAGCCTCAAATGATATGTGTGATTACGACGTGGAACGAAAATTGTGTTGTGAATTTCAACCTTAGCGCTAGCCTGGTTCGTCCATCGCCGTGCTTGCGCTGCGAATATATGTATGGGAGCCCTCTATAAATATTTCTAAAGGCGCAAAAGCCGACGCATCAAATGTTTCGAGCAGTTACCGTCGCTTTTGTAGAAACCTGTACGCTGTAACAAAGCATTCTATAAGCACGCTTCTCGTCCACTTTGGTGTCCTGTATCTCGCGCTGTTACTATACTCGGAACTTCTAACAAGAAAACTATATCAATACGCGCTATTCATAATGCAGGATCGTAGGCCCACGGCAGGCGCACTTGCCGTAGAATTTTTCAGCGTTCTGCTCAGCCTCACACGCCGCTCACGGTTAGCCTGTTTTGTGGAAATAAATATTATTATTATATTATTAATGTTAGTACATATTATAGTTTCTACACTGTATTTTTTATAGCAGCCATCCAGATTTCTTAAGCTAGTCATGCATTTAACCTGTATTAGATCAACATTGTTACAACATGCTTATGGGAGTAATTTCAAGCTAGATGGCTCAGAAAAGTACAAATGTAGGTCTCAATGTTTATCCCAATTTGATATTCCTAAACAGATTACATTGGCAGAATTTTATGCATACTTGCATTTCCTGCAATTCAGTGTTCAGAGCTCGAAAAACTCATTCCTTTTTGTTACTGTCGAAAGGCTGCTTCAATGTCGATAGCAACCTATAATTATTCATTTCGAAAGTGTTAAGCAATGACAATATGTCTAAGCTTATCAATGCGCTTTTGTTCCACAAACACAATTAAGTTTTCTTTCTCCCTCTCATTGACAGCCATGGAATGAAACTGTTCGCTTTCATAAGTATCAGGATGCAAACATTCTGGAGTTTGTCCTGAGCATTTGTCTGCATCCTACAGTGTGCATGTTTGTATCAAGTTCTGGTGTTGCAATCGCAGTGATCTACGCATATTGTTATATTGCCACAAACAAATTTATTTAACTGTGTTTTCAAATCTACAATGTGGCCGTGCAGCAACGACTACATTAATAAGCAAAAAAAAAACTGCAGATTCAGTGTACGTGTTGGAATCTATGCGAAGTGAACTTTTTGTCAAGTGGTCAATTAAATGCTGTTAAAGTGACTGCGATATATAGAATTTGTCTTATTTTCAACAAACCAACAGGTCATCTTTTGCAAGGTTTGCTTATGCACCGCATAGGTGACAACCTTAATGTCATGTAATCTTTATGCATTACACTGTTCACAAACTATACCGAAACGCAAAAGGCAGTTAATGTAGATGCACGCTCCGAGACATCAACACAGTGACGTTTGTTGAGCAAGGAATGGTGCGAGGTGTATGCAGATGAATAAATTACATGCTTATGTACTTATTTATTTATATATCTCGCAGGCTGCAAGGTTGGAGTATTATGCGAGGGGGAACAAAAAAGTTGCTTCAAAAGGAAGAAGGGCATGACATTAAGAAACAACCAGCAAAAAAAGCAGTACCAATACATTGCACCAACTAGCCCAACGTGTTTTACTGGCACAACATTATACAATACTTAACAAACAATAACAGAAAAAATTACTGCCCATGCACCCTGTACAGATGCTAAACCAGCGAAGCTGAAATGTGCGGCCCCGGTGTTTATCACTGGCTTAATTCCGACGGTTTATTCAAGTTTTTCTCTATCATTGGTCATGTATGTGTTCCTGAATGAGGTTACCCACACGTTTGGCTTGGGTTTATCACACTGTTTATTTGGAATGCCACACATCGCGCTTCGCAAGATCACTATCATGGAAAGTGCAATGAGTGGTTCATTGTGTTAATTCAGCTAGTCCATCAAAAATCTTTCTGAATTATGTTACGCATTTGTGTTTTCTAATGCGTTAATCATAGTATTTATGACTGGGTTATGCGCTGTAGTTAACAAGTGACACAATGGGGCTGCACCTTTCATTTAATTAAATACAGGGACACATCTTTGAACCTATTGGGAAGTCGAGGAGAGACTGCTGCACGCGTGGTCTGCTGCTAGAGAGAAACAACGTCACTATCGGTATAGCCAATGGCCCACCACACCTTTGCTGCGAGATAATAATGACATCATGATCTTGTCTTAACCCCGTCCCCCTCTGGGTCCCTTCCCTGCAATAATATGTAGATAAATGTATGTTTGAAATGCATAAGCATTTCTATGTCTACCCAATAAGAAATTTCTCCGTTCATCATGCAAGACTAATGCAATGGCTGACACCCCCCTAAACAATGGCTCATACACCTGCTGAAAATACACCTACTACACGTACTTGGCTGAAAAGCGGCAGCGACTGATATGCACTTACCAAGTGCTACAAGTTGGTGTCAAAAAGTCTCATGGATCAGCGGTATCTAACCAGGTACAGCCTCTGGGTAGGTCGTAGAACCCCATTGGCCTTTGATGCGCAGCCGCTATGCCCATCGCATCTGTCGCACAGCCTGTGCGGCGACCGTAATTGAAATCATGGCAAACCCTGTACAACAACAGTACCGTCACCTAGCGGCCACTCAGACAAACCTCAATCGGCAGCCGCAACAATCGGCAGCCGCAACAGGGCGTTGTTTTTCAGTTGCCCCGTAATAGAATTATGTTCTCTCGAACATTCATATTGCAATCCGAAGCTATCATATCTGCAGCTTGTGTTTACGCAGCACTTGACGCATTTTCTGGCGTGGCAGCATAACGATTACTCTATGACGAATACACAACGACGCCGATGGCACGGCCACAGTATGATGACAATCGGATAAAGATGAGTGTATGACGACAATGGCGTGACGGTGAATATATCACGAAGCCTATATGACCAGTATGGCGAACGAGATGAGGTGACGACGATGGCATGACGAGAGGCGAACCTAAAATGACGATGTTGCGACGACTACGACGGCGTTACCATGAGGGGCACGTACGTAGTGGCGTAAGCTATTGAAGGCCCGCTGGGTCGGCGCAGAAGGCGTGACAATGACGGCAAGAGGAGAGGCAGGAGAAAGCTGCAATGACGACGACGGAATGACTGTGACGGCATCATGACCATGAACAGTGTTCCAAGCTGGTAGATATCTTGGGGCACTCTATCGGCGTAAGAGGATAGATAGATAGATAGATAGATAGATAGATAGATAGATAGATAGATAGATAGATAGATAGATAGATAGATAGATAGATAGATAGATAGATAGATAGATAGATAGATAGATAGATAGATATCTGTAGCTTCGAAACGCCTCTTGAATTCCAAAAGATGTTATTCGTATTAAACTATCAATCTTGGAAATGTACGGCTTTAATTAAGTAGATGTTCTCTACACGAGAAAACCAACAAGGGGCCTTCGGATAGTGTGAACAGATTCCTCTACGATTACAAAAGATTGAATAAGACAGTCTAATGCGTGACTTGCTTCGTTGTTCAAGCAAAATGATCCTACGAAGATTTTTTTTTCCATTGCTGTTACCCTTAGAAAGCGGCTGTATCTACTCAGTACAGACCCTGCCGCGACGGGTGGCATCTTTACACGCAAGCGTACATACCGCGCCTATGAAATCGGCGAGATCATGTCGGAGGCCTCCGAGCTGGGAGAGCGAAGTGAGCGTCGGAGAAGAAGGGCGCCTGGAGATGGACCGGAGGAGCGCGTGGTGGCGGGGGAGTAGGAAGGAGGCGGATGCCATGGAGGCGGAGGATAGGCGGAGGCGCGCTGGGGGATTAAGCATCTGCGGCAGTTGCTACAGACTGTGTTAGTTATGCATGCACCAGGTTCGTCTGGCGATCGAAACGCCAAGCGCTGAGTGAGAAGGACGGAGTAGCAACGCAAATTCCGGCCAGCAGA
Organism: Dermacentor variabilis; assembly: GCF_050947875.1. Classification (NCBI taxonomy): domain Eukaryota; kingdom Metazoa; phylum Arthropoda; class Arachnida; order Ixodida; family Ixodidae; genus Dermacentor; species Dermacentor variabilis. Next base: position 189,923,057 of record NC_134571.1, read on the forward strand.
TTGCGAGTCAACCGACCCCGACGTCGTCGGCAAGCGCCGGGTACGAGCCGAATAAGACCAGGAAAACGCGCTGGCTAGGCTTTCCTATGAGACTTCTGTAGAACGTTCTAGACGGCTTGTGACAATGTGGGTGTGTCATGCAAGATTACATAGCTTAGAGGCTCAGAAACCGCATCCATACGGTTACGCGTAACCCGGGTTCACGAAGTGAAGCGTCGCTACAATTTGTTTCTAATGCATTATTATGCACACCACAAGACGGATCCCACACAGGGCAAGCCTACTCCAAAATTGGCAAAACTTGCTTGATACACTGCTTCTTTTACGTTAATGCTTACGTGTTTCGCACTTTGATGCAAGAAGCCAAGGAGGAGTGAGTGAAAAAGTGATCATGGTCGGTGAACCAAGGGCCCTACACTTCTAACTATGGCACAAACATATTATGACCAAGAGCCATCCTGTGAGGAGGCATGACACCTAAATATTTGACCGATGAACAATCTTTATTTCTCGGCCACCTAATGAATACTAATATCTTACTTTGTCATATTTTTCTAGCAACGCTAACGTGTACACATTTGTTTAAGTGCCGGGACATGCTATGAGTTACACACCAGTCTTCTACGCGCTTCAAGCTGTCTGCATTTGAAAAATAATATCAAATTAGATGTTCTTGCACACAGTACATAATCATCTGCAAATTACTTCACAAATATTATTCATAAAAAGGAAACAAGAAGTCGAAGCGGTACCGACACGCAGCTTGTGCCGCTTCTCCTTGTTTTCTCCATAAATGATATCTCAATCGCAAAATGTATCGCATCATATTCTAAATTCTAAATAATTATAAAAGCAGCTTTCACGCAACATTAACTATCGTGCATTCTGTAACCTGAATGCGTTCATTGCTGAGTGCGTTCATTTTTATTTCTTTTTAACATCAGGCAATACCTTCCTTCCTTCCTTCCTTCCTTCCTGGTGCGCACTGACATTTTTTTTTATTTACAATCAACTGAAATTCAATGAAAAGAAAGTTACTTTTGACTCAATGCAATATTTGTTTATCCTCCTCAAGCCATTCCCTTTTGTAATTCCTTCCAACACTGATGGCGAAAATAAATAAATAAACTCTAAAAAGCATTTCTTTGATGCTGGGTGGTCTCCTCCGACCCTGCATACAAGCGAATTTTTTTCAAGTACGTAGTTACACAGTTAATAGCTAAACTCGAAGCATTCCATTCCGAATAACCTAATCATGTCATTTTCAGTCCGAGATTTTCTCTCTGCGCAAAATTTTCTCGTCTTCTGTACTAAATGACAATCTAATGAAAGATCTTTTCAAAGTTATATTGCAATTGCGGATTATTTCTTAATATAAGTTGCCTATCTGTTTTCAGACTGGTGCTTTCATTTCATTTATTAATTTATTTTGAATACTGCCGCTCAGGGGAGAGCATAGCAAATGGCCATTACAGAAAGACAATCGTGTTTTAAAGAGAAAAAAATCATCAGCATTTTAAAACATACCCACTGTAAACAGGCACGTATACCTCCAGGAGAAACTAAGCATATCCGCCAGGGTAGGATTAAAATAATAAATGAACTTTTTCACGCAGAGCACATATATAACAGGATAAAGTTTAATACTGTGCAATCAAGCGCTTTGTGCATACAAAAAAATTTCGAGAAAAACAAAGAAAGTAACCTTCTTGACAGGACATTTAAAGCAAAGTTCACAGGCACAAAATAAAATTCCATTTCGAAAACATGCACGCTGTGCACTCCAAAGGAAGCAAAACCACGGAGGAAGGATTACAACCAGTTTGCTAATCGAACCAAGCAGCCTGCCAAGCAAAGAGAATCGACGCCGTAGGAATTATTCGCAGTGTGCAAACACCAGAAAATAATCCTGAAAAAAAAAGCGAAGCGCAACTAGGCACAGCATTGCAATCTGTTACAAAAAAAAAAAGGGGGACAGAGGCATTTAAGTATCCTTGCGTGCATTGAATGCGAAATCATTCTGACTCTGTAGCGCGATACTTTTCACTTGGTCAAGTGCTCGAATTGAGCAAAGTCAATTTTGAAATTTGGTTAGCCGAAGTCACTTTGGGAGCGTGCGAGGTCGTTTTTGAAAGTGAATCAACTCAATTTTCGAATTGGGCAGTCAATTTTCGCTGTCGGCCAAGGCAATTTTTGGGGGGAGCCATGCTGGTTCTAAACAACATCATCATGATCAGCCTGGTTACGCCCACTGCAGGGCAAAGGCCTCTGCCATACTTATGCGTTCGAACAAAATACAAGTTTAAAAAAGCACTCAGGCAAATTGACTAGTCGCCTCAGGGAATCATTAATTTTTTTTTGCTTCTTTATTTTTTTCCCTCATATACTACTTTAAATGTGAAAAGTACAAGTCAATTGAATAAGTGCTTGTTCCGCTGCCTGCCAGGCACTGTCGCTCAAGCCCTGTGTGGCTTTGGCAAGCCTGTTATGTACGCTGCTTTTTTGTGACTTTGTGGAATAAAGTATTATTATTATTATTATTATTATTATTTTTATTATTATTATTATTAATATTATTATTATTATCCAACTACCCCGGTCATGTACTAATTGTGGCCATGTTGTCCCTGCAATTTTCTTAATCTCATCCGCCCACCTAACTTTCTGCCGCCCCCTGCTACGCTTCCCCTCCCTTGGAATCCAGTCCGTAACCCTTAATGACCACCGGTTATCTTCTTACCTCGTTACATGTCCTGCCCATGCCCATTTCTTTTCTTGATTTCAACTAAGATGTCATGAACTCGCGTTTGTTCTATCGCCCAATCTGCTCTTTTCTTATCCCTTAACGTTACACCCATCATTTGTCTTTCCATAGCTAGTCCTCAATTTATGTAGAACCCTTTTCGTAAGCCTCTAGGTTTTTGCCCCGTACGTTAGTACAGGTAAGACACAGCTGTTATACACTTTTCTCTTGAGGGATAACGGCAACCTGCTGTTCATGATCTGAGAATGCCTGCCAAACGCAGCCCCAGCCCATTCTTATTCTTCTGATGATTTCAGTCTCAAGATCCGGATCCGCGGTCACTACCTGTCCTAAGTAGATGTATTATCTTACCACTTCCAGTGCCTCGCTACCTGTCGTAAACAGCCTGTTCGCTTCCCAGACTGTTAAACATTACTTTAGTTTTCTGCCTCTTAATTTTTAGACCCACTCTTCTGCTTTGCCTCTCCAGGTCAGTGAGCATGCATCGCAATTGGTCCCCTGAATTACTAAGCAAGGCGATATCATCAGCGAATCGCAAGTTACTAAGGTATTCTCCATTAACTCTTATCCCAAATTCTTCCCAATCCAGGTCTCTGAATACCTCCTGTAAACACGCGGTTTTAGACATGGGTCAACTCAATTTACGAATTGGGCAAGCTCAGTATTTTGGTGGGGGCCACCCAAATTTTGGGGAGGGCCAAATTAATTTTGGGAGTGGGACAGGTTTGTTTTGATCGTGGGTCAACTCAATTTGCGAATTGAGAAAAGTCAATTTTTGGGGTGTTGGCCACGGCGTCCCACCGACGCCATGGGATGCCGCAGTGCGAGCGGTCGCAGGTCCAGCGCTGGGAACATGACGTGGTCACTTGGTCACGTGGGTTTTGGTACCATCGGAAGTTACAGGTGGACGTTCGCCGGATTTGGTGCATCATGGGTCCTATAATGCTATGGCATTGTAATGGTATTCTAATAAAGGGGGCGAACAAGTGGAAGTACAACAACGAAGTGATGTGCGATAGCATGAGCAATATTCTTCACCAAGAAATCCGGTACACGCCTGACCGCTCACCTGAAGAAATTATTATGATAAGCAAATGCATTGTACAAGTGCCGGAATCTAAGAAAACGTAACTAGCGCGGAAATCAGAGAGTGTGTGCGCCAATGACGATGATACGGCAGGTTATGTGCAGTCACAACATTGCAGTAAAAGCGGACAATGTTACGGCGTCTGTGACATATAGATTTATGCGGTTCCATTCGCGTACCATAAGTGGAAAAAATATTGCTCAATCAAGGCGTTGTTGAAAGAGTGTTCTGTTAATATGTATTTATCGCATGGCGAGTCTGGCGCGACCGCGAACATGTGACATACATAGTCACGTTGATATAATAGCTGTCACGCATCATTTGGTAGAAAAAACTTGAGACGTGCCAGTATGGAATGTGTGGTATGGTATTAGCACAAATTGTTAGGGATAGAGAACGTATGCAGCACACTCGAGTCTGTACCGAATCAGGCAGCAATGTTCATTTACTCCGGTTATTCACTCATCATCAGTGTTACTAAACAAAGGGTATGCTGAGATTCTATCGCTGTGAAGTCGTCTGTCGTCTATCATCAAGAGGACAGCGCTTGTCATAACGTATCGCAAAAAAGCCCCCCACTGCCTTTCGAACGTATAGTCAGCGTCAAGAGCTTACGGACCGCGGAATCTCAAACGCAGGCGTGCAGGCGTGCAGCGTTGTATTCGGATTTACAGAACGCGCTGGTCTAGAGTAAAGAACAGCTTTGCATGCTTTTACGGGCTGCGGGCCAGCTGCGTTGCAACAAAATTATTCGCAGAACTTGAGCCGCGTAAGCTTTTGACAGTGGCTGTGCCATTGAGCACCTTTATATTCATTCTGCACAGATTCTTTTCATGAATGACCTTCTAGGCAGCGTCATGCAGTACTTCAGCCTAGCAAATCTTGAGGACAGCCATCGCAGACGTGATGTATCTTAATTATAACAGTTAACTCTCACGTATTACATCATTATTTGCACAAATTAAATACAATAAGTATGTAAAGAAATAAAGTGTAATAAAATTGTCCCCATGAAACTTTATTCAAATGTCAGGAATTCCTGCAGACCTATCCTCCTCCCCTTGTGTACCTCCCTGCCTCTCAAGCTTTCTGGGAAATTGAAAGGGCGAAATTCAAAGGCGAAATTGACATGTCTTGTGGCATGCAAGAAGAGGGAATGTGTGGCTTAGTGGGACAGCATGAAAAGCTCAGCTGCCATATTGCTACGCGTGCACAACATTCACTTTCCAATTTCATTTACCGACAGTGGAGAAAATGATAAATGCTTCTCGGTGGGCGCTAGCGTGATCCTGACAAAACCACCGAGCCGATATGGGTCGTAAGCGAGTCTATTAAGCGCATAGTTATAGCAAGCTCTCACGGTCCTTTCTCATGTTTTTTTCAATTCTTCAAACACTGTAAATTAAGGGTATAAAAATGTTCTCACATATTTACGGAATAATCGCTCCAGTAATCATATGAGTGTGCTGTGATCTGACTCTGCAATAGAGTCTGTCAGGAAGTCAACAGCACAATTCTACAGCAACTGACGCGATTGTAGTCGAGCGCAAGGTCTTCTTGCATACATTGCCTGCGTAAATCAAAAAGCATCTGCGGTTGGAACCGTTCTCTCTTTTTACACGACAAGTTACATTAACACGCCCCTGGATGTTTCTTGCGTTATTATCTGCGTTTGTCGTGGCAAGAAAACATTCACACCTTCATTATTTCTGAAATTTCATGAAGCTGTAAGGGAATAAGGGTTCAACCAAAAAGACACGAGCGCTGCATATCGAAGATAGAATATTTGGGTTTCGAGCTGCTGATTCGTAGTGAGCGAGCAAACTTGTGCAATAATATAGAAAGCTTTCATTTGTACCCAAGACCTGGTACAGCGACATCTTTCTTTGGTATATAATCCAAATGCACTCCGTCATATAGCTTGAACTATATTCTTTGAATAATGCGTCTTTGTCTGCTGGCCATTTTCCTATTTTTGCCTATTTTAATTGCAAACAGTGAACAGGAATAGGAGGTCACTTTTGTTTGCTTGAAAAACGAATAACATTTTCTGCACTGAGCGGTTTTTCTTATCCAATTGGCTCGCAAGAGGCGAGCAGCATGCCCAAGTGGAGAGGGATTCGATGGGCCCGAGCCACTGCACTGAGTATCGATAACCGTATGAAGAGGGTGGTGGCGGCGTCTGCGATTGGTCCGCTTTCTCTTACTTAGCTGGCGGTGGTTCTCCGACAATCGCGGCGGCATGCAACGGAAGCTTAAGAATGGCGCTAAAACGGATCCTCACCAAAGAAGAGTTGGCAAAACGAGGTGGTAGACGTGCCGAAAGTTCTCGAAAACGTTACACGACTACGCAAAATGTTTTACTGCAGGCAAATAAAGCCATGCTCTCAGGCAGGGGCGAGTAGCCAGTGCCGGAGCGATCGGCGGCAGCCATCCTTTATTTCTTTTGGGACGGGGCAGCCTGCTCCTGTTCAGAGGAAAATTAAGTTTTGTTCGGCATATTAATACATATTTAACGCGTACGCGTCACTTTGACGCGGGAAGGTTTTGCGGTTTTATGACGTCGCCTGAAAGGCAGGTGAAGTGGGTGCAACCAAAATACTTTTGACCAATAGCCGAGGCCTAATGGCAAAAAAGCGTCGACTCACAAATAACTCTTTTGTTTTGTTCAGTCAGATTGTGCATAATCAGTGTGTAAATGTCATATCATAGGGGAAGCTATCGCGGTTTTCGTGACGTCACGTGACAGACAGGTGAAGTGGGGGTTGTCCAAAAAAGTTTTTGACCAATCGCGGCGGGCTGATTACAGAATTGGAATGAAAATTTTGGAATGGTTTTACGTTATAGCGCCCAAATAAACAAAAACATTAACTAAAGGACCTGAATTTTGCAACATCACGACTGGCGGAAAACTGCTGCACTAAGTAGCGAAGAAGGGATCATCATCATCATCTTCTCCAACAACCCCATACTTCTCCAACAACCCCGGTCATGTGCTAATTGTGGCCATGCCGTCCCTGCAAACTTCTTAATCTCATCCGCCCACCTAACTTTCTGCCGCCCCCTGCTACGCTTCCCTTCCCTTGGGATCCAGTCCGTAACCCTTAATGACCATCGGTTATATTCCCTCCTCATTACATGTCCTGCCCATGCCGATTTCTTTTTCTTGATTTCAACTAAGATGTCATTAACTCGCGTTTGTTCCCTCACCCAATCTGCTCTTTTCTTATCCCTTAACGTTACACCAATCATTCTTCTTTCCATAGCTCGTTGTGTTGTCCTCAATTTGAGTAGAACCCTTTTCGTAAGCCTCCAGGTTTCTGCCTCGTAGGTGAGTACTGGTAAGACACAGCTATTATATACTTTTCTCTTGAGGGATAACGGCAACCTGCTGTTCATGATTTGGGACTGCCTGCCAAACGCACTCCAGCCCATTCTTATTCTTCTAATTATTTCCGTCTCATGATCCGGATCCGCCGTCACTACCTGCCCTAAGTATATGTATTCCCTTACGACTTCCAGTGCCTCGCTGCCTATTGTAAATTGCTGTTCTCTCCCGAGACTGTTAAGCATTACTTTAGTTTTCTGCATATTAATTTTTAGACCCACTCTTCTGCTTTGCCTCTCCAGGTCAGTGAGCATGCATTGCAATTGGTCTCCTGAGTTACTAAGCAAGGCAATATGATCAGCGAATCGCAAGTTACTAAGGTATTCTCCATTAACTTTTATCCCCAATTCTTCCCAATCCAGGTCTCTGAATACCTCTTGTAAACACGCTGTGAATAGCATTGGATATATCGTATCTCCCTGCCTGACGCCTTTCTTTATTGGGATTTTGTTGCTTGCTTTATGGAGGCTCATCTACACCCTGATTCCGTAATGCCTCCATGACTGCTGAGGTTTCGACTGAATCAAACGCTTTCTCGTAATCAATGAAAGCTATATATAAGGGTTGGTTATATTCCGCACATTTCTCTATCACTTGATTGATAGTGTGAAAATGGTCTATTGTTGAGTAGCCTTTACGGAATCCTGCCTGGTCCTTTGGTTGACAGAAGTCTAAGGTGTTCCTGATTTACAGTAACGGACAGTAACGGACAGTAAGCTGATCCGCCTATAATTTTTCAAGTCTTTGGCGTCCCCTTTCTTATGGATTAGGATTATGTTAGCGTTCTTCCAAGATTCCGGTACGCTCGAGGTCATGAGGCATTGCGTATACAGGGTGGCCAGTTTCTCTAGAACAATCTGTCCACCATCCTTCAACAAATCTGCTGTTACCTGATCCTCCCCAGCTGCCTCCCCCTTTGCATATCTCCTAAGACTTTCTTTACTTCTTCCGGCGTTACCTTCGAGATTTCGAATTTCTCTAGACTATTTTCTCTTCCATTATCGTCGTGGGTGCCACTGGTACTGTATAAATCTCTATAGAACTCCTCAGCCACTTGAACTATCTCATCCATATTAGTAATGATATTGCCGGCTTTGTCTCTTAACGCACACATCTGATTCTTGCCAATTCCTAGTTTCATCTTCACTGTTTTTAGGCTTCCTCCGCTCCTGAGAGCATGTTCAATTCTATTCATATTATACTTCCTTATGTCAGCTGTCTTACGCTTATTGATTAACTTCGAAAGTTCTGCCAGTTCTGTTCTAGCTGTAGGGTTTGATGCTTTCATACATTGGCGTTTCTTGATCAGATCTTTCGTCTCCGCTCTTTCGCTAGGTATCCTGCCTAGCGGAGTTACCACCGACTTCCATTGCACACTCCTTAATGATGCCCACAAGATTGTCGTTCATTGCTTCAACACTAAGGTCCTCTTCCTGAGTTAAAGCTGAATACCTGTTCTGTAGCTTGATCTGGAATTCCTCTATTTTCCCTCTTACCGCTAACTCATTGATCGGCTTCTTATGTACCAGTTTCTTCCGTTCCCTCCTCAGGTCTAGGCTAATTCGAGTTCTTACCATCCTGTGGTCACTGCAGCGCACCTTGCCGAGCACGTCCACATCTTGTATGATGCCAGGGTTAGCGCAGAGTGTCAGGTCTATTTCATTTCTAGTCACGCCATTCAGGCTCCTCCACGTCCACTTTCGGCTATCCCGCTTGCGGAAGAAGGTATTCATTATCCTCATATTATTCTGTTCCGCAAACTCTACCAATAACTCTCCCCTGCTATTCCTAGTGCCTATGCCATATTCCCCCACTGCCTTGTCTCCAGCCTGCTTCTTGCCTACCTTGGCATTAAAGGGATAGGATGATTAATAGCTCAGCCGGCCTCGAACCTGCCAACTCGCACTCGTGGTACCAGCAGTATTAACCTGTCTTCGTTCTTAGCGTCCGACTATCGCCTTTTTTATTGTCTCGGCTATCGATTCGTTCTGCTGTTGTAGGCGAAACCGCATTTATATATCTACCACAATTAATTATGTTATAAAACTGCGGTTTTGGAACAGCTTCTTTTTTTCTCAATGTAAAAGCTGCAGTTGCAACTAGCTGAAAGCTGAGTCACTGAAGTCGATATAACACCGGGAATATACCAATCGATATAATAGTTGCATCGCAAATCGCTTTTTATTGGCCGAAAAGCCTAGAAAGTTTCTAACTTCTAACTTCGCACGAAATTTGGAACAGGCTTTCTGTCGTAAGTAATGGTACCACATGCATGAGATATCGCGCTAGGCACGTAGAACCTATTTCCTAGGGTCGTTTTCGAAAGATTGTTTAAATGATTAGTTACTTGCGAAAAACGACGATCTCCTATAAAGAACGCGCACGTTCGCAGGGGCTGCCGCTAGAGACGCTGTTTGGCCTTCTCGCTAATTCCTGGTCGTGTGTATTTAATTATGCAAACGCGGGATTACACCATCCTCACGTAAAACCAATTTCGAGACCGTCATTCCTAAACCTTGCGAAGAGATACGTCGCAGGTCCAGATACTCATGTGGTCTCAATGAATGAAATGACGCCTGGTTAAAAAGGCAATTGATAAGGCCGTGCATTTTTAATGCAAGTTTCTTTTTGCAAGTTGCAAGTTTATTTGCTTTTATTGCAAGTTATTTGTTTGTGCAGGTCTCAAAAATGATGCCGTCCATAGCAATCTTTCTATGTGAACATTCCTTGGAGTCGCACCAGCTACAATGTGTGTATTGAAATATCTTCCACAAAGTAATTAGTGAAAGCTTACTGACATTGACTAGACGATCTCCTATAAAGAACGCGCACGTTCGCAGGGGCGGCCGCTAGAGACGCTGTTTGGCCTTCTCGCTAATTCCTGGTCGTGTGTATTTAATTATGCAAACGCGGGATTACACCATCCTCACGTAAAACCAATTTCGAGACCGTCATTCCTAAACCTTGCGAAGAGATACGTCGCAGGTCCAGATACTCATGTGGTCTCAATGAATGAAATGACGCCTGGTTAAAAAGGTAATGGAAAAGGCCGTGCATTGTTAATGCAAGTTTCTTTTTCCAAGTTGCAAGTTTATTTGCTTTTATTGCAAGTTATTTGTTTGTGCAGGTCTCAAAAATGATGCCGTCCATAGCAATCTTTCTATGTGAACATTCCTTAGAGTCGCACCAGCTACAATGTGTGTATTGAAATATCTTCCACAAAGTAATTAGTGAAAGCTTACTGACATTGACTAATTAGTGAAATGCGCGTTTTAATTTTTCGTGCAAATATTGTCCACGTCGTCGAGTTTTCCAGCTCAAGCACTAGAATCTTGCTATCTGCCAGACCTAAATAAAACAAATAAAACAAACAAATAAACAAACAAATAAAACAGAACCACGCACTATATGCTCTCCTTGCTCGTACATCAACGATCAGACGCTTCAAAACAATTTTCTGTTATATATTTCATGACCCGTTACCGTATCCTATAATCGTGAGTTTCCCGTGGCTGGACTTTCCTTTGTCTTTCTTTAACATGAAGCAACCACGCATGCGTCCGTCAGGACCGATGGCTGCACCAACTAAGCAAAAGAAACGCATTCTTGCCTTCTGGTGCACGCCCCAAAAATAAACTTTTCTTTCACGTAATACTCATTTTAATCCTATATACTTGCAAACATACCGGTGACTGCATTCGCTACCCCTATGGCACTTAGGGCTCGCGGAGCTTCGGTAATCGACTTTGCTTCTTAAATAAACGATCCTAATTGTTTTTGTGAATCAAGTGTAATTTCTTGTGTGCGCAGAGTCAGTTCCCTAGGCATAGCTGGAAGGAATCTAGGCGTTGATAGGGTGGAATACCTGTCACACAAGGACATAACTATTTGAAAAGAACAGGTAATATGGAAATCAGACAAATGTTGAACAAAATTATTTCTGTCAGTATAATTCTTCGTGCTGCATTGTTGCTGGGAAAGTACCTGTAGGCAGCCAGGTAGATAAGAAAGAAATATAGATAATCGATAGGTAAGGACGACGGACAGAATGTCAAGTAGGGTCCTAACTGGTGTTACTGAAATGACATGAATAGTTTGCACGTATTTGTTTTTTAGAGATTAAAATATTGAAAGTGGCAGTTGGGTAGCTGTTTGCCGGGAATATGAAGTGCTAAGGTTTCCTACCCCTAAAAAGTCCCTGTATGCTTTGTTGGCGACCCCAGAGTAGCTCGATAACTGTAGTAATGCGAGAAAACGTGCGATAACTGTAATGATCCGTAAAAGCAGTCGAATTGCTTTCACGGCACGCACAGGCCCTAAGCGTGCGCATGGCTGCTTTAAATGCGTGTGAAACCGAAACAATCATTTCCATGACCGTGTAGTTTCAGACCAATGAATGGGGAGAGGCAATCAATGAGAGACTGCAATAGCGCGTGAAATAAAATAATCGCTTATCTAACTGCTTTCTCTCTCTCTCCCTCCGTGTAGATTGTCGACATGTCTACAGAAAGAAGACTCGGTCCATATCAAACAGGCGAGATCCGCTTTCGCGCTCCAACTGTAATGAAGAGCTACTACAAGCGACCAAAGGAAACACGGGAGTTTTTTGACGCCGAAGGATGGTGCAAGTCAGGTATTTTTGTGAGGCTCAAGTGAAACATTCTGATTATAATTTTTTTAGCACCACGATAATGCATTTCAAGCTTCTAGTAAAGCAATGAAGGGGGCTAGTTGGTGAACGTTCATGGTTATATTGCGCTCAGTTTTACAAACACGATACTAAGGAAGGACAGGACGTGGACGGACGAAGCGCAAGTACGTGGGAGCGGAGGAAGGTTAGGGATGTAGAAGCCCGATGTACTCGAAATAACATTTAGTAAAGCAATGAAGGGGGCTAGTTGGTGAACGTTCATGGTTATATTGCGCTCAGTTTTACAAACACGATACTAAGGAAGGACAGGACGTGGACGGACGTCCTGTCCGTCCACGTCCTGTCCTTCCTTAGTATCGTGTTTGTAAAACTGAGCGCAATATAACCATGAATTTCAAACTTCACATTGCCTTTTCACAGGGGATGCCGGCTACTACGACGAGGAAGGACGCATACACTTCGTTCAGCGCTTCAAAGAAATGATCAAATGCATGGACAACCAAGTGGTGCCCGCTGCTCTTGAAGAAGTCTTGCTCAAGGAGCACTACCGAGAGGTGCTGGACGTCTGCGTTGTTGGCATACCTTGCCCAAAGTACGGAGAGGCACCGGCAGCCGCCGTTGTGCCTCGAAACAAGGATCGGAAAAGACTCGTCGATTTGGCCAACAGAATCAAATCTACCATTCGTGGTAAGCTGTATTTGTGACAAAATAGATTTGGCACGCGTCCTGAAGATTCTTCGGGCTTCGTGATGCCAATACGTCGCGCACTACCTTCGCTCTTTGGATGACATGTGACTTCGGAAAACAGCCAAAATTTGCAACTAAATTTGATTGAGTCAAAAGGTAGACGTTATTCTTGTGGTCGCTATACTGGCGATTGTAATTAAGCGGAATAAACAGCGAGAACTTAGCATCGTTATTCATAAATGCTCATTGAGGCAGGTGCTGACGGCGCTTGTCACTTTGTATAGGCTGGTTATGAGTATTTTCGCAACCTCGCGGGAATTAAAGCGTACCAGTACTTTTAGTCAAGTTGTGGTGCTGTCGTGCGTCTTCATCGCTCATACTCCCAAATTCAAGTACTCCTTCGCGCCCTCGCATAACACAGAAGAAATTTCAAGATCTGGCAGATCTAGATTTTATAAGACAATTCAGTTAACTTTCGTCTTCACTTCTTCGCACTGTACCCACTTATTGGAAATTTTGAACTGTCGGCGCATCATGAAAAATTAGACGTAAAACAAAGTGCACTGAGTGAAACGACTACAGTATTGTATATATTCAGTATATGCTAAATGCTTTTTGGGAATTGAGCCTAGCATTTATGGTCTATCAAGCAATTTCATAGCAGAACGTGTAGCCATTTAGAGATTGCTGTAATAGAAGCTGTGCTACGATACGCGAGGTGTTCTCCGGCGGAAAGCATTCGGCGTTTCTTAGTACCTAATGCAAGTATATATTGTCACGTATTAGTGACGGTGAAGAAGGCAGCCACGCTGTGATTATAGAAACTGGCGTTTTATTGGGCGAACTTGTGCCCTCAAAAGCAGGCTACACTCAAAGAACAACGATAGCGGCGAACATTCTCGGCGATCGTCCAAAATCTTATCAGCGGGTGAAGCGCGTCTGCTTTTATACATCAGTCGTCGAATGTTCGAGAGTAATCGCTGGGACCCGCGTGCCTTCCACAAAGTTCTACACCATTCGCGACGCGCATACATGCAATCAGATTACGCAAGGTTCGGCGACAACAGAGAGCGGATGGAACCATCGATAACATTCCAGAAACTTCCGAAACATGCAGGCGCGCCCTGCGTTGTGCGATAACATTTGTTAGGGGGTGAAACACGTCGCCCGATAAAAACAAGTGCATGTGTCAATGCGCCCCTCTTAAAAAGCATCGGCCCGATGCTGCAAACATGTTATCGATGGTTCTATCCGCTGTCTGTTGTCGCCGAACCTTGCGTAATCTGATTGCATGTATGCGCGATGGGAATGGCGTAGAACTTTGTGGAAGGCACGCAGGTCCCAGCGATTACTCTGGAACATTGGAAACATGCAGGCGCATCTACGGCGCTGTGCGATAACATTTGTTAGGTAGTGAAACGTGTCGCCCGATAAACACAAGCACACGTGTCAATATAAAACGCGACAGATGCAAAGAAGCTTTCAGCAGGTTGTAGGGTGTAGAAAGGGAGGTGTGAAAAACGCGGACGCAGCTCTAACAAGGATATTTCATCATCAATATGAGTTATTTCATCTCTGAGGGCCCACATTAGGATCTTAAATAAATAGTGAGAGTAAAAAAAAACAAGTTTGAGCACATGCTTTATTACGAGAGAACTTAAAGATAGAAATAGTGATCAATACATGCGCAAATACCTACACACTAACGTCTCGACATCCCTTTTCATTAGTAGTACAATGAACAGTAACCTATGTATAAATAAGAAAACACAGACAATAAACTACGACAGGAAGCGTCCTCAATGATTATCTATGTCAATGCGGAGCATTTCTTCGTTGCCTGTGGAGCAAGGCCTGAATGAACTCCCGTACTCTCGGAGGAACGTTGACTCAAGGACCGCCATGTGCGTGGGCCGTACATGGCTGTACGTAGGCCGTACACTTCACACCGCAGAAAAATTGGAGGATGCTTAAGCTTCGCCTTCAAGAGTGAAACGCGATAGCGTTATCGCACCCCGTTCGCACCGCCCACTCATTCGCTCGGCATGCTCTTGAGTCACACAAACACGAAACGCGCGCCTGAGCAAGCGGAACGAACCAAAGAACTCGGTGTCTCGGAGGGAGGAACGATCTACGCGAGCCAAACGTCGTGATCGGCACGGACAGCCGGGCCGCAACCGCCATGAAGACGAAGGGGAGAAGCGGGCGAGTGGCGCGCCAGCTGTTGGGGCAGCGCTGTACATTGCGAGGAGGGGGTATGCTGTATTTGCCGCAAGATAGCTGTGCGTGCGCGCCAAGCGCAGAAGAAATGGAGTGGAAATGTACTTCGCTACTCGTTCAACTGCGACTTCTGTAATTTACATGCTCATAATTACCGATATACACCGCAGTATAACTTTCTACGGCACGTTTCTAAGGCAACACCGCATTCACTAGAGGCGCTTTTGTCCCACTTTTAAGCATCCAACTCATGGCTGAGTGGTAGCGTCTGCGTCTCACACTCCGGATACCCTGGTTCGATTCCCATCTTCCAATCTTTTATTTATGAATTGCTTTCTGCTATTTTTCGCTCACGGCGAACGCCGACGACACCGGCTTTTCTGCAACACGAGCTCCTTAACGCTGTCGCGTTGAAATACGTCCTCAACAAAGCGCCTTTGAAAGTAGGCGTCTTCGTCCTGCAAGTGGCGGTCCTCCAATGCGCCCGCTTGATCTCCGTAGCCTTCTCAGCGGGATCTATGGCCTGCCCACAGCCGCGCATATATCGTCGGCCCGTCGCTGCGCCTACTTCATCGCCACTTCGGTACGCGTCGCATGCCTCCGTAGTTCCTACAGTGCATTTACACTCTTCCGCTGCTCTTCGGGCTCACACTTTGGAGGGTCCACGTTGTACCTGCTAGTAGAGGCCTACTCGCAACACAGCGCATCTGCCGCAACCACGCTACATTATTTGTGTAGCGCACAACCGAATCAAAGAGTGGTGCAAATAGACGTCAAGCGAGTAGCGGTGTGTGAGCGGGTGCTTGAGATAGCGCGCTCATGAGCTTGGAGATAAATCCTCTAAACTAAAGATAGCGGCATTTCTCCTTGCCCGACATATCTTTCTCCTCGCCACTCGCCCTTTCCCCCGTCGCTTGTCCTCACACCTTGCTCGTTCGCTCACGGGCGCGCGGCTTCGCCCTGCTATAGAGTTGGCGTGGTGATATTAAAAATAGTTCGTGGGCATTTGCGCATGGATATTTACTGTACTTTAAGCTTGCTTATTGTGCGCTGTGCTGTGTTAGTAGCGATGACGGAACACTATGAAACTGGTAGAAGCTGATCATTTTTGTGTTTTTACGGCCGAGCAACTGCGCACTTGTTTTGCCGCTTTGCTTTGGCGGCCTGCTCTCAATTACAAGCCTTTTGATTCTAGTTTCGTCGACAGATTGCTTTTATGGTCGAGTAATTGCGCAAAAATCAAAAGTCTATGTCTTCGTAATGATGTATGTGTAATATGCACGTTGTTACTATACCTGTCAGTGCTCTGTGCGAGTTCAATATCATCCACGACCAGTGTACCTGCAGGCGAAAACACTGTCACGACTTATACAAATCAAGGCGCTTCGCGAGTTATTTCTTGTGAATGATCAGAAGCTTAATTTACCTATCTAGAGACCTAATACACGGCGTAAAAGGGCAGCGATGAAGTCAAGCTGTCCCCGGTACACGGGAAAGGCGGTGCGTTTGCTTGTGTGTAGCACCATGTAGCACCATGTAGCACCTACTAATTCAATAACTCGATGTGTTTGCGCTGTATGTGCGTAACCAACGCGCTGCCGTATGTTGCACTTGTGCAGGTTAATAAGTTACTCACGTTAGAAAAACCATCGCTGAACGTAAGGCGCGTGACTTAGTCACGTGAATAACCAGAACGTCTTGTAGAAATGTGCGTGATCAACGCGGATCACCTGTACTATTCTCGTCGTTTGGTCATGACGCCGGCATCTCTGCATGTAGTGAAACTGGTCATACGCCTTTATGACCAATTAGTACCGCTGGCTATCAAGTGCAAACGTCACAGTGGAAAATCTACTTCATTTTTAAGCAAAGCCCATGCAAGGACGAAGGTCACACATGCAAATGATTTCCATCAATGAGCACCTTACAAATGTGGGCCTTGTACGGTGCGACGTGAGTGTAAAACGCTTAGGTTGTCTCTCTTGCGAATGTGCTGTTTATTGCTTCTGCCGGATGTTTAAGGCAGCTTTTGACCAATCTGTCGCAAAAGTGACTTGGAGAAAATTTCCATTACATTTATTGACTTCTTAGAACCAGCGCTAGAAAAGAAAGAAAGGAACCGGAACACCACTGGGCAAGCACGAGCGTAGACTATCAACAGGCACATAATTCGAAGGCACATGAATATATACACAAACACAGCCTATAGCGACGAGCAAACCTGGCGTCGCATTGCAAGAACCTGTTACAAAGCGGACCCACGCAGCACATGTTCGCAATGATCACTTTGTCATTCATCCATGCACGTCCTACGTATCTCAGCGTACGGCTTTTGGCGACGCGAGGGATGTTATATATATATATATATATATATATATTACCGCTAGCTGTCACGAGCCAGCGCTAAGCAAGAAGTGACTGGAACGCGCACTCGGCAAGAGGCGGACGCTGAAGAAGCGGAGGCTGAGGACGCCGGCTTGAGTTTTTGCACGCCATGTACCACCAATGCCGGGTACATCTTCACTTGTCTTTTCGTGACAAAACTGGCGGAGGTGCGGGGTAGAGTTCCTCCGATGCCACAAGCCCCTCCTGGTAGGAGCAGTACCACTCCTATACTAGTGAACACACCTGCTCACCGGGCCAGCAGAAGAATCGGAGGGTTTGCCCCCAGAGCTTGACCATCTCTCCGCAACAACATCGACGCCCCCACGGACTGGTATGAAAAAAAAAACGTCGAATCTCCATGAGCCATTATGCAAGGTACGGCCGCAACGACAACTCAGTACCTACTGCAGAATCTCCGAGTGCCGAAAGTGTTCCACGAGGATATCTTCGAGGATGTAGAAGACTGGTTAGCCCAGTTTGAGCGCGTTGCCAGAATAAACGAATGTAGCAACGCGTTAAAGTTGAGAAACGTCTACTTCAGCGTGGAGGACGGTGCTCGCACTTGGTATGAGAACCGAGAAGGGCTTATCAAATCGTGGCTCGAGTTCCGCCGTGCCATGCTGGATACATGTACCAATGCTCATCGCCGCGAACGAGCCTAACAGGCGCTCCATTCCCGCATTCATCTGCCAAATGAGAGCGTGACGTCGTACGTCGAGGATATGGCGTGCTTCTTCCGTCGGATGGACCCAACCATGTCAGAGGAAAAGGAGCTAAGCCATCAAATGCGGGGAGTTAAAGAACAGCTGTTTGCTGGCCTTGATCAAAGCCTGCCGAAGACCGTGGCTCAATTCTTGACCAAAGCCACCACGATGGAAAAGATTCTACACCATCGCTCAGCTTTCTATGAAAGGCAATTAAACGCTACTTCACCTTCGGACCAGCGCTTAGCTCCGTATGACAGGCACGCGAACGCTGCTTCACTGACGGACGCGATTCCCTTTGAAAACCTGGACGTCCTCCGAGGCCTTATCCGCTCTGTGGTGCGTGATAAGCTTCAACGGCTCAGCTTCCCGCCCCAGCCCACGCTGGGCTTGATTTCTGCCCTCGTGAGAAATGAAGTGCAGCAAGCGATCCAAGGTCCCGTTCCAAGCTGCAATGCGCCGCCTGTGACAGCACAGTTGCAGCGGCCGTCGTATGCGGATCGCGGCGGAAGTTTTGGGGCGAGTCCCTGTCCCCGCTCTGACCCATTTAGTCCCCGCCACGTCTTACGCTGCGTCATACGTCCCGCCGCTCCGATCAGTGCAACGGATCCAACGTGTGGAGGATCGGCGCCCGCTCGAAAGGAAATCTGGCGTCTGGCGTACCCCGGACAGAAGGCCTCTGTGCTATCACTGTGGAGAAGCCGGTCACGTATACCGCGAGTGCCCATACCGCTGCCTCGGACTGCAAGGTTTTCCGCGGATTCACCAAGGCCCAGATATGGCGAAAGACCTAGGGCGATTGAAGAATGCCTGAACCAGCAGAGTATGCCACTGTTCCCACGGCGGCAGTCTTGCTCGCCATCCCCCAGGCGATCTTTCCCAGCTCTCCAATGGCAGCGCAGGGACAATCGCCAAGCGCTCGCCGGGAAGACTAAGAACAGCGACCTTCGGGGGCGAGGCCGCTGATAATCGCCCTTCCGAAGAACTCCCATCGACGCGAGCACGGTCTATTCAGCACGATTCAGCGACGACAGCAGCCCAGCTCAGCGACAGACTCTCGCTAGACATACCTGTTGTGCTCGACGGCCGCCATCTACGTTAATGCGTTATTGGACACGGGTGCCGACTGCTCAATATTTTGCGGAAAACTAGCGACGGAACTTAGAAAAGTTATCACGCCTTGGTCTGGAACGCAAATTCGTACTGCTCGCGGGAATATATTAACACCGTTGGACATGCGGACGGTCAGAGTACAAATTCGTGTGTCTGCGTTTCCAGACAGCTGCCTTATAATCCGCGATTGTTCTCGGGACCTCATCTTGGGCGTCGACTTTCTGCGAGAGTATGGTGCCATTATAGACCTCCGGGAGCGCACAGTGACTTTTTCGACAGAAACAGCAGCGAACAGCCGCGACAATTGCCAACTTAACGCGCTTCGGGTTTACGCCGACAGTGCAACTTTACCACCACGCTCAAGTGTCCTGGTAGCGGTCGTATGCGACGATCTGCGTGACGGCGAAGCTGTTGCAGAGGGCAATTCCTCTCTTATGCTGACTCATGGTGTATGTGCAGCCCGCAGTCTCATTATGCTTTGTCGTGGACGTTCTGCGCTCCTCGTGAGGAATTTCAGCCAGGAACATCGGCAGCTATTTCGTGATACAACTATCGCTTGCGCTGAGCCCACAGCAGACGTTGCTGAATGCTTTCCGTCTATGACAAAGGACAACCCAGCTCAGACACTCAGCAATATCGACAACAATTCAGACCATCGGAGGAAAAGCAGAAAGCGCTGCGTGAGTTGCTACTTCGGTTCAACGAGTGCTTCGCATCTTCTTCTAAGGTACGCGAGACGCCCATCGCGAGACAGCAAATAATCATGTATGACGATTCTCGTCCCATACGACAACTGTGTTGTCGCGTATCGGCGAAAGAGCGCAACGTGATTAATACACAAGTGAAAGAAATGCTTGACGATGACGTCACACAACAATCCCAAATCGTCACCGGTGGTCTTCGTCGTGAAGAAAGACGGAACGCTTCGGTTCTGCGTTGACTATAGAAAGTTTAATAACGTCACAAAAAAGTCGTTTAACCGCTTCAGCGGATCGATGATTCGTTTGATCGACTGTGACGAACCAAGTATTTTCCATCCATAGCAGCTCGGCCAGATGGGAGGCGGTTCTCCACAGCCCTCTTCTGGCTGACCAACTCTGGGCGTTCCAGCAGGCCCACGATGCGGCCGAGAGGCTCGGCCTTCCGGTTCCCACGTGGGAGCGGCCCGCTTCGTGAAGGCTCACGATCTGCAGGACCTTCATTAAAGTTTTATCATACCATACCAAAGATCTGAGGAGCGGATATTGGCAAATCGAATTTGACGAACGAGATCGCGACAAAACCGCCTTTGTTACCCCAGATGGACTGTACGAACTTAAAGTACTTCCATTCCGTCTGTGTTCTGCACCGGCCACATTCCAGATAATGATGTACACTGTTCTGACAGGTCTGAAGTGGAACAGCTGTTTAGTATACTTAGATGACGCCGTCATGTTTGCCGCGACCGTCGAAGAACATCTGAAGCGTTTAGAGGCGGTACTTGAGACGCTCCGCTTCGCTAATCTCACACTAAAGCCAGAAAAGTGTCACTTCAGTTACGAAGAGCTGAAGTTTCTCGGGCATATAGTGAACGCCAACGGCGTCCAGACTGACCCAGACAAAACATCTGCTGTTGCTGCTTTTCCGACTCCTCGTGACAAGAAAGCAGTAAGCCACTTTCTCAGCCTGTGTGCGTACTATTCTCGCTTCATCGCTAATTTCTCTCGGATCGCCGAACCACTCACGCGCCTCACGCGAGAAGACACCCTTCTTTTGGACCGATGAGCAGGACGCAGCTTTCACCGAGTGACGGCAGCGCCTGCAGGAATCACCCGTCCTCGCTCACTAGGACGAGGACGGTGACACCGAGGTGCATACCGACGCAAGCAACATCGGTCTTGGCGCTGTACTCGTTCAACACCAGGAAGGCGTTGAGCGAGTGATCGCTTACGCCAATCGCACCTTTTCACGCGCCGAAATCAACTACTCTACCTCCGAGAAAGAGTGTCTAGCGGTTGTGTGGGCCATCATGAAATTTCGGCCTTATCTCTACGGTCGGCCTTTCGGTGACAGACCACAATTCCTTGTGTTGGTTAGCCAACTTACGAGACCAATCCAGGCGACTTGCTCGATGGAGTCTCCGTCTGCAGGAGTTCGATGTTACCATCGTCTACAAATTGGGCCGAAAACACGAAGGTGCGGACACGTTGTCGCGCACTCCCGTCGAAACTTGCAATAAGGACATGGACGAAGACGGCGCATTCCTTGGGGCCCTCACCGCATCTGACCTGATCATACGGCAGCGCGAGGACGCCGAAATACGCCCTCTCATCGATCACCTAGAAGTGAAGAATGTTACAATCCCACGACACATTTATCGCAGTCTCTCGACCTTCTGCCTCCGAAAGGGTGTCCTCTACAAGAAAAACGCGAGTGCCAGCGACAAAGAGTATCTATTGGTCGTACCTGCCACCCTCCGTGATGACATTCTCTTAGCCTGCCATGATGAGCCCACGTCTGGACACTTGGGATTTTCACGTACTCTTGCAAGAGTACGCAAGACGTACTACTGGCCCAGACTTTCTACCACGGTGAAGCGTTACGCGTAAAGCTGCCGTGAGTGTCAATGCAGCAAATCGCCGTCTATGAAGCCCGGGGGGTTGCTCCAACCCGTCGCACCACCTAGCGCGCCGTTCGATCAAATCTACATGGATCATCTGGGACTCTTTCCCTTGTCAGCCAGCGGAAACAAGTCAATTATAGTCGCCACAGATTATCAAACACGCTACGCCGAGACGAAAGCTGAACAAGGTGCCACGGCCTACGAAGTTGCCCAGTTCTTTATCGGTCACATAGTCCACAGACATGGTGCCCCTTCACATGTAATCACCGACAGAGTAACTGCCTTTTCAGCCCAACTGATAGACATATTCGAGCTAAGCTGCACGTAGCAGCGCAGGGCGACTGCCTATCATCCGCAGACCAACGGACTGACGGAACGGCTAAACAAAACCATTGCTGACATGCTGTCTATTATGTAGAAGTTCAGCATAAAACACGGGATCAAGTCCTGCCGTACGTTACATTAGCGTACAACACTGCCATTCAGGAAACCAGACGATTGACACAGTTCGGTATTGTCTACAGGCGTGAGATCCAGACTACACTAGATGCTGTTCTCCCGCGCGACACCGACGCATCACTTACTTCCGACGACGAGCAACTTACTCAACACGCAAACGAACCTCGTCAACAGGCGCGCATACACATCACGAAGCAGCACAGTACAGACGCATGACGCTACAACCTTCGACATCGGCAAGTAGAGTACCAGCCAGGTGACCAAGTCTGGGTGTGGACTCCAATCCGTCGCCAGGAGTTGTATGAGAAGCTGCTTAGTAGATACTTTGGACCCTACAAAGTGATACGCCGAGTTAGTGAAGTGAACTATGAGGGCATTGCCGACGGTGCCGTGTCGCCTCGGCGTCGACAGCACCACTCAGAGATAGTGCATGTTATTCGCCTCAAACCGTATTTCGCGCGTTAAGGCGGCGCCAACCCGATCTCATACAACTACCATATTTCCCCTTTCTACTTTAGTAAGCATCGGGTCGCGATGCTTTTCTTTTGGCGGGGGAATGATGCCACTAGGTGTCATGAGGCAGCGCTGAGAAAGAAGTTGTGACTGGAACGCGCGCTCGGCAAGAGGCGGGCGCTTAAGAAGTGGAGGCTGAGGACGCCGGCTTGAGTTTTGCACACCATCTTGTACAACTGTCTGTCTCGCCTACGCCGGGTTCATCTGCAGTTGTCTTTTCGTGACAATATATATATATATATATATATATATATATATATATATATATATATATATATATATATATATATAAGCGTTTTCCAAATATATACCAGTTGATAACCTGCGCTAGTGGTTGTCCAGCCACTTCCTCCTTTCTCATAATAGTACAATAATTTACAGTGCTCATCAACAGCTTGTCCTCGCAAAATATATTTGCAGCGTCTAACAAAAGCATGGAGTGACAAAGCTACGCTCTCTCAGTATTGCAATAATAACGTGTGCTACGTTTCAAGAACGATGCATCACAGCACACAGCCTACGCACTCCATACCTTCATACACTTGTTGACGACAGCGCAATCAGGAAAAAAATCTGGAAAACAATTCAGGAAAAAAAAAGGAGAGAACCTGACGAGGATCCTAGATGATCTCGCGTTTTCGGTAATCACGGACCCAGGGTTCCGCACTAGGCTGGGCACGTCAATTGCGCGAGACACAACACCTGATTTGGCATGTGTAAGGAACGTAGGTAACGTAACGTGGGCCAATAAGCAGGAAAACCTGGGCAGTGACCACTTCATGGTAGCGGTAACATTAAGGGTGGACGCCCGACCGGCCAGGGTATCTCGAGTCACGGACTGGGAGGAGTTCAGGAAACTTAGGAAGGAGCGAAGGAGCACATTTTCCTCGTTTGACAAGGCTATTGAATCGCTAACGGAGGACGTCGAGAGGGCTACTAAGGTAGTACAAACAGAAGCGGAGGTCCTAAGAATGGACCCGCACCCTGCGCATCTGTTGGAGGCGAAATCGTCTATTCTGATGAGGTGGAAAATACCAAGGTTAAATCGCAGGCTGAGGAAAAATGTTGCGGAGCTTAATAGAGAGATCGAGAGATATTGCGCGGAGCTCAATAGACTACAATGGGACGAGGTCTGCGCGGCAGTAGACGGGTCCATGCGCTCAGGAGGGAAGTAGAACCTCCTCAAGCACCTCCTGGGTGACGCGCAGACAAAGCATAATCAAAGGCAAACACTTAGTAAAATCATACACCGGCACAAACAGGAAGGAGGTACTGAAGAGTAACTTTTGAATGCGATCGCGGATAGATACCTTCCTATAGCGCCGACGCAGGAAGAAGATTATCCGTAGATCGAGTGCGCGACGGTAGAGGAACTGGACGAACCTTTCACAGAATCGGATATCAGGGCGGTGCTCTACAATTTAAACAGCAGATCGGCTCCTGGTGCGGATAAAGTTTCTAACAGGCTATTACGAAACATGGACGATAAGGCAGTGGAACTACTAAGGAGGTCAACAGGTTATGGGAGACAGGACAGGTACCTGACGGATGGAGATCGGCTATGGTGACACTCATCCCCAAACCAGGAAAACTCCTTCCTTTGGACAACATGAGGCCAATATCAGTAACCTCGTGCATAGGCAAGGTAGCGGAGCACGCCATCTTCAACAGGGTTTCCGGGTACATAGAGCGCAGAGACCTCTTCCCACATAATATGGTTGGTTTTCCGCCTGGCTTATCGACGCAGGAGGTTATGCTAATGCTAAGGAAGCAAATATTTGATAGCAGCACCCGGGACGTGAGAGGGATTCTCGCCCTGGATCTCACTAATGTGTTCGACACAGTGTTACATAGATACATTCTGCAGGCCACGGCCGGGATAGGCCTGGGAGTCAAATTCCAGGCCTCTCTCAGGTCCTTTCTCATGAATAGAACTGCTACTATTCAGGTGGGGCAGATTCGGGCGAGCGTGTAGGGATTAGGGGCTCGGGGTACCCCGCAGGGATCAGTCATCTCGCCACTGCTCTTCAATATAGTTATGAAGGGTCTATCAGACAGGCTGGGCGGCCTCCAGGGCATAGGTCACACACTTTACGCAGATGACATCACGATCTGGTGCCCAGGGGGCTCCCTAGCTGAAATGAAGCAAGCTCTACAAGCCGCCTTGGACCAGACGGAAGCTTACCTCGCAGGCACGGGTCTCACGCTGTCTACGAGTAAATCGAAGCTGTTACTCTACAGACCCGCAAGGCAAGGGGTTAGGGGTCTAACACCCCTCAACCAGCTGCCCGTGGTATAATACGCAAATAATGGGCAGACAATTCCTAGAGTCGATTCAATTAAGATCCTAGGCCTGCTCATAGACGCGAGGGGCTCTAATGCCAGAACAATTACCCACGTTACAGCCAAGACGGAGAATATGTTGCGGTTAATTCTAGGGTGTCCAACCGAAAGAAGGGGTTAGGTGAAGACAACCTCCTTCGGATGTACAACGCGTTTCTTATGAGTCATATTAACTATGTGGCGTCAGCTCTAGTGTGGACAAAAACGGAAAAGAGCAAATTAAATACCCTAATGCGCAAGAGCATCAAGAAAGTGCTAGGCTTACCTATTGCCACGAGCTCCGACAGGCTAGATCAACTCGGGATGCACAATAGCATAGACGAGATCATAGAGGCACAGGTCACTGCCAGGTGGTTAGGCTATCGTCGACCCAAGCTGGCAGGCGAATTCTCGACGAGGTTGGCATGGCTGCTAGGATAATGGAGGACCGGCGCATAACACTGACACGAGAAACGAGGGCGACCTACCTGGTGAGGCCTTTCCCGCGGAACGTACATCCACATCATAACGGGGGTAGACGTAAAGCCCGGTCACGAGCCATATTGAAGAAAGTTAGAGATGACAGAGACTCCGCGGTCTTTGTCGATGCTGCGCAGTTCGGGAACAGGAGAGTGTTCGCGTTGTCGGTTGTAGACAGGCGGGGGGTGCTTCGCTACTCGGCCTCGATCAGAGCGGCCACCGCGAGTATACCAGAAGAAATTTCGGTTGCGCTGGCCTTGTGTGACCCAGAGCGTTCCTACATTTACACCGACTCGAGAGACACAATCAGAGCTTTCGAATCGGGTAACGTCGCACGAGAAGTGGCCTCGATTTTAGAGAAAAGGGCTTGCTCCGGTTCTCATTACATCACGTGGTTCCCCGCACACATGGGGACGAACATTCTCGAGGGCTTGCCAAACCTCAACGAGCTTGCCCGCGACCGTGCGCGAGAACTCACGCGCCGCGACGGTCTGGAGGCTCCGGAGGGGCAGAAAGGGACTCAGCAGAACCATCCGCTCCTCACATTTTATGAAAGTACTAAACATTACCAACTTGGTCGCACAATTTATCCTCTGCCTCATCCGAAGCTCAGTAGAGGTCAGTCAGCCACTCTTAGAATGCTGCAGACGGGATCTTTCCCGTTGCGGGGATTGCTCAGTAAGATGTACTCGGATTGTGGACCCTAGTTGCCCAGACTGCACTGAAACCTTTTGCTCTACGGCTCACATGCTCTGGCGATGTCCCGCGTTGCCTAACGACTTCCTCGCCAGCGAGGCCTAATGGGAGGAGGCCATCAGAAGCATGGTACTGGAAAAGCAAGCCCAGGCTATCCAGAGGGCCCAGGAAAGGGTGGAGCGTCACGGCGTTCTGTCCTCTACGTGGGTGCGGCCATCGGCTACAAAGACTAGGAGGTTAGGAGGTCCTGACAGCAGCTCCTCTGGATTAAATAAAGTTTGTTGTCTGTCTGTCTGTCTGTCTATCAACAAGAACCGAGAAAGCAACCCTGGCGCAAGTCTACCCGCGCATAAGCTTACAAATGCATGAGCTCCACACCCCGTGAACAAAACATAAAAAGTTCGTCTTTGCGTACACTTTTGCACCTTTAGTACCCTTAAAAGGAATCCTTCAAATAAAGCGAAGCTAAATAGACTTCTCCAATGATGCGGGTAGCCACGAAACTTCGTCACAACATGCCTCATCCCTTCGGAATGCCTCACCGCAGCAACTCGGCGGCCAACTGTCAAGGTGGCGAGTGCGCTTGAGACACAGGAAAGAATAAAAAATAGAGAAGAGAGCGCGAAAAATACCACGTGATGGCGCTGTTTTAATTGGTAGACGCAGACCTTCTCTTCTGCCTCCTCTTAGACTCCTCGTAGCAGCGGCGGCGGCAAGATAAAAAATGTCGCTACGTGTAGTTTTATTCAGGAAACATGCCTGGAGCAAGAAAGGGGCTGAGCCAATGAACTTCAGAGCGCGAGCTAGGCGGCGCTACCGACGCGGCTGAGTGCTGAGCTAGCACCCATCAAACTTCGTAAAGTAGGGACACACCTTGAAGAATGCCACGTCATCTTCGCGCGACCTGGCCGACGCCGACGCCGCCTCGCTGTTGGCCTAATGGCAGCACTTGGGTCTTCGCGCCGGCTTCGTTTGTTTACAGTCGCGCTCCACCGGCACTTTCGCTTGGGACAATGGGAAGCGTCTACCGACTGTTGAGGAGCACAAGTTGGCGCCGTTGCTCTTCCGTGTTTTGGTTTGCGAATGTCCTGAACTGTTTCGTGACAAGTGCGAAGCCGCTTTACGGCATTTTCCATCGCCATGACCTGTTTCGCCTTCGTAGGCCAATATAGTTTCAGCAAAGGCAAGAAACTCTTCTCAATATCGTCCCGTAAGCGCGACGGCTTAAGAAAGGCACTGGTTCATCGAATTGGCCGGGATAACTTACTGCACAGGTCACTGAGCATGTTGTCATTTATCTGCACGCTTTAACATCATTGCTACGCGGTGTGTATTTTGTATATGTAAGCAATACGTGGTCGTATTTGGTGCACTTGATCGTTTTGTTTGCCGACAGGCTTTGAATTCCTGGGCACGCGAGGCTACGTGCGAAAACTGTATTATGAAACTTCTAAGATTAGGCCTTTCTTCTTCACAAAACTTGAGGCTCGAGCGTGAGAACTCATGTTAGGAAAGCAGGTATATGCCTGTTGTGTTTACTTACTAGCGTTCTTTAGAGCAAATAGCTTTGTTTGCCCCTTTTGTGCCTGTTCGTCGCAGGCGGTCGCCGGGTGGATTTGCGATACGCAGGAAAAGCGTGCGTGCTCTCCCGAAACCGAGTTACGGGGCGCATTCGTCGGCCAACGACAGCCCCACAGGTCTTTGAGACGTACGTGCTAATTTCCGTGAGCTTTAAAGTATGTGGCGGTTGAGATGCGGCGGTGGAGCACTCGCAGAGAAGACGCGCGGTCGCCCGCTAGTACACTAGCTTGCTTAGTCGTTTTTGCATTTTCTGTTAGTCAGTTGCACGTTCGTTTGGTCGTTCGCACGCTCGTTTAGTAGCTCGCTTGCTGGTTCGTTCAACTATTAGTTCATACGGCCACTATGCATCTGAGACGCACTTGCTGTAGGGTACTTAGGCTGCTGCGTTTAATTACGGAATGAGAAGTAATGGCGCGTAAATATCAACTACTGCATCATTTAACCTACTCCAATTTCGGCCGCATCATTCTGCGGCAAATTTTTGCGCCGTCATCACTTCACTAAAGTCATATCTAGCAAATCTTATTTTGGAGTGAGCGCAACCATCGTCAATGCATGCACCTTGTGCAACTCGGTTCGCGAAAAGCACGTGACTTCGTGAACGGGTGAGCTAACGCACGATGAAATATTATTCTTCATGAGTCCCTAACCTGAAAAAAATAATTTGCTCAACGTAATTCCACTATGACTTGTTTTAGCCTGACTGAAGCGCTGTTATCGACTTGCCACTTCGCCGAACTACTAAAAAGTAATTTCATTTTCTATGTGCGCAGACTCCATGATCGGCACATGCCTATTTCTTTCGACTTCTAGGCACAAGAAACATACCAGAACGAAAGCCCACCTCTGAGCCTTTGCGCGTGCTTAAAAGATTGGCAAACACGCACGTTGGCGCCACTGTGGCTTTTAAAAGTCTATCGAACCGCCGGAGCAGTGATCGTGTCCTCTGCCAGCCTTTGTGCTTAACAGCTGATATGCGCCGCCAATTCACGCGGTTAAGATTCGTCGGGCGATACCCAAGTCACCAGCCTCACATATGCGATATCATCTGTGACTTCGACGCCTTCTACCCCACCATGAACTGATATCGTGCACTTTTCGCGACTAAAGCCCTATATCTCGTACACTGATTCGACACCCTAGGAAGCATCGAGACGATGCTTCTGCCGCCGGGGGTTATTGTCACGTACGAGTTTCTGCCGCTGTGGACAAAAGGACGTTCGGAAGTGAAGAGGAGGTTGAAGTGTTTCGATGGTCGGTAGACGGTGTTACCCTGCCTACTGAGCTATAACCTTGTAACTGTATATAATATGAATACATATATTTTCTCCCCGTAACAATTCTAAAGAATACTGCGACGGAGAATGCGCTTAAGTTTAGGTTTAGTTTTCGGGCGAAAGGCACTTGCTGGTAGATGATTGATACAGGAAGGTATCAAATAATTACGAGTGCGCTAACCGTATCTGGGAGACCATCGAGTCAATTGAAAAGGGTCTTTAGCTCGTGATGGGCACTTCAGACTTTGATGCCAAAATGGAATCATCTACATGCGAATTTTTTAGTTTTCCATTGTCCCTGTCCGCAACGCCTTTTCCCAGCCCCATCAAGAGGGAAGCGCGGCGCTTCTTGAGGACACAGACGGCCAGCATCGTGGCATTGAGCACCGACAATCGTGCGATGGCGGTGGGTTATACCAACAGGCGGGGTTAGTCTGGCGATTTAGCTCTTAGATTGCTCTGCCTGAGCGCCTCTGACAACGTTCGTGCAGTATGTCAATATGAGTCGACAATGCCAGTCTGTCTTAAGATTGCAAGAAGATGTGAAGCTTCCTCGCTGGCTATAACTGACTCTTCAAGGAGCAGAAGGTGTGGCAGCTGCTCATGTTCTTGCTGTTGGCCGGATCGGGGAGGCAACGGAGGATATTTCACGTTTTGGGCAGGTTTGGTTGCTGCTCCATGCTCTCGCATGTGCTGTGCCAATTTTGACGAGTAAGTTGTTGTGAATAGTCTTTGATGTGAAGGGTGAGAGTACTAATACGTTTCCTTAGCGTTCGGTTGAGCTTTTTGTGTTTGTATACGCGTTGCAGACTGGCGAGGGCTTCCCACATATGCAGTAACTTGCTATCTGCCACCTGCAGATTGGCTTCCTCAGGCACCAATTTAGTGGCTTCGCTCGCGTCTTGCAGCAAGGATGCGACCCATTCTTCGAAAGAGGGTTGGGTACCCGAGAAAGAGGTGAGGGCTCTGGCCTGCCGGAAAACGTCCCAGTTCGTTATGTGGAGTTGACGGCCCTTAGGCTTTCGCGGGCCCGCTCGAACAGTTGCTTGGATTAAATAGTCAAAACCAGTAAAATAGTAAAAAAAGTATTAAATAGGATTAAATAAATCGCTGCCCAAGTTGTCTTGTGTGTTGATCCAGTCTGCTTGTGGAATTCGTTTTGCGAATGTCAAGTCCGGAGTAGTGTCTCTGCTAACGCTCTTTTCCATACGAGTGGGACAGGTTGGATTCGTGGCAAGAGTAAGACGTAGATTCTGTCCGTCAAGCCATAGTTGTTTTCCATTTCGGCGGTCCATTGGGTATCCCCATGCCACCGCAGGGGCGTTTAGGTCCCCTACGATGAGCAGGGGGGCTCCCCTAGCTACTTGATCTGCTTTGGTGAAAAGTCGTAGAAACCGATGTTGTTTGGGGCTGCTGTACACATTGAGGATCAAGAGGCTCTGTTGCTTGCGCCTTGCAGACGGGATGATCTCCAGGAAAATGTGGGCTGGTGTATCAATGCCTGTGTGATGCTGTATGACCGGAATGTTTCGCTTAACTAGTGTGGTTACTTGGGGCCTGCGGTTATCGCCAACTGCGTGGATGCCGCGTATCCCGACAGCTTAGCCGCTTCTCCAGTCTCTTGTAATGCGATAACATCGGGGGAAGTACGTGGTGCGAGAGAGGTAATGTATTGCTCTAAGTGTGCTCGTTTTCGCCGGAAGCCCCGGCAGTTCCACTGCCAAATGCAATAGGTAACACGTTCTGGATTACTCGCAGCCATTTTTGGCGGGACGCGAGTACGGCTTCTTTAGGGGACCTGCTATGGGACGGAGTAGGGTGTTTTCCAATTCTGTCAAACGGGTGTTGTGATTTTGAGCCAGAGTCGCGATCATGTCCTGAAGCACTTTGCGCGTGTCGTCCATGTTTTCTTGGCGCTGTTGTTCTCTTGCCGCAAAGGCTTGCTCAATTGTGGACAGTAGTAGCGTTTCTAGTTTCGCAGTAAGGAGGTTGTCCATTGCGCGTTCGAGAGCCTTTGCAATGCAGGCTTCGAGCAATGTGGCAAGCTTACAGTCTAATGCTTCGTTGAGATTGCGTTCTATCCGCTGTTGCACCTCAGTGAGGGCCTCACAGTTGAGATTTACTTCTGAAGTGTTTGCTGATGTTGCCGCTTTTGAGATTGGTTCGAGAGCTTTGCGTTTGTGCGGGGTTGGTTGTTGGGTGGTTTGTGGGCAATCTATTACAGGGACAGTTAGGATGTCTGCATTTGATGGTGAGTGATTCGGTTGTGTGTCTGCAAGTTCTGATTTGAGCTTAGCGTTTTCTGTCTTGAGGTCTTGTATCTCAGCACGTAAGGATCGGAGCTCCTGCATGAAGCTGTGCATGGTAGCGTCACTAACTGTGTTCACTGGGGTTGCTATAGGTTGTGTGGTGTGACCTGTGTGGGAGACAATGCTGATTCAGCTTACCTTGGGGGGTGCGTCTTGCACTTTAACTGTCGTCGTTCTAAGGCTTGCGTTTCCTTGCTGCTGCGGCGGTGTTGAATCCTGTCCGCTCCAGGAGTGACTGCGTCCTTGTGACTGACTGCGACCTCGGGAGAGGCTGCGTCCACGAGACCGACTGCGTCCTTGTGAGTTGCTGTGTTCGGGGGCCTGCGGCTGTGGTGTCGACTTCGGTGTTGGCAGAGCTGAGTCTCCATTTGCAGAAGTCGATGGCCGCGTCTCCTGGTCCGCTCCTTGCTGTCCCAGTCGTAGGCGTTCCCATCGTCGTTGGAGTAGGAGGTGTGGTGTCTGGAAGCGGCGATGGCAGGTCTTATCACCAGTCGGGTGGTCTTTGCCGCAGAGGGCGCAGCAAGGGTGACAGGGGTGATCAGCCGGCGGATTTACTGTCACAGCTCTTGCATTTCTTCTGGGTTGGAGTGGGGCATACATCGGCCCTGTGGCCGACGGTCCCGCAGATGTCGCAGACTTCGATGCGCTTCTTATGTAGATATCATTTGTGTCCTTCTCCGCGGTAGTAGACATGGTACGGTACTTGCTTTCCGTCGAATACGATGAGCACTGAATTAGTATTGCCCATGCGTCGGGCCTGCAGAATCGTAGGGTTCTTCTTGTAAACGAGACGGTTGGTAATGTCTTCTTCCGTGTCATATGAAGGGATGTTATGTATGACTCCTTTGGCTGTGTCCTCCGGCGGTGGAACGTATGCTGTAGCAGCGTAGTGGACTGCCTCGATGGGGAGACTGCGGATGCGGCAGTATTTTTCGGCGTTAGACATGATTGGCGTGCTAATTACAATGCCGTTATTATCCGTGCATGAGCAGTAAATGTCGTCCTCTGCTTCTTTGGTTGCAATGCCCGTGATCTGTAGTATTGAGTCGCGTATCTAGGCGTCTCCTAATTTGGACACGTTGAAACCGTCTCTTGGGCTTATCACGATCTTGATATCGTTTTTCGGAAGTCGTGGTTGCCGTAGTGCGCGCGGGCGTAGTGCGGACTGCTGGGTACTCTCGGTGCGTGCGCTTGCTGTTGCACGGAGGAATCCGTGTATGAGTAGGGATGATGCCTGCGTAGTCTGTCGTTGCTTACGGTGGCTGACAAGCCACCCTGCTTCAACGGTAACTTCTTCGGGGGCTATTTCCGTGCCTTCAGCCTCTACTACCTCCATAATGAGGGGAGCGGCGGCGCGCTTACTTGATCACACGGGGATGCGAGTCGTTGGGCGAAGTCATCGGGAGCCGGGACTGCGACAGCGACGCCGCGCACCTTCGTAGCTGTGGCGCACCTGTTTCTCGGCCAGACGGAGCATCTGAAGATCTTGTTAGGGTTAGCAATCTTGTGGTCGTAGGAACCCTTGTCCTGAGTCCCTGGCGTCGGGACTGGTCTTGATCGGTAGCTGACGACTTCCGGAAACTGGTTTCGACGTTAGTTTAGGTCCAGCGGTGATTGTTTGGCCAGAAGAGTTTGAAATATACGGAGCCCATACGAGGCGTGTGCACTCCGTCAGCGTCGTCGTCGTCTTGCCGCGAAATTAGAAGAACTCACTCGGGCTGAGTCAGAAAACGTACTTTTTACTGAAGGGCCACCAGCACTCAGACTCGCCAAATTTTTGCTCAGCCAGGCTTCACTCCGACTCAGAAACACCAAAATTTCTCTTAGCCGTTCTAATCTAGGCTCAGACTTGCGGGTGAGCCTGAATGTGGGTGATCAGTGGACTAATGAGTGAATTTGCCGACCTATGGCGGCACGTTGGGTTCCGAGCATTAAAGGATAAACTTTGATGGTTTCCTTTTTATTGAAAAGATCGTGGGGAACGATTATACACAGGCATGAACATATGCACTAACCTGAGAAAAAGTATACGGACCAGAGATTTCACGAAGACGCCAATTTCGGCGTCCATTTATGAATTTAACTTGAAATCGTGGACTTCAATGCAAACTTTGCATTGCAAACCATTCCAATGCACTCCTCCATTTCAGTCTCTGTATCTGTATTACGCACAAATTTTCTTTCGGCTTGTCGGTGGTCTGTATACTACGGGTCATGGGTGTACATAAATACGAACGCCTTTCATATGTGTTTGTTCCCGCTTGTGTTGCAACAGTTTCCCCACTAGCCCACCAAGTGATACAAGCCTTGTGTATGCTCTTCGCAAATATCTCCGAAAACGCTTAGAACTGAAGTATGCGTATATAAAGCAATTTTAGTTCACTGTAGGTGGACGTATGTATTGTCCTTTTGTTTTCTCAATCTTATGTTTCAGCAAAGGTATTAGGCGAGGTTGAATGACGTGTTACGAGCCAGCCTACTTGAAACCAAGGTTCTGTACGAAGGTAGTGAGCAGGAGCCCGTGAAACCAGTTTTGATGGTAAAGAATACAAGAAGAGTTCCGTTAATTATCCCACCGAGGCATACACCGTATAACGGGTGCTTCAGCGAATTCCTTCAACATTTTTTGAAGGTTTCCTGTGGCAGACAGCACGATTCTAGCTCATGAGCTGGTCTGCTTGAAGAGAGGGACTTTGCTTGCACAAAAACATTGAAATGCATGATCGACTAATCAATAGATATTCGCTAGTTAAGTTTTTAACTGATTACCTTATGACTTATATTGCAAGTTACAGATTCTAACCATGAAGTTCGCAAGGCGGGTCCACATGGACCGAATTCTCACGATGACACCAGTTTCGAGACAATAATTCTCACACATTGCCGAGAAGTGCATTGGCGTACCAGTTACTGTCTTAAGTAAACGTCGTTTTATGCATTCAAGCGCAAAAGTAACTGGAACAGGGGGGGGACACTCCCCGGTTCCGGTGGCACAGGAAATTGGCGCCATCTCTGTAATGGGCGACGCAAAAATCCGTTTCCCTTGCACGGCCTCGTAGATCGTCGCGCGCACGCGCGCCGATCCAAGTGGCCAAGCCCTTCCCCACGCTCAAATCCTCTCTCTACGCCCTCTCTCGTAATACCCTCTCAACTCCCTCTCCTTCGACTGTCTACGCGTCCGCGCCGCCGTGCCATCCCCGCTGGCCCGGCTGCTGCTTATTCCGCTACGTAACGCTTTATTTTTGTTATCTACTGTCATCGAGATGCGTGCGCTGCTGTGCGTTGACCGACGTGGCTAGTTTCGTCAGTTCTGTGGTCCTCGGTAGCTGTGTGCTTGTGCTCCGCGATGTTTCACCCGTTTCACGACTCGTACCGCTCGTGCATCGTGCAGTGGTGCACAAATACCTCAAAAACAAGTCCTGCAAGGTTGTTCCGGGTGCCTAAAGACAACAGGTGAGCGCTCAGACCCAAGGACATCAGAAGGCGCATGTACACGAATACAGCCATGTCCATTTGTGTACTCCATGAGGCTCCGGACGTCGTTGCGCCTTGATTGTGCTACACTTGCCTCTTCCCGGTAGAGAAAGCTGACAAATAGATGTTCCTCCTCATTGTCACCTGGTCTGTGACTTGTGTTTTTCTGTGCCAAGTCTCATTCTGCAACTTCAGTAACTTGCCCAGCTTTCCATACCGCCCTCAGTGCTTTTTCTGTGTATCACTTTCTACAAACCGACTAACAGCTGCAAAATTACTGTTAGTGTTTGTGTACTATCTCAGTAACCCCCGATGGGAAAACCGCGCGAACAACCTTCATGTGTAGGCATGATACGCTTTTTTTTCCTCTGGAAAGCATGAGCATTGCAAGTGTCCTACATGCAGATTTTTGTAGTGCGTGTTTATTATACAAGGGAGAGCCCAGTAGGTACGACTTAGTGCCTTAGGTGACGTAATTTTATTGCTAAGCATTGCATTCGGGTAGAAAGAAGAGTCGTGTTGGCCTGTTTTACCTGGTCTTTGATTGAGGAATAAGCCTTTCTGCGAATGTTTTCTATGTGCTGCTGCAAAAGCCGACTATCTTGCCACCGTTACTCAAGTTGTGGCCAAGTGCAAAATAATGTGATAATGTGTGTTTCAGTTTTTAGTACAATGTTATTTTTTTCTGCCATGTTTTTTTCAATTTGTTCAGCAGTAATGAACATGTCAAGCATTTCATATACTTTCGTGCAGATTTATAAGTAAGCTTTCTTTTGGTATGGCTCTCAATCAAACAATGTTAGCATTTTATTCTATCTTTCAGGTATTTTGCGTGTCATTGTTTTTGCCATTACTAGTGAGTTTTTCTTTTTATAGTTGTCATGACTATGTCATACACGTCGTCCAATTTTGTGCAATATCTTAGTGCACATATCAGGAGCTCGTCTACATTTAGGTCTTGAGGACGTTATATAAAAATCTTGTTTTATATGTATGTACATGAAATGGCCTTCGCGTTTTCTAGCACTTTCTTTTGTTATTTCACCATCTGTGAACTCTTGTCTTTAGTACTCTTGTATATGTCATGCACCTCTCACTTTTGCTCATTTTTTGAGCGTGTATCACACCACGATGTAAGAAAAATCTCTTTTCGGAAACGAAGTCAATAAAGCGAGACTAAACATCTGTTGTGTTGAAAGTGGAATTTTTTCTATGTCCCGGCACATGCTGGTATAATATAAGTATGGGCAAGACTGCGTGCGTGCCAACGCGTAGCCCACGGCGCACCACGCGCCAGCTCGCAAGCAATGCCAATGCGCGGCGTAGCGCGCGCATTGCTTGCGAGCTGGCGCGTGGCGCGCGGTAACAAGCGCGCTATAAAAAAGAAAAAACGCGCCGCTTACGGGTAAAAACAAAAAAAAGTGAGCGGCGCGCGCGGCATGGGGGAAAGGGGGTGGAGCGGGTCGGCATAATAAAAACAAAAAGGAAAGAGAAACGTTTGGGAGAGGAGGTGCCGCGCGGCTGCTGTTGCTGTTGCCATGACAACGTAAACAATCATGTGCGCCGCCATTTTGCTTAATGCGTCGCCCATTGGTAAGGGCCGTAACTGAAGGGGACCTTGGCGCTAGCGTCGAAAGAGCGTCTGCTCGAAAACGGCCAATGGGATGTATACGGAGTCCCCCCCCCCCCTGACTGGAACGCGAATGCTCTTCTCCAAAAGTGCGCGAATTAATGTCTTGAAACTCGTGTCATCCTGACAATTCGTTCCAAGTGGAACGCCTTGCGAACTCCACGGCTGGAATTTGTAAATTGTAAACCATACGGGCCATAAGACAATTAGCCTATATCTTAAGCAATTAATTTTTGTTAATTAGGCGATTAGGCATTTAAATTTTTTGTGCAAGTAGTGCCCGCCGCTTCGAGTAGACCAGCTCACGAAATATAATTGTGCTGTATGCCACAGGCAGGCCTTTAAGAAATTTTGAGTGTGCGCTGGCACACCCTGTATGTTCGAGACTAATCTCGTAGAACACGTGGCGTATGCCGCCGCAAGGCCTTGTGATGTCAATGATGATCTGCTACACGCCGGCCGTTTCTCAGCAGTTTTTACGCCGACAATAGTACTCTTGTAGTTTTCGTTTAAGTAAGATTTCTCTGTTTGTTCTCGATTTACGCAGAAAATTTTTCCCTCCACAAGCACCTGTACGGCGGTGTGTTCTTCCTGGACTCATTGCCCAAGACTGAATCTGGAAAGACCAACAGGGCTGCGGTCCTTGAACAGTGCGCCTCGCTGTCTGCGTACTAAACGATCACGGCGCACAGCGGACCGTCCTGCGAGTCCTTTACTACCTTTTGCAAGGAGATGCAAAGACATCCTAGGCACCCAAGGTGCACCTTGTGCGGCTACTCACCTTGCCGTTTCACTGAAAGCGAACACCTTCAAATGTACCAGCCAGCATCTATTCCCGTTAAGAAACTAACCTTTCTTGACGTTTGCGTTAGAAATGCAAATAAAATAGTACTTACCTAGCCTAATCGTTACCTGAACAGTGTGCCTTGTCATGTTTATACAATATAGCTAAACCAAACGCTTGACCACAAACACCACAAGCGTAGCCATGCAGCTCTTTATTTCGCAATTCAACTAGGGTTAACCAGACCTGAACTACAGGCAATATTTTTACACTGGCGTTTTCGCAGAAATTCCGAAGTCTGTATTTCTTCTTTACACTTCTTTACAGCAAAATATTTAAGGACACACAGATTATCGAAGACCGCCGCCCACCTACAGGCCGACACGTATTCAATTTCTCAATTGTGGTAGGCTCATCAAAAGCCATAATTTTGTCTAATTCACGTAAAACTAGTAATACTGTCTTTCCTTGTTCTGTTGATCATGTACTGTTGACGAGGGTTGTTGAAGTAAGCGAGCTCGCTGAGTTCTTTGATACTACGTTAAGTCCGTAGCATCACGAAGACTGCGCGTGCTGTTGGATCTGGAGGACAATCCCAATTGCTGTCCCCCAAATATTTTGGACCTTGCCGTTAGGTGAGGGAGTTGGCCGAGGTTGAGGAGGACGTCGCGATGAAAAACTCGAGGTTTAATTACATTATTTACAGTGAGAGGACCAAGAAATTAACAGTCATGGAGTCATTACGGGCCCGCAGCAACTCGGACGCTGCGGCCCGTGGCAAGAAGCTCGAAAGAGATGAATGAAGGAATGCTCTCTTGCTGCTCCCGGTCTGTGTCTTTTAAGCCCTTCGGTGTCTCGAACTCACTTCACGTTCGGCCAATGGGCGAGCCCGCTCAGGTGACGCCATTTTCGGCCAATCGGCGAACCCGCTCAGGTGTCGTCATTTTCGGCCAATGGTAGGCGGCCGTGCGATTCTGTCACACCCGGCGCACAGGGTCGCTCCTTGGGCCCTAATTGTCCGAGCGCTTACTTCTCACTGCGGTACTGCCATCCTGACTTGTAAGCGCTGTCCCAAAGGCGGATGGGGGGATTGCTGCCAGGGCTTCACGGTGCACTAGAGCCGTCTTGCCTCGGGACCCAGGTTA
The DNA here is from genome assembly GCF_050947875.1 of Dermacentor variabilis. Classification (NCBI taxonomy): domain Eukaryota; kingdom Metazoa; phylum Arthropoda; class Arachnida; order Ixodida; family Ixodidae; genus Dermacentor; species Dermacentor variabilis. The sequence continues at coordinate 189,961,328 of NC_134571.1, forward strand.
CCTGGAACAGTGCCAGGCTCTCGCTACACTTTCGGGAAGAGTCAAGCAGTGAATAGCTCCATCTGCGGCGCGCGAGGTGGGGGACGCCAGCTAGTTTGCACGTGTCGCGCCTCGGGAACGAGGTAGATCTGCATCTGCGTTCCCTAATTAGGTGTGGAGCGATTCGATGTGGTCTGGTGAACTCAAAGGAGGCTCAGGAAAAGGTTCCGTATCTAACAGCTCCTCCTCGCCTCGGAAGTTCGGAATGGCCGGTGAAATCAATTCGCTGGCCATGAGGAACGCTGAAAGAACCTGAAGGGTACTGGTGTCGAGCCTCGTTTGACGAACTTCGGGATCCTGGGCCCTGCAGAACGTACGTCAAACAAACAAAACAACACAGCGCTGCACGACGTGTAAGCGCAGGCTCTTCACCCCTGACTTGCCTGGCTATTACTGAGTCAAAATGAGCCCTGATCTTTTATTTCCTAAATTTTGACAAAGCAGTTCCAACTACCTTTCCAAACCGCTATCCATTTCTCCCCGAATGCCGACAAGGCCAGAGTGACATTGTTGCTGTAAAACAAAGGGCCGTTGTCGTTGCAAACAACAAATGAAAACAGTCGAACATAACTTAAGTGGCCTAACTACACGCATATCCAGCTTTAGTGGACACGTACCAACTAGCGCCCCAAGCGGCCCCGGCACGAAGCTAGCGCGTTTTCAATGGACCGAGCGGGTTTTTCGCGAATAACAAACGCTGCAGGTCGATTATCGAAAAAGGCAGGTGACAGACGTCTTATGGAAGACAGTCCGCACGAGCCAAATGCTGTGATCACTCTATGGCACGTAAGAATTTTGTTCCCACAGCGGTTAAAGATTTAGCAGTGGAAGCCTGTAGAAACGACGAAAATTTGTACTCGATTTTCGATACAAGAACCGTGCCTGCCATTAAACTGCAGCGTCTATCGTAATACCCAGTGCAGCGTATGTAGTCCGGAGACTCCGCTTTCGATTGATGCCTATCTCGACTCTCCACACATGGCGTAACACTGTTCCCAAAAGCGTTTTCTGTAACACTGTCGTGAAAATTCACGTGGTATCTATAAGATGATGAGCGTACCAATTGGCGAAGCCTCGGAAACCGCGGCTGAGTGGTAGAGTCGCGCGCACCTGTAGTGGTGCATCGTGGTAGCCGCGGTTCGATTCCGGCTGCGCACTTTTATGCGAAGCATATTACTAGAGCTCAACCCAGCTCCTCAGGCGCGGCGGTGTCGCCTTCAAGGCTGACCACGTGACACCGTGACGTCACGACAGAGGAGAAACGGGGGCTCCAACTCGCGCCGTCGCTCGCGGCGTCGCGGCGGTATATAAGCAGCTGCGCTTGTTTCTAGGTGGCTTTGGCTCAACTCTTGCAAGATGGGCTGGGTGGGAATCGAACCAGGGTCTCCGGAGTGTGAGACGGAGACGCTACCACTGAGCCACGAGTACGATGCTTCAATGCGGTACAAAAGCGCCTCTAGTGAATGCGGTGTTGCCTTAGAAACGAGCTGTTTCTAAGGCTGAGGCGTGCGTCGCTTGCTCAGGCGCACATTTCGTTGCCGCGCCGAACGCTGCGTTGCTCGACGCTCACCGCGTCCAATGCGGGGCGCGTAGTCGCTGCGCCATAGCCCATTGTCTTACACCCCTTGGCGGGTCGACGGGAACGCTGTCGCGTTCCACTCTTGAAGGCGAAGCAGAGTAACGCATGAGTTGTTTCTCCGTCTAGCCGAACCAAATATAGCCAAGCAACAGCAGTTTACCAGGCTAAACAGTGGTTCAACAACTAAAATAAAGGCTAGTATGCTTCGCATCCTGGGCTTAACCTTAGCTAAGCCACAGCCATTTTTTTTAAGCCACATAGGACCTAGTTTTGTAGTCCCTCACTAGGTGGCAAAAACACGAAACCCAACATCTGCTTTCGGTTCTGGTTTTTCAGCGGCGCAGTTTTTTTTAAAAGGACGCATAGGACTTAGTTTTATAGTCTCCCACCAGATGGCAGAAACACAAAACTCATGATTTGCTTTCGGTTCTGGTTTTTCATTGGTTCTCTTGAAATATTATGTTTTCTATTTTTCCTTCCTAAAGCATAGCAGTGTCGTGTTCATTTGTTAAGTCATCGCATTTATGAAGATTTTATTCATTGGAGATCATAACTAGAAGCTTGCGCATAGCTTTGTGTTATGCAAAAAAATAAACTTTCGTGCTTTGTAGCGTGGAACCTGGGAGAACAAAATGGCTATTCTTATTGCGTTCTTCTAGAAGGCCCGTTTTCTTCGACTTTCGCCTGTCCTTGACGACACATACTCTCAGCGAATCAGGTCCACCTGGGCCACAATGCCTCCCGGTGGCCAGTGCCATTCCTATGCAACATTCGTGCGGAACAAAGGGTCTGCTAAGCTGAGTCGCTTAATTATTTCTAAAGATTCATCCAAATAAGAAATGCACCAACTAGGAGAAGATGTGAGCGTGTGGATTAATAACTACTGTTAATGTGTTCGCTACAGCCAAGCGGTATGAATCCGTAGGTGAGGTCGTAAAAAAACCATTTGAATAAATGTCCCGTGCTGTGTCTGCCCCGGTCGCTCTACAGAGAAGCTAGCTTGGCTAGCCGTCAGTATTTAGGATCAACATATGCCGTCGCTCGCTCGGTGCAGTTGCTTTTAATGCGCAGCATTCTTCGGCTAGTACCCCAGCAATTTGGTAGGAAAATCGTGCGAAATCGTGTCTGTACCGCCCAAAACTTGCCGCATTTCCCATATGAATACATAGGTCTTTATGAAAAGGGTTGGGGTGGCCAAATTGAAATTGGAAGTGGCATCAGCATAAATTTGGGCGTGATACAGCGATGGGCCAAGCTGAGTTTGGTAGTTATATGGGAGTGGCCCAACCTAAATTTGGAGTGAACTGGTTATGAGCCAAGCTGAATTTGAGGCTGATATGTGGCTGGCCCAACCTAAATTTGAGCTGATATAGGGGTGGGTAAGCCTAAGTTTGGGGGAATATGGGGGGTGGGCCAGCCTGGATTTGGAGATGATACGGGGGTGGGAGAATCTAAATTTGTGAGGGATGTGGGGGGTAGGCCACCTAACCATGGGGGTGATATGGGGCTGGGCGAAGCTGAATCGGGGGTGATATGGGGATGGGCTAACCTAAATGTGGGACTGATTTGCGGTGGGCCATCCTAAATTTGAGGTGATAGAGGGGTGGGCCAGGCTAAGTTTGGGGATAATATGGGGGTGGGCCAACCTAAATTTGCGGGTGCCGTGGGGACGGGCTAACCTAACCATGGGGGTGATGTGCGGCTGGGCCAAGCTGAATTGGGGGGTGATACATGGGTGGACTAACCTTGATTGGTGGGTTATTTGCGGTGGGCCATCCTAAATTTGAGGTGATCGAGGGGTGGGCCAGCGTTAGTTTTGGGTGGATATGGGGTAGGGCCAACCTCGATTTGCAGGTGGTATTATTGGAGTGGGCCAACCTAAATTTGGTGGTGTTGTGGAGGCGGGCCACACTGTATTTGTTTCATTTCAGGAAGGCGTGTTACCCTCCTGTCTTTCATTCCCGTTCGCAAACACGCATAAGACGAAAGTGCTGCGTGAAGAGCGTCGTTAGTCCAAGCCAACGAGCTACCGTAACTCACCTCGCCTATATCGCTGTCATTTAGGTTTAGATAAGAAATATATATATTTGAAATGGACGCATCACGAACCCAAAAAGAGCTGCCCGTGACCAGCCCAGCTAGGTTTCTTTCATTTCCTACTTCGTCGTAGCGGCTAATAGTAGCTCACGAAGCAGAGAACTGAGTGTGGATATGGCAGAGAAGGTGCTCTCTATACTGTCTCGTCACCCATCTAAAATTGCCCGCCTTGTTACTAGCCATTCCTAGAAAATTAATATGTGACGCCCAGCCATTTGCAACACAGCAACTCTGTTTTGCGATGGGAGAGTCCAGGTGAGAGACAGGGTGGTTATGGAGATAACGACAAGCTATTTTTTTGCAGTAACTTAGGAATGCGGGAATGAATGCCTTCATTTATTGAGAAAGAGGAGGAGCAAGCATCAGTGGAAGCCCGTCTTAGCAGATTGGGAATGAAGCGGGCGACAAAGGGGAAAAGCTGGGGCCCGGGTTGCAGGCGAAGTCGCAGCTTAGGGGCGAGAGAAAATAAGCAAGTGTTGGCGAAACCAGTTGAATTCCAGCGTAGATGTGTGATGTGCCGAGTAAATGATTGGAGTCACCGCCCAGCATCCGTCCTTTGCGGCAGTATAAGCTCCCGCCGTTCTTGGTAACAAACCTTTACTGAAAACCAATCTTCGCAATTACTTATTCATCAGCCATGCCTAGCCACGTATTCCTTAGTGGCAGGGTCTGTGGATTACAACAACGCTGTCCCGACCAGTTAGGACCATGACGTGACGTTTGCGGTTACGGATGCCATACTCGTGACTCTTACTATACTACTACTATACTGCGCGAATACTATAAACATGGATTTGCTGCACAAGTTAGTGAACAGACATTTTAGAACCGCGTTTTTTGCCTTACATACGCTCAACGCAAGCACCATTGCAGCAAGTTACGGTGCGCGTCCCTTCAAGACAGAGACGCGAACGCAAACATAAGAACGCGTTAGAAGACAGGGTCTTGGGCCTCGTGCCAAACATATCCAAGCCAACAATATGCTAAAAATCATGCCATCGTTTCTATGCAAAGAGGTTATGTATTGAAGCTTCTGGAGTGACAGTCCAATCCGCCGCCTACGGGAGCGCGTGAAGCCGCCGGGGGCCACACTGTTAGAGAAAAAATGGCTGTGGCTTAGCTAAGGTTAAGCCCAGGATGCGAAGCATACTAGCCTTTATTTTAGTTGTTGAACCACTGTTTAGCCTGGTGAACTGCTGTTGCTTGGCTATATTTGGTTCGGCGAGACAAAGAAACAACTCATGCGTTACTCTGCTTCGCCTTCAAGAGTGGAACGCGACAGCGTTCCCGTCGACCTGCCAAGGGGTGCAAGACAATGGGCTACGGCGCAGCGACTACGCGCCCCGCATTGGACGCGGTGAGCGTCGAGCAACGCAGCGTTCAGCGCGGCAACGAAATGTGCGCCTGAGCAAGCGACGCACGCCTGAGCCTTAGCTCGTTTCTAAGGCAGCACCGCATTCACTGGAGGCGATTTTGTACCGCTTTGAAGCATCGTACTCGTGGCTCAGTGGTAGCGTCTCCGTCTCACACTCCGGAGACCCTGGTTCGATTCCCACCCAGCCCATCTTGCAAGAGTTGAGCCAAAGCCACCTAGAAACAAGCGCAGCTGCTTATATACCGCCGCGACGCCGCGAGCGACGGCGCGAGTTGGAGCCCCGTTTCTCCTCTGTCGTGACGTCATGGTGTCACGTGGTCAGCCTTGAAGGCGACACCGCCGCGCCTGAGGAGCTGGGTTTAGATCTAGTAATATGCTTCGCATAAAATACTTCCCATTTGGTGTTATAGCAGCTGATTTCAACCACCGTATTTTCACGTTGCAGTGACGATGAAGAACACAGTAGCAAAACCGTTAATCCAAACTTGCTCTTCATTTGGCCGAACCTGTGCCCAGAAAGACAGGCTACACTCAAAGCACAAGAATAGCGGCGAGCACAGTCGGCGATCGTCGGAATCTGAGCCGCGGCTCAAGCACGTTGGCTTTTATACGTTGCTCGTCGAAGGTTACAGCCTAATCGCTGGTTCCCGGCTGTCTTCCAGAAAGTACTACACAATTCACGTCGCGCATACAAACAGATTACACAAAGTTCGGTGACAAAGCGTTTCCGTTTTTTTTTTCATTTATTTATTTTTCATACCATTTCACTACTTTCATTTTCTTTCTTTTTTTCAGGATCAATGGTTTTTGCCGCTCCTTCTATTATCTCTTTCAGAGACGCGATAGCCCACGACCAACAGCGAAACAGCCAATAGAGGGCAGCTGTGCATGCCGTTGACACGCCGGCTGACAGATGGTCGTGTCCCTGGCATGCTGCACAGCACTTCTTTATTCTCAATTCGACACAGTCGCCGCTAACACACCTGCGTTCCTTGCCGCATCCACCCGCCTTACACCCTCTCCACTTTAGAACTCCGCCTATGTATACTGTGGCGAGGAAAGCATATGTTGCCTTGAACGGAAGTCCAGTTGTCGAAACGTTGGCTCCTGCTGTCACCTTGTTCTCGTTTTGCTCATCGTCTTCTTTTTTTAGTCATTACTGCTCACTACTAAGCATAATTAGTCGTTTGTAATCAATTGTGCTCAACACAAGCCGTCGTTAGACAGCTTGGTCATATCTTAGTCATTAGTAATTACAAGTCATTTCAGTCATTATTAGTAATTACTGCACATTACCAAGCATTTAGTCATTTCTAACCATTGTGGTTGCTACAAGTTGTTGTTAGACTTGTTGGTAATCAGTCATCAGTAGTCATTACAAGTCATTTCAGTCATTATTGTGCATTACTGGTCATTATTGAGCATATTTAGTCATTTCAAGTAAGTTGTAGTTGTTACAAGTTGTTAGACATATCGGTCATTTCATCGTCATTACAAGTTATTTCAGGAAATATTGATCATTACTGCATACTTGTAAACATTTTTACTCATTTAAAATCAATTGTAGTCGCTACAAGTTGTTGTTAGACCTATTGGTCATTCCGTAGTCATTACTAGTTATTTCGGTCATTACTGCTTACTGCTAAGCATTGTTAGTCATTTGTAATGAATTGTGGTCATTACAAGCCATCGTTATACATGTTGGTCATATCATAGTGATCAGTAGTCATTACAAGTCATTTCAGTCGTTATTAGTCATTACTGGTCATTACTAAGCATTGTAATATATAATAAATTCTAGTCGTTACAATTCGTCATTACACATATTGGTCATTTCGTATTTATTACAAGTCATTTCTGTCATTATTTATTACCGGTCATTACCAAACATTTTTAGTAATTTAAAATAAATTGTAGTCGTTACAACTTGTCGTTTGACATATTGGTCATTTCGTAGTCATTAGTAGCCATTACAAGTCATTATTAGTGATTACTGGTCGTTACTAAGCATTTAAGTCATTTCATATGAAATGTAGTCATTACAAGTTGTTAGGCATATTGGTCATTTCGTAGTCATTATTAGTCATTTTAGTCATTACTACTAATTACTAGACATGTCTACTCATTTTTAATTAATTGTGGTCATTAACAGCTGTCGTTAGACATATTGGTCATTTTGGAGTCATTAGTAGCCATTACAAGTCATTATTATTCATTACTAGTCATTATTAACCTCTACTATAATGTTATGTTATTAATGTTATTATATTGTTATTCTCTAACTCAGTCTCAATCATTTTTCATTCTTTAATCTATCTTTCATCTGTCTTCATATGGCGTGATGACGCTTCGGCGGACGCTCCCGTGGTCAGGTCTGCAGACACAAACTTAACCACGAACCTAAAAAGGCTTAAAGAGCATCTTCCCTGTGCTGCAAACACAAACGCGAAAAACAAAAGCACGCATAGCTAATAAAAAAACAATAATAAAAAGCAAAGTCCCAGAGTTCGTCAGTGGGCGTCGAAAGGTTTAAAGGCACTACGTGGACAACCTCAGGTCATGCGTGCCACCGCTATGATTGCGAAATGCCGTCTGGCACGACCTCAAAGCCCAGGGTGCCAATACATCGAATGATCTTGCGGGGTTGGAAATAGCGTCAGAAAAGTTTAAGTACTCGTCGGCCTATCGGGGTCCTCACCCAGACACTGTCGCTCTGGTACTCCACGTAGCGCCGTCGAAGACTGTAGTGCCGTCTGTCCGGCTTTTGCTGACTTTTGATGGTCGCGTATACCAATTATTATATTCATCCATCACGCGCTATTTTACAATACGCAACATGAAACTTTACCATTCCGTTTTCGAAATATAAACATATTCACGCTACAGAATTTAAAGCATCACCTGGCCGAGGTAATTGGAAGTGCCTATATTTAAGATAATGTTAGGATGATTATAAGGTATATATCGCTATATATAGGAAGCGTATCAGCAATGTTAATTTTCTATAACGCAAACGCAAACATCCATATGGGCCAAGTTCATGGATATTAAAGCATTGCCTGAAGGTAATACGCCATAAGCGCACAATCTATCAAAGTTTCCGTAACGATATAAACTTCGAGGATATGAAAGCACATCGAAACAAGATCAGTTGCATGAAGCATAACTTCAAAAACGCTAAAGTCAAATAACAAGACCACCACACGCCGATAACATGGGTAACCTGACCCACATTGAACTCGTTAAAAGAAAAAACTTCGCGAATCGGTGAAAATTTGCCAAATCCGAAAACGATGACAATGGTAGATGACCTTTCCTAGAGGTTCACCTATTATATGATCATAAATTAGCAAATGCGTTTATTATATTCATTGTTAGAGTAATTAACACTTAATACGCCTATCATTCTCTGATGTATTCAGAACCAAGCGGATGCAAAAGTGCATGTTTAGCCCCCGCGATTCAAGTTCAAAATTTCATTTACGCCTCGAGCATTAGGAAAAGTAGCGACAATGACAGCCTTCAAATTCAACCTGCTAAACTTGTCGGCAGTGTTATTAAGCCCGTTTCAATAAATATTATGAATCTTTTTTTTTGTCTGCGCGCAACATTATTACGCATTTTCAAATTGCAAAATATACTGTTATCTTCAGATGAAGGATCACACATGCAGCTACAGCCCCAGTTAGCATCTAACACTGTTTAATGTGCATTGAAAAACGCAACCTTACTCTAGCTTCTTAACTTATCCTTGTGAAAGGAAAGTCTACAGAATAATTTATTTTATAGGTGAACAAAATTATTTTAGATGACTTAAAAAACCGGCGTACACTCTGGAGATTTATAAAAGCCTTCAGTAAGCTTAATCACAGAATTTCGCTACAAATACATGACGGCTACAGGTTTCGCGGTAACTTATACTTTGTTGTGAAGCATCTGAAGTACAAGAAACAAGTTTTCTTAAACAACAGTACGTCAGATATCAAAGCAATTGCTTTTCACGACTCGAAGGGTGGCATACTCGTTTCTATATGATTGAAATCCTATGTTAAGGATCCAGTTCGCACTGACAACAGCGGTCGCTGCTTATCTACGCGTCAGAAATCAGCTCATTATTTTCTGAATCAATCATAATTGAACAAAAATCAAAAGCCAATAATACCCTTGATAAGCGGTGGTTCTAGAGCGTCGTTCGTCGCTGACCATGAACAGTTCAAAAGAAATGATGCGGTTTAGAGCTACTGTGGAACCCGTAGTATCACAGCCATACCCAGTACTGGGTAATGCAGGACTAGACATTGTGCTATAAGCAAATGGGTTCAGTGTCACATATCGAGAAAACAAGATATGAGATATTAATATCACCGAGGCCATGACAAAATTTTCAAGAACATCAAGTATGTTGGCCAATCTGCGTTTTTTCTTGCCTACATGTATCAAGATACTAATTTATAATGGCCTATTTGAGTCGCACCTGACCTACACACATCTGTTTTGGAGTACCACTACAAATACAGACATTGCGCTTTTATACAGGCTACAAAAATGTCATACACTGAGTGCTGATGTCCCTTTTCACGCTCACGTCGTTCCTCTAGTAGATTTGTTCGCGACAAACCCTATCATTGAAATCTTATCACAGTGGCCTATTCCGCCGGTAATACATAGACCATGAAATCAATTACCCTTATTTCGCCTTACTGTCCAACTAAGCCCGGAAAGGAAAGGTCCATCCATCGCGCAATAATATCTGGCATATTCCTCATTTCAGAGCTGATCATCCCTCCTAAATGTTGATACAATCATGCTGACACCAAACTTATGCTTCCAAGTAAATGACTCGAGCTAAACAAGTGCGTTAATTTATCTATTTTGATGATATAGTTCTCTATGGTAACGAAAACGCAGCAACCATCGATAAATAATTCACTGTTTTTCCGACTTGTTCAATATAGCTTTTCGCAAATGCACGCAAGTGTAATACTATTTTAATATCCCATAGATAATCATGCACATGTACAATAGCCCCTCTGTCTATGAACGACGTAGCGTTAGCTGCCAGACTTCTATTCCATTTTGGCCTTTTCCTCATCCTATAGCCATACACTTGAGCGTTAAAAGAAAATATGGGGTTCTACACGCCGAAACCACGATCTGATTATGAGGCACGCCGTAGTGGGGAACTTCGGAAAGAGGGACCGCCTGGGGTTCTTTAACGTGCACCCAAATCTAAGTACATGGGTGTTTTCGCAATGAGCAGGCACAGGAATGCGGCCCCCGAGGCTGGGATTCGATCATGCGACCTCGTGCTTGGCAGCCGAACGCCATAACCACTAAGCAACCAAGGCGGGTACAGCACTAGAACGACTTTGACATTTTCTTATCTAGTGTGTATGATGTGTATGCTATAAATGTATCGCGTGAACTCCAACAATCATCAGCCTTTTTTTGCACACTGCAGGGTGAAGGCCACTGTCCGTGATCTCTAATTACCCTTCTCTTGAGCCATCTGATTCCTGCTCTCCAGCTGTCCAGCTCTACACGGGAATACATGCATTCAAAACAATATGTAATCGCACGGCACACTTGCATGTTTGTATAGTGAAGTTACTTGTCAAGCCGACTGTGCTTTTTGTCTGCGTTCCCTACATATTGTGCCGAACTAAAATTTTTTTTAGATTAGATAGGTCCGGGGCTGTTAATGAAACTACCATTATGTAAGTCATATGAGAAGCCAACAAACACTGACACCAAGGACAACATAGGGGAAATTACTTGTGCTTAATAAATGTAATGAAGAAACGATAAATTAAAGGAAATTAAAGTGGATGAAAAAACAACTTGCCGCAGGTGGGAACCGAAGCCACAGCCTTCGCTTTTCGTGTGCGATGCTCTACCAATTGAGCTACCGCGGTGCTGTTTCTCCATCCACTTTCTTGGGTATTTATGTGTACTAGCAGAACCCTGGGAGTGTTAGCCAGCGCCATCACTCACAGACCTTGGCGGCGGACGTGGAACGTCCTTGTTGCCGCAGGCGTCACGAGAACGTGATCTCGTTGGGTGAAGGTAACTGGTCAATAAACCCACATATGCTACCTGAAGGCATCAATGTTGCCGGATTCGAGACCCTCGTTATGTAATAAACGAGAAGAAAGGGGATTAACCGAGGGGCCCGATCATTATTAGTCATATCATGAGAAGCAGTCCTCAAACTGGACCTCATTTCCGAATTTCGAGGTCGGGAACTCAGTGTTAACGCACTGATCTCGAACCTCGAAGCATAATGCCTTGTTTACTCATTCTGTGATAGTGCATTAGTAACCCTAATAAATAAACAATTTTTAAGTAAGAGTGTTTCTTCCGCAAATAAGGCTGCGCGAACGTGTTCTGATGTTTTTGGCCAACATGGTGTAAGGCCATAATACTGGGAAATAAACATAATGTTTCAAGAACAAGTCGGTAATTTGGAGAGATCCGCCAAAGGTGGATAAAGGAGTGGTGTTCTAACCTAAATGGTACGATTGTCAGCCCCTGCCAGCCGTCCTGGTCGAGTTTGAGCCATTGTGGATAACGTTCAGTGCAAGTTCAGCTCTAGTATATTCTGCAGGAATGTGCACCTAACGGTAGACTTTGAGTAAAACATGAGCAAGTAGAATGAAAGAAACTAGTTTTATTGGTCCGCCCGGGCCACAGCAATGTCAAATAAACCAGCCTGAAGGCGGGTTTAGTTGAAATAGTGTGTTCAGTAGGTGGAATGCAACAGCCTTAAGCCTTTATCACGTGCAGGCCAGCGCGTTTGATTGTAGTAAAAATTATATGAACACTTGATGCGATATTCTGGCGTCATCGATATATATACATAAAAATACTCATGTCCTTAGTCCGAATGCGTTTTCTTAAGAATATCATTAGCAAAGCTGTACACGTTCCTTTTGCCTCAGACTTTGAGCAGCACATGGCGAAATATGTCTATGCCTGCTTGTGTTCCAGTCACACATATTGGTGCACAAAATCAGCTATATTCTAAGGCCGCCAGTTAGCTTTGCCTGCTGGAACTAACTCTAACACAGCTACACAGATCCTGGGAGTTTGTGCCATAGTCTTCCAAAGTGTAGTAGTTGGGGTAGTACCACTTCGTGCGGGATTTTGTAGTGAACCGCCAAGTCCCTCACATCGTACAAGCATGACCACGCGCGCTAATTGTCAGAACGCCAGCCGAGAAGCTCTTGTGAAACTTTAACCGCAATACAGCAAAGTGGGCCCGCATACGCGTCAAGACAACTCTGTGGCCCAGAGGCAGAAAGAACGCTCTGCAGCGTCTTCGGCGCACGCTACAGCTCAACGCCGACGGCGCCCGGACGAGACGCTGCGGAGGAAGGAGGCCGAGGCTAAGCGACAACACCGAGAAAACCCGGCAGTTAAAAAATGTTACCCAGTAAAATGTGTAGCCCTCCCCCTCGAACATTATCGAGATAGCAAAGAATATTGGGACAATGAAGTAGTGCGAATGAAAACCCAGACCGGCAAATGGGGAGGACATAATTTTTCAATGTTTGCAAGAGCCACCGTGTGTAATTTGTTTTTAGTCGCTAAAATCTTTTATGTGATGCAAGCGTTATGTCTGACGAGGATGTCTGTGCAAAAGCTGCATAGAATATTTGCGATGTTTATTTGGGCCTCAACATGGGAACGTACAAGTCGTAGTAATCTGTTCCATAGAGTGTTGAATGGGGGGCTGGGGTTGTCACATTTGTTCCTCAAACAGATTGTAAGCAGGTTTCTTTTTTTGCGTGACCAAAAGGATGCTTATCTGCGAACAATGATTCAAGCCAGACTGCGCGATTCATTGCCTGATTATGTAGTGTCGTCCATGTATACGGGGCCAATGCCTTTAAGTGCTTTCTTAAGGGAAGCGGTCGCGTCTTTCCGAATACTAAAAATAAGATTTTCTAGTGAATATCTGGCCGCTGTTACTAGTAAGAAGTTGTACGAAGATCTTCTTGATGTATTCTTGCCTGTACCGTTGTATCGTACAGTATTTGTTTTAGGTTCAGAACGAGATATTCTTAAGAGAGTTAAACGAATGCCGGTAAGAGCTTCTGTTAAATCTTTCTTTTTTCAACTACATACAGGCACTCTCCCAGTGAAACCGTGGCTGCAAAGCAAAGGCATTTTTGTACCTTGGTCTGTGAATTGCGTTATATGCAAAAAACCGGAGACGACTGAGCATATCTTTTTGGACTATCATGACGCAGTGTTTTTGTGATATATTCTAAAACGTAGCCTTAAAAAGGAATCGCCTTTAAGTGCTTTCGGGATACGCTTCCTGCCATGCGCGGAACCAGAGGGAGTGCCTGTCGATCTGTTAATGCTTCTGTGTATGCACAGTGTGTGGCGAACGCGTATGGATATTAGACATGAGCGCATTGTTCAGACCCCAGCACATGAATACTTCATTGAAAGTGTGTTATATATACGCGAATTTTTCTGTGCACAGAGTGATCCTCCTGATTGGCTAAGTGCTTTGGACAAAGTGACTAGCCTACATCGTTCTTATCACACCTCACTGATCCGGCATTGACTAGTTGTTTTTTATGGCCATGTAATACTCACATTGTATTTTCTTTTGCCAAACCGGTATTTAAAAAAAATGTGTAGCCCAGTAACTAAAGGAAAGGACGGGTGTGTAGCCTAGTGAGTAAGACACTCGGGTTCTAAGCGTCGGGTCGTAGGTTCGAATTAGAGTGCTGCGCGAGGTTTTTTTTTCCAGGGTCTGGCTTGAGCCCGAAAGTGTCTTGCGTTGGCTCACCTGAACCCATCTCACTGATTTTAAACCTGGCCCGTAGGAGACCCGGGCCCGCAAGTCTGAGGCCCGGCCCGGCCCGGCGCGGTTCGACTCGACCCATTAGCTATTGAGGCTACACGAAGCTAGGTCGAATTCTCGCTCAGTGTGAAGACACGTTAAGTAATGGACGAGCGCTGAGCCATCTTCATTTTTCACTACATTTTATATGCAAATACTTCGCAGGCTTCATGTATAATTACTATATGAGGGAAACTAGACAATAATTTTTAACAAGAACGTAAAAACAAACAAAAGGAATTCGAGAACGAGGTAGTATACAATGAAAAAATATGCTTGATAAGGTGTAACATGGATGTAAAATTGTAAAAATAAGATACTCATTATATATTATACAACTTTGAGTAGGCCTACCTGATATTGTTATGAAATGTATAAACATGATTTCAACCCCTGATATGGTTAGCAAGAACAGTCTTAGACGGTCAATATTTCGTTTCTAAATACCACATGGTCATGAATACACACGACAGCAGGGAGGTCTTTGCATTGAGTAATCTCACGTGGAAGCGCAGATGCGTTAAAGGCTTGGGTGCGGCGGAAAAGAAATTATGTTGATTGAGAAGTCTGCGAGTTATGCTATGTGGTTTTGACAGTTGCAAGGTATTTGCGTGCAAGCTGTAGAATATTTATGCAATAAACATAGAATGGCTATCTCCCTGCGTGATTCCAAAGTGGTAATGAAATCTTCGTGTTAGTCACGCTGGAGTATCGGTTATAACCTCTAGCGATGAAACGTGCAGCGCGGTTTTGCAGAGATTCCAGTAACCTGATTAGATAGACTTGATTAGTTGACCAGATGGATGATGCGTATTCAAGTTGTGGAGGAACAAATGTCTCGTATGCTTGGTTTCGTGCCTGAAGGATATGTTTCAGGTAGCCTAGTGTGTCTGATGCTGTGGTAGTAATTTTTTTCGATGCCTGTTGACCAGGCAATATTAGAAGTGAAGTTAATGCTGAGGTATTTGCAGTTGGGCGTTAACAATATAGGGTTATTGTAAGACAGTACGTGTAAGTCGTGTTTAGCTGCTTTCGGCTGGACGGCATTAGGTTGCATTTCGCAGTGTTAAACATCATTTGCCACATTGAGCAGCAGAATGTGGTAGTGTCAAGCTGCGGTTGTAGTACCAGATGATGTGCGTGAGTCATAATTTTACGGTATAGTATGCAATCGCACGCAAACAAACGAAAGCTAGACGTTATATGTGATGGAAGCTCATAACTTAAGATCAGAAATAATTAAGGACCCAGGATGCTGCCTTGAGGAACACCACAGGTAACGTGTGATAACGGAGAGGTGATGGTATCAACACGAGTAAACTACTGCGTGAGGATGAAGAATTCCGGAGCCAAGATATAGTTGAAGAATCAAGGTTAAGGGACGACAGCTTAGTAATTAAAAGGCGATGTCGCACGCCTGAAAGCTTTAGAAGAATCGACATATATGCAGCCTGTCTCTGTGTTACCGTCCATATTAGAAAATACCAGAAGTTGAATTCTTGTAAATGGGTTTCACATAAGTCTTTTCTAAAACCATGTTGTTGTTGAAAAAAGAAACAGTTATTTTCTAGATGTTGCGCAATGTTAGAGCCAGTTATGTGTTAAAGTATTTTGCAAGGGATGGTAGTCACGGCTATGGGGCGATAGTTATTTACATGACTTTTATTTCCAGTTTTGAAGATGGGCATCACCTTGCCACTTTTCCAATCTTGCGGAAGTGTACCAGTGGACAATAAATGGTTGAAGATATGGTAAAGGAATAAATCGCAAGGAATTATTGTCAATTTGAGGATTTTAGGGTTCATTCCATCAATACCGGAGCTTGTGAATACTTTATATTTCCTTATTACGGATGCCGTACCTTCCATGGTTAACCCATCGCGGTTCATATGCCTATAGTTGACTTCAGCAACACTAGAAATATTTGAGCAGTCTTCGATCGCAACTACGGATGGAAAGTACTTGTTCAGAACAATGGCACATTTTTCTTCAATCGAATTACCGGTTTCATCCTGCAGTGCTAAAATATTCGGAGAGGAAGCCTGGAAATGCTACGCCAGAATATTTTGGGGTTGTTAGCCATTTGGGACTGTAAGTCATACGAAAAAAATTTATGCTTACCTTTACGGACAGCATGACAGTATGCGGTTTCGCAGGAACTTTATCCTAACCAAGATGTAGGAATGTTTAGTTGCTTAGCTGTTTTGAACAAGCGTTTAATTGTATTTTGGACAGTTAGCAGATGTCTCTGACACCACGGTTTTGATATATTAAGTCGGAATGAGATTAGCGTTATGCGAGCGTGCATAAGTGCCAATAATTGTGTTAGAAAATTGTCCAGTTTTCATCGACAATGCGGGAGGAAACAGTAGTAATGAATGTATTAATAATAATAATAATATTTGGGGTTTTACGTGCCAAAACCACTTTCTGATTATGAGGCACGCCGTAGTGGAGCACTCCGGAAATTTTGACCACCTGGGGTTCTTTAACGTGCACCTAAATCTAAGCACACGGGAGTTTTCGCATTTCGCCCCCATCGAAATGCGGCCGCCGTGGCCGGGATTCGATCTCGCGACCTCGTGCTCAGCAGCCCAACACCATAGCCACTGAGCAACCACGGTGGGTAATGAATGTATTGCAGAACGTCTTAAGACTAGAGGTAATGGCAGTGCACAGAACGACAGAAAGCTGAGCCAGTTGGTAAGTATTTATTATGCAAAAAAGATGTGAGGCGTGCAGACAGGACGCAAGAGTAGAGAAGTGCACAATACGTCTTATCCACTTCTCTACTCTTGTGTCCCGCCTGCACGGCTCACTTCTTTTTATGCAAAATGGCAGTGCTGTTGGCTTTCTAATAATTGAAGGGGCGCTTAGGAGTAAGGGTTCATAAGTATGATGGGATGCTAATAGTTAGGTTCAAGATTTTGTGAGCACTGAATCCATCAATGTCAGTAACGACACTAGTAACCTGGGAATTTGACCTGAGAATGAGATCGGGGTTGTTAGCATGTCTGGTAGGATGGTCTACTAAATGCATAAAGGAAAAGCGAGGGCAAGTTTAACGAATTCATTAGAGGAGCGAAAGTTGAAAGCTACATCAAAGTAGATGTTTGACCTGTGTCTCCGCTCCTTCGCTGCTCCGTAACATTGACAGAAATAAGCGTTTGATTACTAGCTAGCTAAACCTGCTCAAATGCGTTTTTGATATACAAGCTCAATTATACAATGGACAGTGAATAAAATAGTGATAGATCAGTCGTAGGGTGATACAACTCCTGCTTACACTTTAGGAAGGAGGACAGGTTAGCGGAGATTGAAGATCTGTTTTAACAGGCCGATTTCAGTGCATCAAAGTTTCCGCTAAAGTTGCTTCTAAATAAAGAATGAGAATTCGTTTATCAGCATGCTCGTGCTTTAACGTGTGATATGAACAACTGTACCAGACTTTCCTACTAGTTGTGCGGCAATATTCCGGATATGTCAGGAAACACCTTCAAAAATATTTAAAAACTGCCCGTGGAAAATTGCACAATTATAGTCTATGAGCTATCTGCTCGAAGCGGCGGACATGCACAAAAACACTGAAATGCACAATCCACTAATTAAAGGGATTGTCCGGTCATTTTACAAACGCAAACAAGTGGTCTTAGAATAAAGCATGTGCTTTATTTTGCTCTTAACCAGTTTGCAGGAATAAGAAAATCGCGTAATTAATCGTGAATTAAGTATCAAATTCAGCACTTTTTGAAAATTCCGCGTCAGCGGCAGAACGCGCTGGCCACAGTGAGCGTGACATCACAAGGCACTGTGTCGGGCGGTTGTGCCGTGCTGCGTCGTACTCTCACGAGTGCAACCATTTTCTCTTCACAACTTTCCCGGCGACAAGAGCCTACGGGCGAAGTGGGTTGCCGCCGTTCGTCGTGCCAACTGGTCTCCTGTGCTCGGCGCATTTTACAGATGAGTGGTACGAGTTGAGCCTGCGCCCCTCGCTGAATTTTGGCGTAGCTACAGGTGCAAGGCCGCGAGTAGGGAAGCTGAAGCCTGACGCGGTGCCCACGATTTTTGACCATTCCAAGCCGCTATTGCCAGAACGTAGCGCCTTCGCGAAGAGGAGCAGAAAGGAGGTAAGCGTTAATCGGTTATTGAAATATGCAGCCGTTATCTTCATAGTTAGCCACAAATGTATAGCCACAAGCTTTCGCATAAAACAGGCAACTGAATAGCTTCAGGCGTTTGCGTTGATGCATAGGCGCGTTGAAGCCATGGGCTTTGCACTACGGTGCCCTACAGCGCACGAATTTGAAGGTACTGAGAAGAGGTTTATTGGCGGCTCCTAAGGCAAAAGCGCGGCGACCGGGAACGGCGAGACAGCCCGAAGCACTGTCCAAAAAAGGCGACAGTAATCAACAGCGCGAGCGGGGCCGAGCCGCGCGTTGGCGATGTGTCTGTGCCGCGAGGCGCGTCTTCTTCTTCACAATCTCCCCCCGGACAAAAAGAGCCATCCTGGCGCCTTAAGAATCAGGAGGCAGAGGGTCGTGGTAGGGCTTGAGACGCGAGACGTGGACAATGTCACGTCCACGCCGGCGCAAGTCTTCAGATGGTGACAGTGGCTCGATCAGAAAATTCACCGGAGATGTTTGCTCCAAGACTCGGTAAGGCCCTTCGAATTTTGGGACGAGTTTCGGGGAAAGCCCCGGAGTCTGGAAAGGCACAGACAACCACACAAGAACGCCTGGGGCGTAGGTGGTGTTCGGAAGCGTGTCGCTGCGGTTTTCTTTCTGGCGCTGCTGTTGCTCGGCCGTAAAGGAGCGCGCTAGCTGGCGGCATTCTTCGGCCTGTCGGGCGACGTCGGACACAGGTAGACACTCGGAGGCGTCAGGACGGTATGGAAGGAGCGTGTCGATGGTATGCGTAGGCTGGCGGCCATACAGGAGGAAGAAAGGTGAAAATCCCGTAGTGGCCTGGATCGCGGTGTTGTACGCGAACGTGATGAATGGAAGGATGCGGTCCCAGTTACCATGATCAGATGCCACGTACATCGACAGCATGTCACCAAGTGTGCGGTTAAATCGCTCTGTGAGTCCGTTAGTCTGGGGATGGTATGCCGTGCTTGTCCGATGAATAATACGGCATTCAGAGAGCAAACTTTTGACGACTTCGGAGAGGAAGGCGCGACCTCGATCGCTGAGGAGTTCTCGAGGTGCGCCGTGTCGAAGCACGAAGCGATGTAGAACGAAAAAGGCTACATACCGTGCCGTAGCACTTGGTAAAGCGGCAGTTTCGGCGTAGCGTGTCAAGTGGTCAACAGCAACTACGATCCACCGATTGCCGTCTGGAGTCATAGGAAGCGGGCCGTATAGGTCGATGCCGACGCGATCGAAGGGTGTGGTAGGGCACGGGAGCGGCTGCAAGGCACCAGACGGGCGTAAAGGCGGCGATTTGCGGCGTTGACAGTCAAGACAGCACCGAACAAACTTTTGTACAAAATTGTACATGCCGCGCCAGTATAGCGGTGGCGAATTCGTTCGTACGTCTTGAAGACTCCGGCGTGGCCGCACTGTGGATCGTTGTGGAAAGCGGCACATATTTGTGACCTTAAGCTGCGGGGAATCACCAGAAGCCACCGACGGCCTTCAGGAGAGTAATTGCGTCGGTGGAGCAGCTGGTCACGAATGGCAAAATGAACTGCTTGGCGTCGGAGGGTTCGGGATACAGGGATAGTCGATGATCCAGAAAGATAGTCGAAAAGAGAAGCGATCCACGGGTCACGACGTTGTGCGGTGGCAAAGGAGTCCATGTCGAGAGATGAGATGGAGTGTGCGGAAGTTGTTGCGCAGGCCGAGTCTGGAGGTAAAGGTGAACGAGACAGGGCGTCAGCGTCGGAGTGTGTTCACCCACTGCGGTATACGACGCGAATATCGTACTCCTGGATGCGTAATGCCCAACGGGCTAGGCGGCCAGTGGGATCTTTCAAGTTGGCAAGCCAACAAAGCGCGTGGTGATCTGTGACCAAGTCGAATGGGCACCCGTACAGGTATGCTCGGAACTTGCCAAGTGCCCATACTAAGGCCAAGCACTCTTTTTCGGTTACGCTGTAATTGGCCTCAGGCTTCGTCAGCGTGCGACTCGCATAGGCGACTACGTATTCGGGGTAGCCTGGCTTTCGTTGGGCGAGGACGGCGCCGAGACCGACCCCGCTGGCATCTGTGTGTACCTCAGTTGCAGCCGACGGGTCGAAATGGCGAAGAATAGGAGGGGAGGTGAGAAGACGATGCAGCGTAGCGAAGGCGGAGTCACATGCAGGGGACCAGGAGGAGAGGGTGGTGTCACCGCGCAGAAGCTGAGTCAATGGCGCCATGATCGATGCGAAATTCCGAACAAAGCGCCGGAAATATGAGCATAGGCCCACAAAGCTCCGAAGTTCTTTGATGGTCTGAGGCTTCGGAAACTCAGCGACAGCTCGAAGTTTTGCAGGATCGGGTAGAACGCCGTGCTTGGACACAACGTGGCCTAAAATGGTGAGCTCTCGCGCGGCGAAGCGGCACTTCTTGAGGTTGAGTTGGAGGCCAGCGTTCGTTAGACAGGTCAAAACAAGTCTGAGGCGGAGCAGGTGAGTCGGAAAATCAGGCGAGAAAACCACGACATCGTCGAGGTAACACAGACATATGGACCACTTGAGGCCATGCAGCGTGTTGTCCATGAGTCGTTCAAAGGTAGCAGGGGCGTTACAAAGCCCGAACGGCATTACGTTAAATTCATATAAGCCGTCGGGCGTAATGAATGCGGTTTTCTGGCGATCGGCTGCAGCCATCGGTACCTGCCAGTACCCCGAACGCAAGTCAAGGGACGAAAAGAATTCTGCTCCCTGAAGACAGTCGAGGGCGTCGTCGATGCGCGGCAAAGAATAGACGTCTTTGCGCGTTACCTTATTTAGCCGACGGTAGTCGACGCAAAAGCGAATAGACCCGTCCTTCTTGCGAACTAGAACGACAGGCGATGCCCAGGGACTGTGCGAAGGTTGAATAACGTCACGGCGCAGCATATCTTCCACGTGGGTGGTAATGACACGACGCTCTTCGGCCGAGACGCGGTAGGGTCGTTGACGTGACGGCTGATGTGAACCGGTGTCAATGTAGTGCTGCACTTCCGACGTGCGGCCCAAGTGAGGTTGTGAAACGTCGAATGAACTTCTAAAGTGGTGCAGGAGATCAAGAAGGTCGGCGCGTTCGGCAGGTGTGAGGGTATCGGCGATGGCACTCGAGAAAGCATCCTTGGACGTCTCTTCAAGCGCGGAAATCGAAGACGACTGGCCGGAGTCGAAATCAAAAGAGTCTCCGGGGACGTCAACCAAAGACGAAGAGTCGAGGAGTTCCACGATGCCAAGGCATTCACCAACGAGCAATGTAATAGGCGCACAGAGGGGATTGCAAAAGTATATATTGCTACAGCCGCCAGCCATGTGAAGTGTTGCGAAGGGTAGTCGCAGAGATTTACGGCTCATGAAGACGTCGGAAGGTGTGAAGAGGACCGTTGCATCAGTGATGGCATCGCAAGAGACGGGTACGAGAGCGAAGGAGCCAGGTGGAATATCTGTGTCCTCACGCACGGTAAGTTTAGAAGGGCGGTAACAATCTTCGTGCAAGGGTGCGTCACAAGGGGAAAATTCAACTTCGGCGCGTGCGCAGTCGATCACGGCTTTATGACGGGATAAGAAGTCCCATCCGAGGATGACGTCATGCGAGCAGGTGGGAAGAACAATGCACTCGACTATGTAAACAATGCCGTGAATAAGCACACGTACAGTCGCGATCAATTTGAAGGTGATCGCTCGAGCGGCGACCAAAACTAGGAGCAGCGCCACGTTACGTCATCACCGTCGGTCGAGAGGGAAACATCAGATAGCTCCCCTCTCTCTCTTTTGGTGCTCCCTGAAAAGCTGTCACTCCCGTCAACATTCACGGCATAACCTGCGAATTCATTTCTATTGCGTTATGAGCTTTTGAACAGAGGCGTCATTGTTAGCCGAGATATGCATGAGGAAGCGACGCACACAGATCATTGCCATGAAAGGGAAACAAACACAAAAATGTGGCGAGTTGGTCTTGGGGGTGATGGTTGCAGCCTGGAAGAGCAAAACAGGGGAAGAAGGCAGCGCAATTTTTATCTTCGCAGTTCCGAAATCGGCCGCTATGCTGCTTGGAAGGCCGCCGGTCGATGCTCGCGCGATCACCTTTAAATTGATCGCGACTGTACAGTACAGGCTGCGTGCGGAGTGACGTGCTGAGCGCTTGCCGTACGAAGCGACAGTCCAGAAAGCGGCGTGGTCACCTTGCGCAGCGAACGGCACAGTTTGGCGGCTATCACAGAAACGGCTGCGCCGGTATCCACAAGAGCGAATGCAGGAACACCTTCTACACTAATTTCGACCACGTTAGCAGGACAGGCGCGAGGACTTAGGCAGTTCGAATGGGGCACAGTTCTTGCCTCTTGAACTGCGACGTTCAGTTTTCCTGGTCAGGTGGTGCGGGTCGCCGACGCATTGGGAAGAGCGAGCGTCGGCGAGGGGATGGCGAGCGACGCGAAGGAAATTCTGGAAGGTCAGCACGAGCATACGGTTGGTGGGAAGGAGTGGCGTATTGGCGAAAGGGCTGGCTGCCGTACTGGAAGGGCCGAGAGGCGTCGCCGAACGCTTGAGGCCGACGTCGGCAATATCGGGCGACGTGTCCAGGAGTGCAGCAAGAATAGCAGATGGGACGATTATCAGGCGTCCTCCAAGGATTAGCTCTCGGTGCGGTCCAAGATGAAGCATGGGCTTCCGGTGGCGCCGGTTGGGAATGGGTCGCGAAAGACGCAGGCGGAGGCCTGCGTACTGCCTGCGCGTACGTAAGAGGCGCAGCCACAGGCAGGACTGGCTGCGCATAGGTGGGAGGAGTCGCGACAGGCTGCACTGCCAGAGCAGAGTTGAGATTCGTGGCTGCAGGCGGCTGATGGTGTGCGGAAGGGACAACTTGAGCGACCTCTTCGGAGATGAGAGTGCGGAGAGTGTTTGGAAGACGGGAGGTGGGCTCCTGAGTGAAGGGGACTAAAGAAAGTTGGCGGGCAACTTCCTCACGCACGAAGTCCTTGACCCGTTGAAGTAATGAGCATGAGTCGTACATGCTGTCAAGGCTTGCCACCAAGTCGTCGCTGCCCAGAGCACGCCGAGTCGAAGCGCGTTGCTTCCGTAACTCATCATAACTTTGGCATAGGCTGACGACTTCGGACACAGTGCGCGGATTCCTGGCTAGAAGCATCTGGAAAGCGCCGTCATCGATGCCCTTCAGTATATGGTGAATTCGCTCAGCTTCGGGCATTGCCGCGTTGACTCGTTTACACAGGTCCACGACGTCTTCAATGTAGCTCGTGAATGTTTCTGCCGTCTGCTGTGCTCGGGCGCGCAAGCGTTGTTCAGCGCGCAGTTTGCGAACAGCGGGTCGGCCGAACACTTCTGTAAAGGTTGTCTTGAAGATTGACCATGTGGGTAAGTCACTTTCGTGGTTGTGAAACCAGAGTTGGGCAACACCAGCCAGATAAAAGATGACGTGGGTTAACTTCGCTGGATCATCCCACTTGTTGTGCGCGCTCGCCCGTTCATATGACGCCAACCAGTCTTCTACGTCGTCGTCGTCTGCACCGCTGAAGATCTTGGGGTCGCGTTGTCGTGCAACGCCGGTGCAAGTGACGGACTGTGGCGTCGGCGCCGTTTGGGATGAGCTGTCGGTCATGGCGGGCGATAGCGTTCTTGATCGCAGCTCCAGGGTTACAAGCGACGGGGTTTGAGTCCCAGCACCTCCACCAATTGAGAAGAGGTTTATTGGCGGCTCCTAAGGCAAAAGCGCGGCGACCGGGAACGGCGAGACAGCCCGAAGCACTGTCCAAAAAAGGCGACAGTAATCAACAGCGCGAGCGGGGCCGAGCCGCGCGTTGGCGATGTGTCTGTGCCGCGAGGCGCGTCTTCTTCTTCACAGTACGGATAAGCTCTTGTCAAGTAACAATCTACACACGCAGGCACCTGGCCAGCGACACTTTCGGCATTTTTAACGTGCCGTTATCGGCGAGATCACGCTCGGTGAGCGCCGCGGCCCCAGTGCAACATATATACACTCGGGGCATGTTGTTTTTACACTTGAGAAGCGTCGGGTCTCTAGCACTCTATTGCTGATTGTCACGATTCACAGAATACTCATCGGCCGCCGCCTGTCACGGGCAGCTTACTGCGGGCATACGCTACCGGTTGCGTGAGCGCTTTGTACAATACGGAAAACATACCCTGAACTTCGCCGTAAGCCACGAGAAAACGCTGGCTGAAAGTATCACTGACTACGTGCTAGCGCATTGTTGATGTGGATTTGAGGTCGCTACGCTATCCTCATTTCCATGTTTACCGGGTTTGGGTTTATTTACGACTGCTTTATTATTTGTACTGATACGTATTTACTTTGTGGTAGTAGCTGTGTAACGCGCGGCCTTTTGTCGTGGTGACCTATAAAATATTTTCATCACGAGCGCTAGCCCATCCTTATTGGTCCGTTGTAGTTACGGATAGCCAAGAGCTGCCGTGTGGTTTCATTTTGTGAAAAATAAAAGGTTACGTAATTTGGTACAGAAATGTGGGAACTGACTTCCCGACCCCGGATCCTTGTTTTCGCTTCGCATCTCGACAGCAATGACGTTCTTGCTGCGACTTTTAGCATGCTAGCTCTTTTGTACATCTCACCTATTTTTCTGTTTGCAGCTTGTTGCTGAAGCCATAGCTGGATCATGTGCATCAGCCAGTGTAATTATTGAATCCTTATCAGGTGATAGTAGCGCCAGTCAGACACAGAGGACGCTAGAAGTTGAGCTCAGTAATACATCACAATATGCTTTGGCTAACTGCAGTAGCAGTGTACAGACTGAGCCGAACCAAATGTACACACGTGGAGTGCCAACAAAGCCATGTGTGAGAACTATCGGTAAGTATTAAATTCTATGTGCACATTTATTTGAAGTGTTCCTCTCATGTAGCAGTAGTTAATTTTTAAAACGCTTTGCTGGCAACATTCCTATAAATTGTTTTTGTGCATGTTTGTTCTTTTGTGTTTACCAAGTACACAAATATGTGCTTCAGTTTCGACCGCTGTAATGCAAACAGAATCTGTTCCTCGAACTTCTTCACCAGTTCATGGATGTGCACCACCTATGCTTGATGACCTTATTGATATTTCACAGATTAAAAATGAGGAAATGGATTTAATCACATATGATGAACGGTATGTGTTTTCAGTAGTTATTTTACTGTCTTAGTAGACAGAGAAGTTTGTCGTAGAATGCGCATAGTCTTAGCGTATATGCCAGTGCATCTTTCTTTTCTTAAAAACAGAGTATCCTATACTCGCGGACAAAATTCTGTGGCTATGAAGGAAAAGCTACGCAGGTAAAGAGCGCACAAGTGAGAGCGCTTCTGAAAAGAGTCCCGCGCTTCCATCCACGTTAGTTTAAATTGGGAAAGTGAAAACGTACACAACACATTAGCAACAGTTAAATAAGACAAAACACACCGCTGAATGTAAAAGTTAGCTTAATTATACGGCTTTTCCTTTCCGCGTCTGGGCAAGCAGGAAACCGTCACACATGGAAGCTGCGTCGACTGGGCGGCTGCTCCGAGCAACAAAAAAGCACTGTGAACGCTGGCGGACTACTTGGCGCGGTAAAACATGTGCGGAACCTCCACCCCCGTAGCATTCCCTTCATAACGACAGGAAGTTTTCCGCGAGTATAGTTGAGGAAGTCAGTGACGAAAGTGGTATCCAATAGCACATTTATTATCTGCAGAAATGTGATACTTACTTTATAACCAAGTATCATGTTTTGTTATCAATGAGCGTTGCTTGTGCTTCTGGTGTGGAAACTAGTCGTCTCCTATGATAACCTATGATAACCTATGATGACTTCGTATGACCTACATGAAACATTCTGCCCTTCTGACCTAAGCTTTGAAACGTTGAGTATATTTTTCATGTCTTTCTGTTTCTGTGATTACTTGCTTTGGATATGAGACTTAACTTTTTCTCCTTTTTTCTATAAAAGCCACAGCACAGATGTAGTGCATGTAGGAACCAGTGACTATAAATGTGAAACAAAATACATCTATGAATCATGCTTGAAGCAGCTGTTTCAAAGATGCTCGCACTGCTTTACCAGACAAACTGAAGTGTCACTGTCCTGCACTGACTCTATGCTTAGAGCAACTGTTGTCTGTGCTGGAAAGCACACTGCTACATGGGCAGGCCAACCATTGTTTAATGAAAAGGCTGAAGGAAATATTTTGATTGCTGGGGGCATACTTTTCACTGGAAGTAGCCCTTCAAAAAGTTTCAGGCTCTTCGGCTCTTCAAAACAATGAATATTGCTTGCATAAGTGCATCGCAGTACTTCGTATACCAGACGTGCTACCTAGCTCCAGCAGTAAAAGACGTGAGTAATACGTATCTTTATGTGCTTTTTTATGCTTGCAAGTGTTAAGAAATGCTTCACTTCATTCAATATGAATTCTATAATTCACACATCTTGATTGGCAGACAGTCTGCACTGTTTATTTTTCACACTCGGTATGCTCCCTTCACCTTTGCATGCATGGCATTTACATTGAATTTACACTGCATTCTGCATATTGTGCCATCATAGTGGTTTTCTTTCATTTAGAATTAAGATTACTATAACCTAATTCCCCGATATTCTATTGTTGAACAGTTCACATAGCTCTTTGCATGCTCAATATGCTTCACCTTTGATAGCTTAACATTTTACTGCAGACTGCATCTTTTACTGTTCTAGCCAGCATGACATTTTCTAAAATTTAATAAGTGTGGGAAAAGGAGCAGGAAACGTTGATTCAACAACTTCAAGGATGCCAACTGCACCTGGCAGGACATGGGCGTGCTGACTCACCTGGCAATTCTGCTCTTTATGGCACTTATTCTCTCCTAGAAATATCCGCAAGCACGATCATTCATGTGGAGCTCATCGAGGTTTGGAATCTTGTTTTATGTTTTCAATTTAGGGTTTGGTTCATAATTGCAAATTTTGCTACAGCTCATGCCACCAGTGCCATCAACAGTGGACCCCTGTATTGAGCCAGTGTTATTTTGTGTAGCCTGCTGGAATCCCTCATTGTACTCTGACGTTGTGATAATACAAAATGCCGACCCCAAAATAAACCTTCACACAGATCTAATTGCTGTGGTGCTATAATCCCCCTGCTAACGATATTTTTCAGACCCGCACTAGTTAGACAAGTCTACTTTTTTTTAAAGTTTAGCTTTCAGTTTCTTTAAATTGCTTCAGGAGCTTGACAATTTATCATAAAAGCAAGCAGCACATTGTACAAGCTTACTCAGCAGTGATTCATCAGGTACTCATGTATAGCGATGGACAGCACGAAATGTATTATAGTGCGCACTACCAGTCAATTCATACGCCTCGTACATAATTGACTAGCGAATGCAAGACATAAATTTCAGTGACATAAATCATAGTCGTAGGGCACTACCAATTAGGTAACTAACCCACAAAGCTATTTTGCATCTGCTGAAGATAGGGCTGTCAAACGGCCAGAATTTAGCGGGGCATGTCCGACTTTTGAGTAGATGTCCAGTGTCCCGGCTTCATGCAATTAGGATGATCAAGTGCCCCGACTTCATTTTTTCTACTGGACAACAATAAATCAACCGGATTTCACTTTTATAATGCCTGACAGATAATTTGCTCGTTTGTCATTTTTGTTTCCTGTTCATCATCATCATCAGCCTGGTTACGCCCACTGCAGGGCAAAGGCCTCTCCCATACTTCTCCAACAACCCCGGTCATGTACTAATTGTGGACATGCCATGCCTGCAAACTTCTTAATCTCATCCGCCCAACTAACTTTCTGCCGCCCCCTGCCACGCTTCCCTTCCCTTGGGATCCAGTCCGTAACCCTTAATGACCATCGGTTATATTCCCTCCTCATTACATGTCCTGCCCATGCCCATTTCTTTTTCTTGATTTCAACTAAGATGTCATTAACTCGCGTTTGTTCCGTCACCCAATCTGCTCTTTTCTTATCCCTTAACGTTACACCTATCATTCTTCTTTCCATAGCTCGTTGCGTCGTCCTCAATTTGAGTAGAACCCTTTTCGTAAGCCTCCAGGTTTCTGCCCCGTAGGTGAGTACTGGTAAGACACAGCTATTATATACTTTTCTCTTGAGGGATAATGACATCCTGGTGTTCATGATCTAAGAATGCCTGCCAAACGCACCCCAGCCCATTCTTATTCTTCTGATTATTTCCGTCTCATGATCCGGATCCACCGTGACTACCTGCCCTAAGTAGATGTATTCCCTTACGACTTCCAGTGCCTCGCTGCCTATTGTAAATTGCTGTTCTCTTCCGAGACTGTTAAGCATTACTTCAGTTTTCTGCAGATTAATTTTTAGAACCACTCTTCTGCTTTGCCTCTCCAGGTCAGTGAGCATTGTGAGTGAGTATTGTCGTAAACATAAAGGCAGTTTTGTTTTGTCGTGGTTCTAGTGGGTAAGTCCTAACCGCTCACAGTACCTATATCTGTATTGGTAACTATGTTAGCCAAGTAACTATACACCACCTTTCTTGTTGTAAATCTTGGCATGGTAAGACTAAAAAAATAACATCGGTGCACGTATACAGACTGGCGGCTCGTGGCACTAATGTCTGTCGTCGATAGGGACCTCGTTTGTCACCCAACACCCACCCCCTCGTCCAGATTTCGTCCACTTGAGAGTTCACAACCCTAGCTTAAGAGAGAGTACTGTGCATGCTGATAATGTTTGGCTTTGTAAGACCTGCTTTTTCACTTCAACCTAGCTGAATAGAGAGCACTGTGCATGCTGATGAGCTTGGATTTGTAATACTTGCTCTTTCCCTTCAGTCGATAGATGTAAAGTCTAGTGGCCATATCGAGCCTCAAGGGCTGCGTTGATTATTGAAAAAAACTCCACGAGCAGCACTTATGAATTAGCAGTTTGACCACAAGACAGGCACATCCAAGCAAAGACAGTAGTTAGAGTTCCCCAGCCTTGTTCATCTGTTTGACCTCTGGCATGTCAATAAAGGCAAGTGATGACTTATAACAACTTATTTTAGCCTTTTGTTCATATATATTTGAGTATTTCCTGGTAAAAGTGACCTAAGGAATTGAAAATCAAGAAGGGGACCGACAAATAGAGTAGCACACTTTGGCATAAAGGTTAGGAACAGCGACAAGGCGCCTCAGAAATACTGGACTACGTTTCAATAGGCGAGCCTACATACGTCAATGACGGCCTTGTCAGACTCGGCAGGTCACTTTTACCAACTAAGCGAGGCTATCAGCGAGCTAAGGAATAGGTCAGGCAAGCGCCGGAGCCTGAAATGTCTCGAGAGGCAGAATGCAGGAGAAAGTTATTGAACGTAAGCCCTGCCACAAGGATTGCTGAGCAGGTAATGCGTAAGGCACAAAGCAATGCTACGCATTACTGTGACAGGGCGGCTCGTGCGCGACGCTTTGAAGTTGGGGAAAAGGTAATGATCCTGAAACCCTCATTGAAAACCAACTAGAGGTTCAATGGGATGACCGGCTGACGTAATTCAGAAATTATCTGAAACAAACTACGTAATCACGGTACCGGGAAAACGAGACACCACCCAAGTGTACCACAGCAATCTACTTAAACCCCACCAGCAGACGGAAGCCATTGTGAACATGTCCCTTTACCAACCTGAGGAGATGCCTGTCGACGTTCCGGAGTTAACAGCAGTGACGGACGCAAAAGACATTCACGAGACTATTGACATGTTAGTAGAACAGGCGTAGTTCAAAATCAAAGGGCCGAACTGAGGGAACTCGTGTTTGAATTTAAAGGCGTATTTTCAGACACACCGGGCAGGACCACTGCGATCGTTCACGATATTGAGTTAACCTCATCGCAGCTAGTTCGTTCGAAAGCTTATCGTGTTTCACCACGTCAGCGTCAGGGCATGGCCCCTGAAATAAACAAAATGCTAGAATTAGGTGTAATCGAGCCAGGAGAGAATGATTATACCTCGCCTCTTATCTTGGTTGAGGTCCCAGGAAAGGAGCCGCGACCATGTATCGACTACCGCAGCCTCAATTTAATCACGAAGGACCAACTTATTCAATACCGCATATCGAGGGAAGGCTTGAGAATGTGAGCAGTGCTAATTTGATATCTACGCTCGATTTAGTCAGAGGGTACTGGCAGGTTCCGTTGACCGAGAGGGCAAGCAGGCTTGCGGCGTTTATTTTCCCGATGGGAACCTTTCGTCCGAAAGTCCTCAGCTTTGGATTGAAGAATGCGTCATATTGCTTCTCTAGCCTTATGGACCAGGTGCTACGAAGAATGGAGGACTTTGCACTTCCATATCTCGATGACATAGCAATCTTTTCTTCATAATGGGCGGACCATATGCAACACCTGCGAACTGTGCTGTGTCGTCTACGAGAGGCCAACTTAACTGTTAAGGCTCCCAAATGCCCATCAGGGCGCGCCCAGGTAGCTTATCTAGGTCATGTAATAGGGCAAGGTCATCGTCGGCCTGCCGAGGTTAAACTGACCGCCATAGGCAACTTCCCACAACTACGCACCAAGCGGGACATCAGGTCATTCCTTGGCTTGGCGGGTTATTATCAAAGACATGTCCCTCGTTCTTCCGAGATTGCGAGTTCTTTAACGGATGCTCTCAGAAAAACAGAACTACAAACGGTAAAGTAGGATGACGCAAAAGAAAAGGCTTTCAGTATACTGAAGAAAGCACTAACGAGTCAGCCAGTGTTGAACGCGCCCGACTACTCTAAGCCATTCATTCTTCAGTGTGATGCCAGCGACAGGGGTATGGGGGTGGTGCTCTGTCAAAAGAAAGATGGCGAGAACGAACGCCCTCTACTGTACGCCAGTAGAAAGATTTCAGTTCGTGAGGAAGCATACAGTGCATCAGAAAAAGAATGCGCCTGCGTAGTATGGGCGGTGCAGAAGCTAGCTCGCTATATTTCTGGTTCAAGTTTCACCATAGAGACTGACCACTGTCCTCTCACCTGTCTGCAGTCTATGCCTACGAAAAACGGCCATCTTTTGCGCTGGAGCTTGGCTCTTCAACATTACACCTTCGATATTCGCTACAAGAAGGGTAAGCTTAACGGCAATGCCGACGGTTTGAGTCGTTGCCCCTAGAGTATCGAAAGCCTCATGCTCACCCGGGTTTCCGTGGCATTTTTACGTTAGTTCATACGTTTTTTTTCCTAAGTGTAGTCGATTGTTAGCTGATTTTAATAACCTCGTCTTAACCCTTTCAAGAAATGGCTGTTTCTAGTGTTCAGGGGGGGGGGGGGGAGGAGGCCGCGCGTAAGGAATGGGAAAGGTGTAGCGGGTTTTCTTTTTTTTAAGAGCCTGGTGTATCTCGGAGGAGGGTGGCCTTGTGCTCGCTGCTTTGTGGTTGTGGGTCCGGAACTGTTCTGGGGTGATTGCTTGCCCCCGCAGGAGACGAAAAGTCGCGAGACCTGCTTGTAAGACCAATTTCACCGGACCGGACCAGGGAGAAACGTCACAAGAGCGCCACGAGGAATGATGAGAACTCCCAGGAATCTACCAGCTATGAACTAAGTGTTCGTCACCTCTGAGGGGAATTCTGCTACTGAAACGCCGCTCCGTCGCACAGCGGCTGCTGGCCCCTACGCGTTGGGATCTTCCTCCCCCACCGGAGATGCTGTTACGGTTGGCGTCTAACACCTCGTGCAGAAAGGACTTTCACCCACCATGCCTCGTCGAAATGAAGCTTGACTTCTGTTACGGTTGGCACCTAGCACCTCGTGCAGAAAGGACTTTCACCCACCATGCCTCGTCAAATTGAAGCCTGACTTCTCCTGTTACGGTTGGCGTCTAACACCTCGTGCAGAAAGGATTTCACCCACCGTGCCTCGTCGAAATGAAGCGTGACTTCTTAATTCGCCATCGTCCTCTTGAGTGTCTGCCGGAAGCCCCGCAGTGTTTCTAGGCTTCTTTTGTGTGTGTGTGTGTGTGTGTGTGTGTGTGTGAGAGAGAGAGAGAGACTTTAAAGGGACCCTTTCCTCGAACTGTCAAGCTCTACAGGGGAACTTCCGCGAAGCAGCAACGCCCAAAAGAGAAGGACAAGCGTCTGCAATTCCGGGACCTGAGGCTTGGTATAGCCGGAGGCGGGACGCCCTCTTTCTTCCAGCAGGCTCGGTATAACCAGAGGCTTGGTATAACCGGAGGAGGAGGGGCCCTCTTCTCGCGAATCAGACGACAGAAGCAAGATCCCTCCCACGATTGTAGAGAGCCAATTTAAGGCGCTCCGAAATGCACTTTTCTAGATCACTACATTCTCTTCTTATCATCTTTAACCAATCTTTGAATAAACCGTGCAAGTTTCGCACTAGAAATCGTCTCGTCCTTGCCTGGTCGCCATGGTCTACGGGATGCCTGCAGCATGCCGACAACGCCACGCTAGCCAATAGTAACGTCGGTCGAGCTTCGATAGGCAGGCGTCGCTACAGCTCGGCAGCAGTACGATACGCTACCCTGGAGTTCGCAACAGTGTATAAGCCTCTCGATGCTGCCCTGGGCATCCCAGCCTCGTCTGCTGTGCCGGCGAAACGGCCGGTTCTGCTTCCATTCTCCTTGGACAGCGGTCCCGCGCACTGCCAGGAATGACGTCATGGATATTTACCCACTTCCTACAAAACATGCACATGTGCCGCACTGCTTAGTCACTCTTCCCTTGCGCCTCGCCTTGTGTGCATGTACGCCCGCATGCGTGTGAAATAAGTATGGAAAGCGAATCCAGATCGTCGTCGGTCCTAGTAATGCGTAAGTTGGCGGAAGAAAATGTGCTTTCGCACGATATTCGATGGTTGGCGCAGCCAAACCGGCTCATTATTTTTCTCTGGTCGCTCTCTCACTCTCCCACTCTTTTCCCCTCAACTTTTAAACCATGTCTAGGCACGTCAGACGACGGCGCCTACTTTCTTTACCGTCTCTTCCTTTAAAGCCTGCTTCCGGGCACAACAAAAACACGTGACGTCATCCTGTTTACCTGGTAAAAGTGACCTGCCGAGTCTGACAAGGCCGCCATTGACGTATGTAGGCCCACCTATTGAAACGTAGTACAGTATTTCCGAGGCACTTTATCGATGTTTATAACCTTTATGCCAAAGTGTGCTACTCTATTTGTCGGTCCTCTTCATGATTTTCAATTAACAGATATCGGAGAAACTGAGAGAGTAATAAAGAAATTGAGTAAGGAATCGCACAACTAACGGAACGAAAAATGTTAAGCCTACCGTTTAGAGACAGGGACACAGTGGTGTCCAATAGGGAGAAAACAGGGCTAGCCAATACCCTAGTTGATAATAAGGGGAATGAATGGAGCTGGGCTAGCATTTAACGCCTACGCAGGTTCCAGATGGTACATTACAGTTACAAAATGGGTGACAAGAGAAGGGAAGGGCTGTCAAGAACGGCAGAGAATTACGCTTGGTGCGATAAAATTGTGAAGCTTGCAGGCAGAAAATGTTATGAGCTGCCGCCACAAGATAGGGGTAACTGAAGATCACTTGGTGGGCAATTTTATAGGTTGATGATGATTATTATGATTAAGGTTGCTTTTTTTTTGCTAAGTAACATTTCATGCTTTATTGGCACCATTGTACTTATACGTGGCCAGAGCTAAGAAAAACAAGTTTGAGTGTCATTTTGTGCAGAACTGTGTTCCGGCTTTGTGCGGTTAATTCATAGGCTAGTCACGTTCTAATGCGCCATTCGTGGAATGTTCTCACTTTTAAATTCAACAGTTCCCAATATCTCTGACAAACTGTTAGTGTTCAGGAATAACGGAAATATTTTCTCTTAGGGTACACTTACGTAGGATACAAGATGGCAGCTCTGGCTAGTGCGTTTGAGACAATGCAGAGCGAAACACAGGGACGATAGCAACGCATAAGACACACACGGCACGTCTTCCTTTTATCCATCGCTTTCAGGTGTGTTACCATTCAGAAAGATCGGAGTCATTTTCATTCTTTCCGCTGTACAAGCACGACACAGGGTATTCGGTACAGCCACGATATACCATACAGAAGCATGGAAGTCTTCTTTCCCACATTGTGTGAGGTTACAAAGAGAAAATAGATAGTGCAGAAAAAGTCATTGCTAATTCAATTAGAAGAAAATGAAATATTACTTAAAGTAAACATAAATCGCGCATTCGCCAATCCAACCAGGAAAATGAAGCGTATACTGGAGCCATATGTTGAGCACCAATGCCCATTCTAGGTGCACCGGAAACGCATGCGGTAACCATTGACCAGTGCATATGTTTGGGATACATGGGCAGGTGCTACAGGCTGCGCAACTAGCTGTGTTGCGATGGGTACTGTTATTTGAAATGGCTGAGGAATTCTTCATTATAGCCGGCGCGGTAGCTTAGCGGCTGTGGAGTTGCGTCATAGACTTTGCTGAAACGAGGTCGCAGGATCAAATCCTGGCCGCGGCGGCAGCATTTCTATAGGGGAGAAATGCAAAATCGCCCATGCCCCGCACATCGGGTTCACGTTGGAGATCCCCTGGCAGTCAACATCAATCTGGAGTCCTCCACTGCGGCATGCCTCATAATAAAATCGTGGTTTTGGGACGTAAAACCGCACAATTAGATTCAAGCGTTTCATTATAAATGGCAAAAAGTCTCCTCTGCAAATAATAAACGAAATGTTCCTAGAACAGAACTTTTTTTGAGGCGACAACAAGAAGACTCATTGCGCCAGTTTTACTTGCAAGGTCATCTGCAAGTAACTTTTGTGCAACGTCACAATGAGTGAAATACTGACAGCTTCCCGTGATAGCGTTCATCGTCTTGTACTATCGGCCAAAAAAGTAAACGGACCACGGCACCGCTGGCCGGAGCGGCTGCGGGGCCGCACCGGGGCGCTGCTATCTCGCTCCGCGTAGCTCCGCGCGCTGACGGCGAGAGTGCCCCGAGTGACGCCAGACTTCGCCCTCTCTCTCTTACGGATCCTTGTCACGCTTGATAAATTTCTAGTGCGCCGTTCGGTTGCTCTGCTGCTGACGGTCGCGACGAAGGGGACTGTGCATCGCCGGTAGTTTAGCACATGGCGCTGTCGAACAGTAGTGGACGGCCGCGGGGCGTCAAACCGCGCCACTGAGAAGGAACGAAGACTCGTTCTTAATGTTGTTTTGCTTATATTCACCATACCTCTCATATGAGTGCATTTCGCTGGCGTCCACCGCTGTTCGATTTTAGACAACACAACGAAAGCAGCCGCAACGGCGGCTACGGTGACGCGCGCTTGCAGGTGCCAAGCTTTACTGCCGGCGCGGGTCCTCTGTCGATATTACTTTTCCGGCATTGTCT
Organism: Dermacentor variabilis; assembly: GCF_050947875.1. Lineage (NCBI taxonomy): Eukaryota > Metazoa > Arthropoda > Arachnida > Ixodida > Ixodidae > Dermacentor > Dermacentor variabilis. The sequence continues at coordinate 189,996,763 of NC_134571.1, forward strand.
CCAGCAGTGGGTTTATTAACTATAGCAGTGCGCCTATTCACACTGCTTTAATTCGCTACTTCAATACACAGTCCGTTATGAAACTTTCCTTATAGAAGTACCGTCAGAAAAAGATGATTGGAAAGACTAATCGGAAAGACAAGTCGCTCGTGAAAGTTTATTCACGGAAGAAAATAAAAATTGGGGTTCCATGCGTTGAAGAGGTCCTCAATGGGATGAAAATTCGCCGTAGACTGCGATGACTTGGCCTACTCACCTTGGCATCGAGTCATAGAGCGCGGCCACTAGCTCCGGACGTCCGCGTAGTGCTTCCCACTCTTCCTTCACGGCATGCCAAAGCTGATCCGCTGTGCCACCACACAGGCACCGTGAGGCAAGAGTCTTCTTCAACATTGCCCAAATGTTCTCGATGGGGTTAAGATCAGCCCCGTTAGGCGGCCACGGAAGCTGACGCACGGCGTAGCTCTCCAGAAGTGCACTCACAGCGCGGGCTTTGTGCACAGGGCTGCGGTCGTGCTGGAACACGTAGCACCCATCCCGGAATGGCCCGTCCAGAACGTATGGAATCAAGTGCTTGACGAGGAGTTCGCAGTACTTCGACCCAGTGAACGAGCCCTCAATCCGCACGAGTGGGCCAAGGCCGTCCTTACTGATGGCGCCCCAAACACTAACCGAGCAGCAGCCGCTGCTGAGCACGCTGTGGATGTGGCCGGGGTCATATCTGGGCATATGAGAGAGCAGTCATTAACATACGTCGGGTACAAAACTTAACGCGCAGCCACCTCACTCTGCTGTAGAAAAGAAAATAATGAACGCTTAAATCATACCCTGTCTAACATTCAGCTCGCTAATATGCAATGACGCAAAAGAAACACTTCGTAGTCAATACTGCGCCTACGTGTAGTCATGCAGTAAGACGAGAAATGAGGCTGTACAGCGTTCTTAAGGCTAGTATGCGTTGCAAACAATCCCTATTTTTTAGCACTGACTAGCTATGCAAACTTTACCCGCAACTTCCCTCAGCTGCAAGGATGACAGGTCGTACCTGCTGTTCAACGGACGCCACAGACGCTGCTGTTGGTCCCAGCGTGTGCTGAACGTTGACTCATCCGTGAAGATGACCTCCCGCCACTCCTCTGCAGTCCATTGCTCGAACGCTCGGGCAAAATTCAGTCGCTCTTCCCTCTGCTTCGTCATCAGGTGCGGCTTCTGAGCGGCAACGCAGTTCATGAGACCTGCCTCTCGCAGTCTGCTCCTGATAGTCTCGCTGCAGCAACTGAGGTCCAGTGCGTCGCGAATTTCCCTGGCGTTCAGAAAGGAGTCAACAACAGCGGCAGCAACTATCTGTTGGTCCTCTTCCAACGTTGTAAGCCTTGGCCGCCCACTGCGCTGAGCATCAGCAATTCTGCCGTATTCATCCCTATAGGCTTGAATAATGCGGTTCACCGATGTTCTGCTCCTCCTAGTGCGGCGGCAGATTTCACGCTGAGGGACACGTTCTATGCTAAGCCGCACGATGCGCCTTCTCTCCTCGATCGGCACCCGGGATGGCATTTTTGCGACGAAACGAATGCGACCGTTCTCGTTTTTAAACATTTCCTAGTCTTCCAGTGTCCAATGGCTGGACACAACCATATCTGGATAGCAGCGCGCACTACAAAGCGCGTCGCCGACACCGTTCCAGAGAATAAAAAAAATTACCGACGATTACGCTACTTCCTAATGCGAAATTTGAGCGCAGCAAATAAGCTGTTTCACCTTTTCGATAGATTGAGGCAAAGAAATCGAGCAACACATGTATGCGCTATCACAGAATTTTTTTTTTTATTTTTCACACGTATTCCTTTAACAAAGACTCCACTAACAGTTCTTGACAGTCATGAAGGAAGCTTTGTGGTCGGAGAAATAGACTGATATATGTTCGACTTGGTACACCAATGCTTGATTCTCAAAGACGAGATCTATACAAGTGCCTGGCGAGGTTGTCACAGCCGTGGGACGCGTTACGAGCGAGAGGAACGGGATGTTCTCCCGCATAAGTGTTAGGAAATTGCTGTTTGTCTTTATGTCAAGCCGCCACCGATCTGGCTCTCTGATTGCCACCGCACAGGGCGAACGGCAGCGGCAATTTCGGCTCGGGCGGTGCACATATACAGATCCGCCGCCACCGATCTGGCTCTCTGATTGCCACCGCACAGGGGTTGCATTGGAGGAGGAGCGAAGAAAGGAATTAAGTTCGAGCCGGCGCTTTGACAACCGGAGACTCGCAGGAAGAGGGGGGAGGGGGGCGGCGTGTACACCCAGCGGCAAACGATGGGGGCAGAAGCGCGCGCAGCAAGCGGACAACACGATAAAGGGAGGAGGGAAGAGATAGCAGCGACTGACTGATGCCGCTGACGCCGATAGTGAGTCAACCCCAGCTGCGGAGTTGGTTTCAGGGACAACGCCGCCGATGCCGACACAAACAATATGATACCCTCGCTTCCGCAGCGCTAAGAACCAGGTCTAGCCGTGGGAAGGTGGTCACGTATTCGTCGACGTGCCGGGGCCTACGTGAAATAACCGGCGCGTCGGCAACTGAAGAGCACCCTATCGGCCACACAAGAACAGGGGGGGGGGGGGGACCCTTTCCTCCTCTTTCTGCATGGCGGCGACGGTGTTCTATGCAGTCACGTTATCTTGACTCTCTAGCGGCGTCAGCGGCATCCAGCGGTATCAGTCGGTCGCTGCTAGCGCTGGGGGGATGAAAGGGGGGCGGAGCTGGTTACGAGGCCGACGACAACGCCGACGACGACGCGAAACCCAGGAACGGACGCCAAAGAGCTGCGCTCTAAAAGGAAATATTGAACGCCGGTGTCCTATTGGCGCTTTTGCTGTGGCACCGCGGATCATACCGCGAAAGAAGGGTGGGAAGCACTACGCGGACGTCCGGAGCTAGTGGCCGCGCTCTATGACTCGATGCCAAGGCGAGTAGGCCAAGTAATCGCGGACGACGGCGAATTTTCATCCCATTGAGGACCTCTTCAACGCATGGAACCCCAATTTTTATTTTCTTCCGTGAATAAACTTTCACGAGCGACTTGTCTTTCCGATTAGTCTTTCCAATCATCTTTTTCTGACGGTACTTTTATAAGGAGAGTTTCATAACGGACTGTGTATTGAAGTAGCGAATTAAAGCAGTGTGAATAGGCGCACTGCTATAGTTAATAAACCCACTGCTGGAGACAATGCCGGAAAAGTAATATCGACAGAGAACCCGCGCCGGCAGTAAAGCTTGGCACCTGCAAGCGCGCGTCACCGTAGCCGCCGTTGCGGCTGCTTTCGTTGTGTTGTCTAAAATCGAACAGCGGTGGACGCCAGCGAAATGCACTCATATGAGAGGTATGGTGAATATAAGCAAAACAACATTAAGAACGAGTCTTCGTTCCTTCTCAGTGGCGCGGTTTGACGCCCCGCGGCCGTCCACTACTGTTCGACAGCGCCATGTGCTAAACTACCGGCGATGCACAGTCCCCTTCGTCGCGACCGTCAGCAGCAGAGCAACCGAACGGTGCACTAGAAATTTATCAAGCGTGACAAGGATCCGTAAGAGAGAGAGGGCGAAGTCTGGCGTCACTCGGGGCACTCTCGCCGTCAGCGCACGGAGCGAGATAGCAGCGCCCCGGTGCGGCCCCGCAGCCGTTCCGGCCAGCGGTGCCGTGGTCCGTTTACTTTTTTGGCCGATAGTACATAATATGCATCGTAGTACTCGCAACTGCTATAGTTCGACTGCTCAATCTATGTTGCTGAGGCCGAGTAACTAATTGGGCTGTTAACGAGTACGAAGTATATAATAGAAGGCATACACGCTGTCGATAATAAATGTGTACAATTTCACGTTTGTACCCACGCGGTACGGGGCATATGCCGATATTTTATTCTGGTTTCAGCGCTGTATGCTCTCATAAAGATTTGAAATAATTTGCTTTGTTTCCAGCGTAATTGCAATTTCGTCTGAATACCCACCGCTCTGGTTCTCCAGCTATAATGTTCTCATTATGGGTTTGATTTACCGTTGTAGCGGACGCATTTAGACCAGGACGAAACGCAAAAATCCTGGTAGGCATAGGTTCATGCGTTCGTTAAAGAAGCTGACACCGTCAAAACTGTTGCGAGCCCTTAGCTACGGCTTCTCTTATAGCCTGAGTATTCGTTTTAGGCGTTACGAGTTAGAAACAATTATGCAAACAAAAACAACAAAAAAAATTTCTGTTTTAGTGGTCTAGCTGATATGTACCCCATGGCACAGGCATTGCAGCAGTGTGGCTGGCAAACTACTTTATTATATGCAACATTTCTGGAGGAGAGCAGGACGGTTTGTTTTGCCCGACTCTGTCTTTGGAATGGAGTCCACGTAGAAGACGCCGCCATACAGGTGTTTGTGCACTGCGCAGTTTTCTGTGAGAAAAAACAAAATAGCGACATAGCGACATGGTCAAGGACACCTGCCTAAAAAGACAGGAAGAATTGAAACTGTCATCATCATCATCATCAGCCTGATTACGCCCAGACTACCCCAGTCATGTACTAATTGTGGCCATGTTGTCCCTGCAAACTTCTTAATCTCATCCGCCCACCTAACTTTGTGCAGATTTCTGCCCCGTACGTTAGTACTGGGATGACACAGCTGAGATACACATTTCGGTTAAGGGATAATGGCAACCTGCTGTTCATGATCTGAGAATGCCTGCGAAACGCGCGCCAGCCAATTCTTATTCTTCTGATTATTTCAGTCTCATCATCCGGATCCGCGGTCACTACCCGCACTAAGTAGATGCATTCCCTTACCACTTTCAGTGCCTCGCTACCTGTCGTAAACTGCTGTTCTCTTCCGAGACTGTTAAACATTACTTTAGTTTTCTGCAGATTAATTTGTAGACCCACCCTTCCCTTTGCCTCTCCAGGTCAGTGAACATGCATTGCAATTAGTCCCCTGAGTTACTAAGCAAGGCAATATCATCAGCGAATCGCAAGTTACTAAGGTATTCTCCATTAACTCTTATCCCCAATTCTTCCCAATCCAGGTCTCTGAATACCTCCTGTAAACACGCTGTGAATAGCATTGGAGAGATCGTATCTCCCTGTCAGACGCCTTTCTTTATTGGGATTTTGTTGCTTTCTTTAGGAAGGACTACGGTGGCTGTAGAGCCGCTATAAATATCTTTCAGTATTTTTACATACGGCTCGTCTACGCCCTGACTCCGTAATGCCTCTATGACGGCTGAGGTTTCGACAGAATCAAATGCTTTCTCGTAATCAATGAAAGCTATATATAAGGGTTGGTTATATTCCGCACATTTCTCTATCCTTTGATGGACAGTGCGAACATGGTCTATTGCTGAGTAACCTATGTGCAATCCTGCTTCGTCCTTTGGTTGAGAGAAGTCCACGGTGTTCCTGATTCTACTTGCGATTACCTTAGTGAATACTTTATAGGCAACGGACAGTAAGCTGATAAGTCTCTAATTTTTCAAGTCTTTGGCGTCCCCTTTCTTATGGATTAGGATTATGTTAGCGTTCTTCCAAGGTTCCAGTACGCTTGAGGACACGACGCATTGCGTATACAGGGTGGCCAGTTTTTCTAGAACAATCTGCCCACCATCGTTCAACAAATCTGCTGTTACCTGATCCTCCTCAGCTGCCCTTTGCATAGCTGCCAAGACTTCCTTCTTCCGGCGTTACTAGTGGGATTTCAAATTCCTCTAGACTATTCTCGCTACCATTATCATCGTGCATGCCACTGGTACTGCATAAATCTCTACAAAACTCCTCAGCCACTTGAACTATCTCATCCATATTAGTAATGATATTGCCGGCTATGTCTATTAACGCATAAATCAGATTCTTGCCTATTTCTAGTTTCTTCTTAACTGCTTTTAGGCTTCCTCCATTCCTGAGAGCATGTTCAATTCTATTCATATTATACTTCCTCATGCCACCTGTCTTACGCTTGCTGATTAACTTGGAAAGTTCTATCAGTTCCATTCTAGCTGTAAGGTTAGAGGCTTTCATACATTGGGGTTTCTTGGTCAGATCTTTCGTATCCTGCGATAGCTTACTGGTATCCTGTCTAACGGAGTTACCACCGACTTCTATTGCACACTCCTTAATGATGCCCCTAAGATTGTCGTTCATTGCTTCAACACTAACGTCCTCTTCCTGAGTTAAAACCGAATACCTGTTCTGTAGCTTGATCCGCACTTACTCTATTTTTCTTCTTACCGCTAACTCATTGATCGGCTTCTTATGTACGAGTTTCTGCCGTTCCCTCCTCAAGTATAGGCTAATTCGAGTTCTTACCATCCTATGGTCACTGCAGCGCTCCTTGCCGAGCACGTCCACATCTTGTATGATGCCAGGGTTAGCGCAGAGTGTAAGGTCTATTTCATTTCTAGTCACGCCTTTCGGGCTCCTCCACCTCCACTTTCGGCTATCTCGCTTGCGGAAGAAGGTATTCATTATCCGCATATTATTCTGTTCTACAAACCCTACTAATAACTCTACGCTGCTATTCTTAGAACTTATGACATATTCGCCCACTGACGTTTCTCCAACCGGCTTCTTGCCTACCCTAGCATTGAAGCCACCCATCAGAATAGTATATTTTGTTTTGACTTTACCCATCGCCAATTCCACGTCTTCATAGAAGCTTTCGACTTCCTGGTCATCATGACTGGATGAAGGGGCGTAGACCTGTGTTTGCAACTGCGTTTCTATCTTAATACGACCTCCATAAAGACCAGAATATTTGAATAGCCACTTCATATGAGTTGCACGATTAAGACGGTCATGTGTAGCAATACTTTCGCCGCTGCAAATCTACTTCGTGATATGAGTCACGCTGCCAAATCGCCCACACAGGAGGGATCTTCTGCTCTAAAGGCACTCTGCAATGAAATTTGGCTGTACATGTCGCGCCACCTATCAGCGGCGGTGAGCACCAGTGAGTAGGCCCTCGTCGCCATTTCACTATTCCGTTTACTGGGCTCAGGCCCGCCTGAAAGCGTTATTTTCCAATTTTTCCAGCTCTTCTGTGAGGAGTGTGAACAAAAAGAACAAGCGCAGATACTGCTGCGATTACCATTGTCAGAACGGCAAAGGGAATTACGGCATCAAATTGTACCGCGTCCCTTCAAAGCGCATGAAGCAACCCGGCGGCTGAAGTGGATCGTCACGTTACGGCGCATCAAGTAATTTTCGCTCTTGCGAATTTGCGTTAAACGAACGAAGAGGCAAACACACACAAAAAAAAAACGAACCAGGAGGGAGCACCTGTAAAACCTCACAGTATAGCTACTGCTGCCTAAAGATGTGTGAACTAATTCCCGCTGTTGTAGATTGGTTTATATAGTTGTGCAGCTGGTCTCGCTTCAAAACAAATGCGCACTCGTTGTTACGTGTCAAATCTAGCTTCGTAAGCGCTCCCTGCTGGAGCGTTGTACGCACCCTGCTTCTTATTGTGCATTATTAAGCCAGTGTGCAGGTCTTGTCGGCGCCGGGATCAAGACCTGACTGCTGGAGCCGGACTCATTGATGCCGATCTTTTCTCGCGCTTAGAACAACAGAACGAAGGTTGAAGTGCACCTCAGCACACGTCGACTATTCGCAAATTAGTATTTGTCTTCCGTAGGCTAGCAGAGATTTGTCCAGTCTTCACACTGTTTAACCTTAGCTGATTGCTCTAGATGATGTTTCAGCGGTGATGACTACTCACATTGGAGCCCGAGCGACAATACCAGAATGCGCTCGAGGCGTTTCGTCAATGAATAAAAAAGCAACGTGCCTGCCAACTCATCAATACGTGTACAATTGAGAAGGTTCGAGGTGCGCTCCGAGCAGTGAAGCTACAAACGACAGCTGAGAAACGTCTACGGCCGTATTCGCTCAACTACTTGGAATAAGATAATTATTTCTTAACTTCCTTTGAGTTCGACGTCGTGAGCAAGCGCGTATACCCCGTGGTAATTTTTCAAACCTCGCGTACATTCTTTGCAGCCCCCCCCCCCCAAAAAAATAAGATTATCCGAAGGATCTACAATTACGATATTGAAGTATTGGCGTTTAAATTATTACCTTAACTGTTGCGTAATTAACTTTTGGTAAATAATTACCTAAAATGATAGTAAAAGAAATAGTTTCTGCTGTCCAAGAGGACCGCGAACATTCTTGCGTTCTCGCAACTCACGTGTCTCTTTTAAATTGCGGCCCGACTAAGCTAAACACCCTGTAAAGATGGGCGTACTACGTCTATGCACATAGTACCATACGTGCCAGAAGACTGTAGGTGTAAATCCGCATATATCAAAGGCCAGCGAGTCATGTTATTTGTTATGCATGATACGTTGACTACCGGCCAGCGTTCAGCCTTTCACACCAGCACAAAATGAGCAATAATTGCGCTATCATACGGCGTTTTTCAGCAACAGCCAGATTCAGCAGGATGCCATCCATTATGCTTCTGCAGTTTCTTTTGAAGGCTTAACCACCTAACTGCCGCGCATCTAAGTTTATTGTCACCAAAAAAAAAAAACAATTTTACTAAGAGAAGTAGTCTATAATTTAAACAAATGCTCATGCGAAATTTCATATTTTGCTTTAGCTAGCAAACGCGACGCAATAGCTAATAAAAAGGTTTAGAAATCGTATGCGATTCGGGGTGCGCAAGAAAGGCGGATCACCCTTTAACCACCTCAGGTACAAAGCCAATGAGCCGATAAATTAGCGATGTACTATGTTTGTTTCTTTATTTGCTCCTTCGAAACAATACTGACACACTTTTCAAAAATGTTTCTGATAGTTCATATCTTATTTTTTTGTGACATATGTGTCTCTATGTACCTTAAGGGGAGTCGAACATTTACTTGGGCTTATTAGCTGATTCCACCGTAAAAATTTATGACGCAATTTCTTGCAGTAGGGAAACGCAAGTGAACATTCGAAATGTTGCAGCAGATAAATACGCGGTTTTCGAGCTTTCGTATAATTGAGCTGCTTGTCTTGTGCACATTACTTATGCGCCTGTATACCTGCTGAAGACTTGTGCTCCAATCTCAGCTCAAACAGTTTTGAAAAGAACTCTTGCGACTGCCTGGCAGAACTGCAGCTATGCCAGAGCGGGCCTAGCAAGCTTGTCAGCTTGCAGTTTGACGTGCATGATATAGACAATATTTATTCCGATGTTCAGAAATTCAAAGAACACTCGAAGTCAGTTTTTTTTATTTCCGACTTCGTAAGTTACCTTCGAGCAGAAAGGACGTGACCGATCACCAGAAGGTTGACAACAAGGTGACAACTAGAAGGTGGACCTTGTTTTTTCTGCGCACGTTATGAAGATGTTCCCGTTTTGCTCAGCACAACGAATTCTTTCTTTTACAATAATTTTGTACGAGTCTCTACAACTTCTTAATAGAAAATATTTATTGGTATGCAAATCCGCCGGTTCTTTGCACTGTCAGATACAATTTATTTCCACGTATCCCACGCGGCAATGAGCTGTGATTCGTGGTTTTGTACGTCTTCTTGCATTCGATAACCCTTTGACGACACGCATGGTTTTTGGGAGCAGTAAATGCGAGATTTTGGGCTGACACACCTTCACTCTTTCACTTTTTCGGTGGCTTTGAATATTCTGTTTTCATTGGGCAGTCTACGTATATTTCGGTATCAACGTTGTCCAAATATTATTTGTCAAGCTGTAAAGCAGACTCACTGCCATTGTCGTCCAACAAAACTTTGTGGAAACTTTTCTTCCAATAGGCGGAAATAATATAGCAAAATAAAAGCTTTCATATAAAATAAACAAGGTCATGCGTAAAGGGACTGAGTATGCAAAGTCATTCGTTTCAAGTGCCCACTAGAAAATAAAAGTGCCACCCCCAAGTGAACGTCGCTGATTGGCATCCAGGATTCCATCATTGTACACATAGACGCATGCCTATTCAATGCTTCAATGCTTCAACATCTTCAATGCCTATTTCTCGGTAAAAAACTATTTTGTACTCATTTCAATTCAAGCACCTTTCTTTATTAAGAACCCTCGATCAGTGCACTTCATATTCCACATATTATCTTTATATGTTTATTAGAAAAATCCGGAAAACAGTTAATTAATTTTTCGTAGGCAAAACATCCCATTGCACGATTCCACCAACATTTGGTCAGTGCTTGTCATAGAGTTGCCTACCGAAATAAATTATTTCAGCAACGGAAGCTAACTAGTTCCGTAAATTGCCCTCAGTAGGTTTGCACAGGCGAAACATGTGTAATGAAATGTCTTTCAAATTCGTGGACACGTGTGTTCCATCTACGGTAAGCGGTTATCCTAATCTGTCCATAGCAACTATAGTGCAATATTTATTTCTGATACATTTATAGTAAAAAATTTGGAAAACACCTAAGCAACGCCTTTAAGAGTGGAAAGTCCTATGATTCAAAAATCCATGACTGCTTTTTACGCCTGCCGGCAACCACACCTTCTTTACAGATGTGCGTAGGCTAGCGCCATGTGGATGGCGTTGCTGCAAGGAACCGAGCGGGCAGCGCTGCTATATGGATGATCGAAACGCTGGAAAGGGGCTTTGTGTTTGAGTTTGCGTGTAACAGGTTTATTTTTCTGGCATAATTAAATTACAATCCGACGCTAGCATGTCTGTAGGTTGTGTTTAGGTTGTATTTTTTCTGACGCACTTTACTTTGAGTAATTCAATTGGTTCAGGACCGTCGTGGTTGTGGTTCGTAATGATTTTTGCGAAACGACGTTCGATGCAAACGCCAGATTTCTTACGACACGGGGCCCTTCACACACTCGCGTTAAAGGGCTGCCCCGCTCGAAGAAGCCCGCTCGAAGAAGAAGTCTGGGCTGCTCTCGCAGTAAGAGGAGGACTCGGCGGCTCAAACGCCTGCTTAGAGCTGATGAAGGCGTTGGACATCGCGTCCAGCAGGCGGAGATGTCACCTAAATGCAGTGATAGCGCAACATGTTTGTTAGCCGTTTTTGTAGAAAGGCACAACACCAGTCATTCAATGAACAGCGAGCCTAGATATTAGAGTAAACCACTCTCCGTACTAGTGCATTAAACATGAACGGAAACTGGGGAGAGGCTACGCGCTTCTAGAATGAAACCATGTTACAGTGGTTTATCGCTTTCTTTTACAATGAATTGATTTGGCAATGGGCGTAATTGTCTCAATTAAACCGATAATCTCGCTACTAATTTATAGCTTACGTTGAACATTTCATAATCAGTGTATGCGAGCTCTCCAAAAACACTCACTCGTTTTCATGATCAGTGCTTTTTTTTATGGGTTATATTTTAAGTGTCAGAGAGTGGCCGCAAGAAACTGTAAGACCTGCTACGTCAGCCAACGTCCAGCTGCATTAGTGCAGAAATATGCCGTCGAGAAAGAAGTTTAGCCCATGACGTGAACTTTTCATCTGCTTTCGGGGAGTATACTTACGAGTCATATGGTTTTTTGGAGGTTGCACCTCTCAGTGGTTAATTTTACAGAATCTGTTTTTCTTCCACGTCTTATCTACACGGACACGGTCATTTGTCTCAACTAAACAACCCTTCAGCTTTCCAATGCTCTAATCACATGAATTTTCTAAGATTTCTATTTGGGCTGCCTTGTTGTTAGGTCTCCAGCTTCCCTTGAAGAAAAATATGGCAGTGGCTTAGCTTAGCTATGCCGGGATATACGTAGCGCAAAGGTACGTTTATGTTCGGTTAATTTTCCATTCTTTTGCACCGACTGGCAGCGGCTCGACTCTCCTTAACCTACATGTGGAGCGCGCTGCATCAACCAAGGTCGATTCAAATAGGTCGCGAAGCTTCGGGCGAAAAGCGGTTCAGTACAGATTGTCACCGACATCAGCATGGGGGGTTATGGGAGCAGCGATTGAAGCGCGACTATGTTTGGAGGGAACAAACATTGGGAAAGAAATACGCGTTCTTTAATTCAAGCGAGACACAGTTAGATTCATTCAACGAAAATAAAATTCCTAGTCAATTTTATATATTCGTGAATAGTTAAGAAAATACCAATTTAATTTTATTATTATTAATAAATGCATTTCTTTACAGCGGCCATCGCTACGGGGGGGCGTTAACGCCACTATCACTCGCAATGCAATGCACGTCTTGAAATGGGCAGAGAGGCGCGCTCGTAAAGTTCACCTGTTGAAATACGCCCCCCTCACCGTTTGTGCTTTCTTGCTTGTCGAAGTTTGTCTGAATTTGGTGACGCGGGTAGCTTCATCGCTTCTTAATCTGTTCAGTCAAAAGTAGTGAGTTACGACCGCCGGCTAATTGTGTAGTTGTTTTCGCGCGACTGCGCTGGCCGACGGGCTTGGCATCCGACAATAGGATCAGCACTCTACACCTAAAGCTTTCGTCGGCACCCAAGAAAGTATGTTCTGGGCAGGGATGCGATTTCGACAACCGTACGGCTGGCCTTTTCCTGCATCGCTTTCCACGCTGAAAGCTCGAAACGCCCATCAAGTCGAATGGCGGGGCATTTGAATATATAGCTCCCAAAGCAGGACAACAAAACAAATTTCGCGCCTTCGAAAATAACATGACGTCACTTCGGCTTTTAACGGACATGGCATCACATTATTTTTTCTTCCGCCGGAAGTGTTCCCACCACATACAGATGGCGCTAAGCCCCATGAACCGCGGATGGACCGCCATGTTTTGAACGTATGGGCTCCTATGGAAGCTTCGCTACCAGGTATATTTACCTTGCATCAACCATCTCTCCCGCGCATTTATTGGCGCGGTGCGCCCTCCTCGCGCATGCGCAGTGCGGCGCGGCGTCGCAGTCGTAAAGGCGCGTTGTCCGATGTTATCGGCGCGCGGGCGAGCGTCGTCAGACGCCGTGGGCGTCCGAGCGCGTTGGCCTGGTTGGCCACGTCTGGTTACGTTGGTGGCGCCAGTGCGTCGAACCATGGGTGGAACTATAAGCGCTATTGTTCCCGCAAACGTGACGTAACGCGTGCGAAAGTTCACGCTGCGTCATACTATGCTTAGGCCTTAAATGTAGCAGCGGACGCACACAGCGCCGGCGCGTCTGCGGAGACTGCCACGTCACAGCTCTGGAATGCGCCGCAGTAGGCGGCGGCGAGGGCGACGCATGCGCAGTATGGCAGGCTCACACGCACGCGAAGCTCGGCTCCAACCCTAGTATAGATTTACGCTTTAAAACAAGATGACGTGAGCGTCTTGCAGTAAACATGAGAAGAAGCTGAGTGCTAGAAGAAGACTAATGTACACTAAGCACACGCGCACATTATTCGTCATTTCACGTACAAGAAAAAATTGGAGGACGCTTCAGCTTCGCCTTCAAGAGTGGAACGCGATAGCGTTATCGCACCCCGTTCGCACCGCCCACTCATCCGCTCGACATGCTCTTGAGTCACAAAAAGACGAAACATGCGCCTGAGCAAGCGGAACGAACCAAAGAACTCGGCTTCTCGGAGGGTGAAACGATCTACGCGAGCCAAACGTCGTCATCGGCACGGACAGCCGGGCCGCGACGCGCCATGAAGGCCGACGCTATCATGGGGCTGACGCCTAGAGTCACTGGAAAAAATTTCAGAGTACCGCAAAGGTCAGGATTTGACTGGCAGCACTGAGCGGCCACCACCATATACCTTCCAAGCCGACTGCGTCGCGGGAAGGCCGCCGTGTTCGAAAAGCTTGATATTCGGTGACACATCCTGTTGAGTGTTTACTGAAGTACAAATACTTTGTGCCCGGAGATAATGGTTGCTAAGAACGAAAATAAAATGTTATATTTTGTGCGAAGTAATGCAGCCGGTGGTTGTTTTGCACACCGATCGTGTCTACTGCTGGAACTGTGCTACGATTGTGGGCAGCAGCTTAGTGCTGCTATCGGGAGCTTATGCACGCGTTTTTTTTTTTTTTTTTTGCTTTCGCGGAGCGAGCTACGAAGGAAACATTTCACCACTTCGAGCCAGAATGAGGCAAGCTTGTGATTTTGGGCATGCACATCGTGGACCGTTGTCGGCTTCTATTGAATGTTTCCAATCAGGACGAAACTAACACCTGACAGTGTCACAGGCACGTACGTTTACTGTATAATTTCACAAGCTAAATCGGTTACATTTAATTTAGTTTGCAAACGGATACCGCGCGTTCTCGATTCTGCCGGGCGACTTCGTCCGCTGTATACGCACGACACACTGCGACTGCCATGTGCGCACCGGTGTTTGCGCCGTGATCGTAACACGATCTGTGCACAGCGGGCGTAAAAACCAACTTCGATGACCATTTTGCCCACTAAATCTTGGGGAAGACCAATACGAGCCATTTGCGTGATTGCAGCAACGTATATGTACTTCTGTACATTGATTATGAGCGAGAGTTTGCTACATTGCGATTTATGAACGCGGCTGTCTAGTGCGTTCCATGAGCGGCTACTCTTCTCAACTTATTTATGACGGTTTATGACTGCCAAGATTTGCTGCCTGTGTAAAAAAAAAAGCAGGAACGCCTGCTGGTGACGCAGTACTTCTTTTTTCTAAGTTACATAGGCGATGTATAAAATTCTTGTGCTTTTATAGCGGTTTATGTAACATTCATAGTGACAGAGTGAAACTAAAGCTACTGGGTGTTCTCTTGTTTGGTATTTCTTGTTATGCATCAAGCACAACATTATTTGGGTATGCACCGTAGCATTTCAACATAAAACATAATATGTATGCTGACTTCAGTTCGTTGCATCTGCTCGGCTTACAAGCTCAAAATTTAAAGCATGTGTTGTTAATATCACCTGGCCATTGGTTTCAAGCTCGAAATGCGTATGTATAAATGAGCAAAGGATAAGTGGAAAAAAGGAAGTATCATGGGCCTCGTATTGACCATGTTTTTATTGACTGCGATCGTCACGATCTGCGAAAAGCAAGTGCCATATGAGTCGAGCGATTCGAGGCGAGAGCGCGCTCACGTGTGCGGAGAAATCATGCGAGTACCTGGTGCACGTGAGGACGCGGAATTCTGGCGCGACAAGTGTGCCTTCGCGTGCCACGAGCACGGAATAACCGCGTGTGTTGAGCAACAAACGCGTACCCGTGTGCCCGCGTCAAACGTGCAAGACGCGAGCGATCCCTGCAATGAACTCCTATTTTCGTAGCATCACTAACACCTCGTGCACTTCGCTTAAATATCTTCTAGAACAGTGCCGAAAAGCACAAGCAAAGTGTACTTATACCTCGCACACGCGGGTGTTTTTTGTAGGCTTGAAGTTCTCCCGCCCGATTCTGTGTAACTACGCAGAACGACGCCCTCGGTCATTTTTCCTGGTCGGAATCGAGAAAGAAGTCTTTCCAGACTCAGTTCGGTTGCTGCATCCGAAAGCGCAGCAGCCAGGCATGATTTCCTTGCAGTCAAACGCGAGCGCGACAATCGGAACACCAAAAACGCAGGGAACCTGCGCTGCCTGCGCTCAGCCGGCCCGCCCGGCGCTTGGAAGGTATATGGCACTCCAAACTCACGTGGTACAGCTGGGCCAATGAACGCGTCGGCGGCGCGGGGAAAAGAAAACGAATGCGGTACTCTGAAATTTTTTTCCAGCGACTATAGCTGACGCCTTGACGTGATCGCCCTCTATCTCGCTTGGGAGCACCACGTAGACGTATGACTCCTCGCCAGCAGCCCGGAACACATCGCAGGGGACGCTTTCCCACCAGACACTCTACGGCGCAGCGATCACGTCAGTGGCGCCCGGCATCGGACGCTGCACCTAGGAATCGCGCTGTGAGCGGGAAGAGGAGCCGCGTCGATGGAATACAAAAATTACATTCTTCCGCAGACACTGATATTTTTTCAGGCTTACTACGTCATGTGAAAATAAAGTAAATGAAAGTAGCAAAAAAAAACCGCTCCGGTTTCTAGGCAGCCATGAGAATAACTAGCACGAACATGTTGCAGTTTCTAGACAACAATTTTGAATGCTCCAATCGCATCCATTGCAATCATCGCATGTCTAGACCTATGTATTAATTTGGAAATTTTAGCCGCTCAGCTTTACCAGACGCAGGCAAAAGTTAACAAACCGGAGATTGTTTTCTTTATCCGCCTGGACAATTCGGCAAGGTCCTTCGTGCCATCTGCGCATCGTGCCTGGACAGCGGCGGCCGGTGCTTCTCCGTAGTCCTGGTTTGGTACGCCGACGATGCAGACGTCAATGATATCCCCCGAGTGCTCTCGCAGCAACAGTTCTTCGAGCTCGGCAGGAACCACTTGGTTGTCCATGCACTTAATCATCTCTTTGAAGCGCTGAACGAAGTAGATACGCCCGTCCTCATCGTAGTAGCCTGCGTCGCCTAAGGGAAGAGACAGACATACGATCATGGGCATGGCTCACGGTGTACAAAAAATTCGCAGTTCCACCCGAAAGGTCAAGCACCGATTGCAATAGCAAACTAGTAAATAGCTATACGAAGTAAGGATAGTAGTTTTATCGGCCGTGTAAACTTCTAAACTTTCGCTTGCTAACTAAATTAACAGTGACAGAATATGTAAGCCCCTCCTCCCTCGCCTGACCCCCTGCCTCGCGCGCTACAGGAGAGGGCAAGCATCCGGGCCGCGTTCCTCGCTGGCGCACGCGATATTGAACTTTGTTCGCCGGCTCTCCCTCACACGCTTTCACTCATACGGAACCTCACTGCGACGCCGACGGTGACGGCGACGCAGACGGCAGGAATTCGCCTGGAGTGTGAATACAAATGCTATTGCAATGAAAGGTGAGGCATATTGAGAGACACCAGTTCTAGCAGCGATCGGCAGCAGTAAGACAAGTATTGTCGCAGGAGCCAACATGGGCCAATATAGTCGCGGACAACTTTTCTTGACTATGAAGCGAAGACTAAGGAAACTAAGCGCACTTCTTTCACCGCTGCTGAAGTAGTCCCGCACTTTTTGTTGACGTTTTCTTACGTGGAAAATTGAAAACAATATTCTTCTTGTTTTTTACAGCACCTAGTTTGAAACGATACGTAATCTTCACCAGTCAGCTATTGGTATTTTATTTTATTTTTAGTGTTCTCTTTCGAGTTTTAGCACACCCGGGCCATATAACGTAAAATTATTCCAATAAGTTTTATTCAAATCTTCTGACGTCAAATCTGCGTAAGCGCTAACGCAAGCATCGGGCGGTCACCCGCAGGGTTGTCTGAACAAACAATGAGATGCTCCCCTCGTTCATAGGAGGCCACTTTTGTTTGCTTGAAAAACGAATAACATTGCCTGCACTGAGCGGCTTGTCTTATCTAATTGGCTCACAAGAGGCGAGAAGCATGCTCAAGTGGAGAGGGATTCGATGGGTCCAAGCCACTGCACTGAATATCGATAACTGGATGAAGAGGGCCGGCGTCTGCGATTGGTCCGCTTTCTCTTACTTAGCTTGTGGTGCCTCGTCGACAATCGCGGCGGCATGCAACGGAAGCTTAAGAATGACGCTAAAACGGATCCTCAGCAAAGAAGAATTGGCAGAACGAGGTCGTAAACGTACCGAAAGTTCTCGAAAACGTTACACAGCCACACAAAAAGTTTTATTACACGCAAATAAACCCATGCTCTCTGGCAGGGGCGAGTAGCCAGTGCCGGAGCGATCGGCGGCAGCCATGTTTATTCCTTTCGGAATGTGCAGCCTGCGGCTATTCAAAAGAAAATTTAGTTTTGTTCGGCATATTGTTGCATGTTTAACGCGTACGCGTCACTTTGACGCGGTAAGTTCTTGTGGTTTTGTGACGTCGCGTGCGAGGCAGGTGAAGTGGGAGCAGCCCGAAAACTTTTGACCAATAGCCGAGGACTAATGGCAAAAAGGCGTCGAATTAGAAATAACTATTTTGCTTTGTTCGGCCAAATCATGCATAATCAGTGTGTACACGTCATATCAGATGGGGAACTATCGCGGTTTTCGTGACGTCGCGTGACAGACAGCTGAAGTGGGGGTGTTCGAAAAACGTTTTTGACCAATCGCGGTGGGCTGATTGCAGAATTGGAATAGAAAAGTTTGGAATAGTTTCACGTTATAGCGCCCCCGAAACCGTCGCACGTTTTGCACATTCACCAAATGCGAAATCACGCCCGTCTTCTGGCATAGAGTTAATATAACCATATAGTAACTCTGTGTCTTCTAGTG
The DNA here is from genome assembly GCF_050947875.1 of Dermacentor variabilis. Lineage (NCBI taxonomy): Eukaryota > Metazoa > Arthropoda > Arachnida > Ixodida > Ixodidae > Dermacentor > Dermacentor variabilis. The sequence continues at coordinate 190,014,969 of NC_134571.1, forward strand.
AGTGTTTGTCGCTTGCTGCCCCGTCAATTAACTCCCCTGAGAGACCGTTGACCAACCTCAACAACAAAAGACTGTTGAAGCATAAAGAAAAAGTGTTTGCAGCGTCTGCGCGGAAACCAAGCGAGCCCATCTGGAAATCGCAACCTTCAGCATGTACAAGCGAGTGAGCGAGCGAGCCGCTTGCTGCGCCGCGGCTCTACCAACGCCAGCGTCGGTAGCGCGTGCAAAACCTAACCGACGCCATACGGATGAATGGAAGCTCCGACGCAGGCTACGATGCTCACTGTTCAGAACTTGGTACAAATCGGATGTGAATAAACATTGACTCACGCCGAGTTGATTGTATCTGTCCTTACTAGAGAGGTTGTACGACGTTGGCGAAACCGAAACCGGTGCCGAGCGCGCCCGCACTGCACTGCGTACGAATACAGTCATGTGCAGAAGCTCCGGCCCTGTAGCTTTCGCTTCATAGCCAAGAAAAGTTCTCCGCGAGTATAGGACCCATGCTTCTCGATACATCGGCTCCAGTGACATCTTTATTGTACCATTTTTCACTTCAAGCCTTCAACTTCCTGTGAACCTCTCTCTTGTTTGATTGGTCGTAACAGGGTGGCAGGGACATGTTGGGGAACTTCTGAAATAAATGAAAGTCAGTGAGCAAGTCCACACAGCTCTTTTTTTTGGTTTTGTGGGTGAAGATAACGTTTAAAGCAAAATTACAAAAGGGGAGACTTAGAAATGCTCATGGTCTCGTCGCAAGAACCTAATAAGCGATTAAAAAATGATATACAAACGGATTGTACATATAATCGAAAGAAAAAAGGCCTCTTTAAAAAATATAGGTTCCAAATAAAGAGCTGATGACTTACATATACAAGACTTTAGCGCGAGAATGGAATGCAGCATGATCACAAGGAGTAGGCAGACTTGCTCTAATTTTGATCGGCCTGTGCCCTAGCAAAAATATGCACTTTTCACATTAGCAAGTAATTAGCTTATTCATCACTATGCTACAGTCTGCCTCCTTATACTTCAACTGACGCTTAATTTGGTGTACATAGTGTGTTGCGAAAAAGATGCGTGTCCCGGTGGTAGCAAAGCATCGCTCTTTAACTAGTATCTGTTGCATACCAGTAATCACTAGAACAAGGTTACGAACGCGCTAATGGTTATTTTTGCTGGGGTTTTTAAAAGTCCATTGATGTTCACACAAAAGTGCTGGCGTTGTTAAACATCCTCCTGTACCTGATCTGCACCAGCCTTCCGCGTCGAAGAACTCGGCCGTCTCCCTGGGTCGTTTGTAATAGCCTTTCATCACCGTCGGCGTTTTGTAGCAGAGCTCGCCCGTTTGATAGGGGCCCAGTTTTTCCCCCGTCAACCTGTCGACCACCTGAATTGTCGGGAAATGTACATATTGCGTTAGCAAGTGTAACAGTAGTTTCAATTTTATTATTTTACGCACATTGAAAACCTTTTCCATGCACAAAACATTTATCATTGTTATGGGTGAAACAAGAATCCTTGTTTTGTCCATTCGTCAGCACCCTCACATTCAGGTAGATCGAATCGGTGATGGGGAATATTTCCAAGCGTGTGCGAGCGAAATACAAGCGTGCCGCTGAAAAATCTCTCTGTGCGCTCATAACTTCATGCGATGTGTGTTCAAACCAGCCGTTGCTACCAAATTACAACGGTCACTTCACACAGCGCCACAACACTACTTTAAAGCTTTCACCTGTTCCCTTCTCTTTCACCCAAAGATCTTCATTTTGGTCAGAGTTCCCTTTATATGTAACTACTTATACAGAGAGCCCGTCCTCCCTTCACTTCTATACCTCCAACCTTGCAAGTGCCAAGTAAGTACGCGGCGAATTATCAAGCTCTTTAAAACGGAGAATTTGGCCCGAAGCGCGCAATTAAAGAAAAGGGAAAAAACGTTATTCAAATTACCCCTTGTCTTTGAAAAGTACCATTAGCATACCAAATTTGCGATTAGTCCACCTATACTGAGCTAATATTGAGCAACCTCACTGGAAGAAATGGACGATAAAACCATCCTTCGATCGGGCGCAAATTTGGCGCTCGCAGACATTTCAAGCCTTAACATAACGTATTGTTAGCCTAGTTGGTTCATACTTGGAAGTTTAACAATTGCACACTTTGCGCAGGACAAGCGCTTATCAGGTTTCTGCCTGTGTACTGGATTTCTTCATTACCAGGAACACTCTAAGGACAACCTACTGAGACGAGGCTATTACGCGATTTTCCTCGAACAACTTCAGCGTGAAGGGTCAGACTCCAAGCCCAGATTAGCACTGCAGTGCCTTTTCGACATTGCAGATAGAGACTATGCGCGAGTGCCTCTAGTGGCGTATTCGTGAACATTTGTGCGGCTGTGTGAGGCTACGCGAGTGACCGCCACCACGCTTTCATTCGTCTTCTTTATTTCATCTCGCTTTGTGCAGTGCATTGTAGGTATTCTCACTAGATTAATAGTCACTGCGGAAAAGGACCCTTAAATTCTCCAAAATGAAAGATGTCTGCTAAAGTTGACACTTGGGCAAGCTGGAAGAAACCCATTATGAAATGATGGTAGCGCGACGAACGAGCAGGAATGAAAAAAAAAAAAACGTGTGTGGTGCCTTCTTTATTCGGCCTTTGACTGTAGCGCATTTAGTATGGAATATCTGAAGGCCCTGAAAGCTTAGAAGCATTTCGCTGACGCATTATGCCTGCTGCATAAACCAAAATATCGCGCGTATTATGTCACGTGCATAAAAGCGACAACACGAAGCAACCAAGTCTGACCGTAAAGAAAACAGAAATGCGCTCGAGCTCACCTTGAATTTTGTTGCAGGCGCCGGAAAGCCCATGTCCAAGCCAGTTGCGTGCTCTCGGGAAGGAGAACAGAGCACCGTGGTCGCCTCGGTCATGGCGTACACGTTGGCCAGCGCTTGAAATCCCTCGCCGAAGGCCTCGTGCACGGCCTTGTACTGAGACGGAGAGAGTTGCGCGCCACCGGTGCACACGCGTCGTAGTCCCCTGAGCCGTTGGCCTGTGCGCCGCATTTCGCGCACGAGGGTCTGCAGGTGCCAGGGCAGCAGCATGGCGGCAGTCACCTGCGTGGGGTATACGACATCGTTCGGGCATTGCCACAGATCCGGCAGGCTGATTTTTCACTGAGTCGTTACACCTGCCCTGCAACCTTGAGTTCTCGTTAGCTGAAAGACATGGTCACAGCTAATGCACGTGATATTGGCTTACAGCACACTGGTAGAGGTTTACTGAAGCAGTATGGAATTAATCGTTCCCGAATAAATTTGAAAAATGTAGATTATTCAACATGAATCAGAAATTCCGGTGGAAACTCACGACGAATGTCGACGATAACGCGATTAGCATCGAAGCAAACTAACGACAACACATTTTGTCAGTATTGAAAAACGCGAAGTTTGATGCTTGTATTCAGCAAGGCTCCCCTCGCGCATGCCTCTGGACACTCTGCGTCGTGTAGCGGTACCACCAGTGGCGCGCGTCAGAAGATATATATATATATATATATATATATATATATATATATATATATATATGCAGAGAGAAGGTGCTTTCAATATGAATGGC